>NW_023458567.1:23749792-23793745 GCF_013731165.1 Rhagoletis pomonella | reverse complement strand
TTTTTTTTATAAAATACGCAAAATTCAGTTACAGTTGTATGCAGCCTTTTTTTCTCGCATTTGGTAACTGGCACATTTGTTTAATTCCTCAGAACTTAAAAATAAATGTCTGAAAATCCCGAGGTTTAGGTCTCATCGCTCAAGAAGTTATACCTCAATAAAAAAATAAGGTTTCTGCGGTTTCTATACCTTCGTTAATAATAATTATATGTGTAAATATCAATAAATAGTTATTCAAAACAAAACTAACGGTTTATATGACCAGTTTACATGCTGAAATCGAGAAAATCAGGAAATTTCTAGTGCAACTCGCACAAAACCGTATCTAAAATGTTTGTATCTTTATAGAGTAGTTACAAAATTTGGTAAGAACTAAAGATATTCGCCCTCATTGCGAGAGCCGTGTCGAATGCAAGTCGTTTTTCGAGAGTCGAATCGTATCTTAAGTTTCACGCCATTGCCTAGATTTCCACTCGACTAGTGTATTAAAGTGGGAAAACTTGGCAGCACTGTATAGTTTACGACGATTTTCGTCGTTTACTTATTTCAGCACGGCTGTATACAATGCCAATATTGTCGAGTCGTACAATTGAGCCTAATTTACGACTTACGCAATGAGGCTGATTAAGTTGGAAATTTCTGCAAAATCTTAGGTTTGATGAACACTGAAACTGGTTTAATGATGTAGCAGTTGATTTAAAATTGTATCATGCCTTTAGGGAGTAATCTACCAATCTTTATGCGAAGCTGATTTTCGTTATATTAAGGTAACGGTAGGTATGTATATTAGGAATGTTAATCCCGGGATCCCGGCCTTTTTTAGGGCCCAAAAATCCCGGGATTCTTGGCGAATAATCCCGGGATTTTCGGGATTTGTAATTTGCACTGATGCACTATGGTTTAAACTTCATTTTTTTTGACATTAATTTAAAAAAAAATTAAAACAAGTAAGAAAGTCTAAGTTCGGGCGGAGCCGAGCATTAAATACCCGGCGCAAGTATTAAATATATGTTTTTCACCTTTCCGAAACCTACCGCTACATGGTACGCTGGGGCATATCAATTTTGAGTAAATTAGAGTCCTTAAATTTCGAAATTTTGAAGTTTCAAGCTATTCTGAAATTTACCGTTATATGAAAACCGGCCTCATTTTTAGTCCGATTTCAATAATTTTCAACGCTTTGCTTCTATGTTGCAAATTGGTAGAACGGTTACCGAGATACATATATGTGATCATAAGTGGGCGGTGCCACGCCCATTTTCCAAAATTTTATCACAAACATATTTCTTGGTTAAGAATTGTTGTAAGCGCCAATTTTGAATAAATTAGCTTTAATATTTACTCATTTATCGAAGATTTTGTATTTCTCTAAATTACCGTTATATGGGATGTGGGCGTGGTTATTGTCCCATTTTAAAAATTTTCGGCCATTTGGTATGATGTGCGAAGGCCAACAACTGTGCCAAGTTTGGAAAGTTTTGAAATTGGTAAAGCGGTTACCAAGATATACACATGTAACCATAAGTGGGCGTGGCTACGCCCATTTTCCAAAAATTTATAATATTCTTATTTTTCGTCTAAAACTTATTGTAAATATCAATTTTGAGTAAAATACCAAATACCAAATTATTACGATAAAAAAGTTATTACACGAAACGTCCACCAACTTTTCCCAAACTTGGCACAGTTGTTGGGCTTGGTAAAATATACCAAACAGTTTTAAAAAAAATTAATATTTTAGGCAAAAAATATTTTTTTTCTTCATACATTTATTTTTACCGGCAAAACAGTTGATTATATAGAAAAACGTTATATGAACAGAATAAAGGAATTGTATATTTTAATTTTTTTTAATTTGTTTGAGCAAAATCGGACTAGTGGTTCTCGAGTTATGTCAAAAAAAGACCACCAAAGGTGACAATTTCCCCTATATGATAGTTATATATATATCTCGATTCCTAGACGTGACCCAGCGAAACGCCGGGACACGTATAACTTGTTTTTGACCGATATAACATTTCCCGTTGGTTTCATCCCATCCCGATTTTGACTGTCGCATAGTGTTATCGGATTTAAACCAAAATAATATGGGACCACCTGTGAGGTAACACCTTTCCTTTAAAAAAAAAAGAAATTTAGTTTTATAAAATTTTAAGAGTTTACACCAGGTTCTGCTGCGTTAACGCACCTCATTAAACAAAGTCTCAAGACCAAGTGAAAAGAAAAAAATTATTAAATTTTTAAGCTTAGCATACATCTATCACGAAAAACTAAATTTTCGCATATTTACACGTTTAGATGAATACAATTAATATTTTCATAGAGCATTTTAAAAACTTACATGTGTTTCATCCAAGTCAGAAACTCGTGTAATGCTAGACAAAAAATTCATTGCATCAAAATAGTATAGGGTTGATATTCCAGACGAAGATCTTTGTTTTAATGCCCGCCTAAAATTTGTGCGGAGCGCCTGTATTTTTTCTTTAACATTAGTCACCGTCGCATTTGGGTATTTCTCTTTATATTTTTTTAGTAAAATATCATACTGCTCCCTTTTTAAAATACGGTCATGGTACGCCTTAGAACTTGTGTCCCACAATGCCGGTAAAGAACGATACTCTTCAATAAATTCGATATTAAATCTTTTATTAGCCTCTTTTTCTTCGATTTTGTTTTTGCTGAGTTCCGGGAAATCGTATTGTGCGTTCTCCTGCTCAAGGGTCAGGTCTGACTCGCTGTCGGTATCGTTTATCTCTTCTGATAACGTAGCTGCTCCATTATCTTCGAAAGATTGCTGTAAATATTTGTGTGGTAAGCAAATGCAAATAAGTTAACTTTTTCTCATACTTTGTTGAAAATAAAAGCAGCCTTTACTGATTTTGCATAGGAAGTATGTCATTGTACATTTTAGTAAAATTTTGTTAATTAATTTTAAATCTCTAACTCTTTGGAATGAAATATGCTGAATATGCGTTCGAAAAGAACGAGGAAAGCATCAGTTACAAACGTGTATGTTTCAATAGTAGCGCGCATTGTGAAGAGCAAAGCAAACATATGTGACCTGGTCTACGGAAAGGGGGCTTAGGTGTCAAAAAATCAATTTTCACTTTTTGGTTGAATCGGATGGAAGATGAGATGCTTTTTCACGTGGTGAAAAGCAGAAAATCCTAACTTGCTTAGAAGTGTACTAAAAATGTAGAGAAAGAAGAGTAAAAATACGACAAAATATAATTTATTGGTAATGAACAAAATACATTGAATTATAAGCTATAAAGACATGATTATACACTAGAAAAACGTATTATGGGCCAAAAATAATAATGCTGAGTAGTTTATGTATTTTTCTTTGTTGTCGTTTTGTTACCAGCTCCTCCTCCTTTACATCAACAACATACAGGTCCATCTTAACAAAAGTTTGTTCGGTATCATCTTCTGCCTGAGATACACATACTTCGTCTTCATCATCATCGCTCTCTTCATAGTTTTCATCATCGTTTTCATCATCCTTTTCATGGAAATATTGTCCGTATACGGCACTGAACTCCTCATCAACACTCATGTTTCATTTCATGCGAAATGCGAAGACAATAATCAATAGAAACAGTAAACGTCACTTCTTCAGTGTTACTTTTTTAAATGTTCCACACTAGCAACTTACACGATGAACTATAATAATATTCCGACCAACAGCAATACTTACTGGACCAACAACAACACTTACTGGACCAACAACAACACTTACTGGACGTCCGGCGCGGAGAACAATTAACGAGATAATGAGAAACTGACGAAACGAGTTGCTTACTTTTAACAGCTTTTTCACAGAAAACTAGTTTTCGCACGTAAGCTCCCTTTTCGTAGACCAAGTCACATATATGTATACACGTTTTAGTCACCCAGCGGCGCACTGCTAAATGGGGTCACATACTGGTTTACTTGAATTCGGAAAGTATGCTATGACGGAACACTCTTCAGCAGATGGCAACTAGCAACCGGAAGCTAACAACTGAGATGCTATATTGGTCCCTGCCTTCTGTGGATGCCGTGGAAACTTTGATTGAGATTTTTATTTATTTTTTTCCAACTGTTTCATCAGCTTATTTGCACTCAAGTCTTAGTTGCTACTACTTATAAATTTTGTTATCTTCAGCTGTATAGCACTTAACTATAGCTGCTAATCATAAAATATAGTGGCGTTGCTCATCGGCAACCCAACTATAGTTGCATTACAATCGTAATCGACCCATAAGTATTCGCTTCTAAATTGGTCAGCGGTGTTGTAATCAATTATTTGTATGGTGGACGTTATACAGATTCTGGTTGGACCCGATTTAGCAGTCCGCCGTTCCAGTATATTATTAAATTTGCCCACGATGAAGTCCTCAACTGACTCTATGATTGTGGCTAGAGCGAGAGCCATTCCTCCGACCAACCAAAATATGGAATTTAGTTTTGCGTTTACCCCTGAGTTGGAGAAGAATCCTAGTGGAAGCAATCATGCATTATAAAAGAACTGTGCGAGGCGTGGCAAAATTTTTGTGGCCACAGGCCATTATAGTTTATTTCACTACGAATGTACCATTCATAGCGTAAAATTGTAAGCACTGAAAGACTATTGACAACCAAGCGTTAAAAAAACAATTGTGATGCCAGCAAAGCTGCCATTATTCTCTATTACCTCTATTCTGCAACACTTTCGTATTCGAATTTTGCTACGAATCGTAGAAATGGTATGCTGCAATCCGAATCGTATCTTCGAACCTTCGAAATTCGTAACAATGGCATGCCTAAAAACGAACGAGTAAGAAATTTACACACCCCTATTCTGCAACTCTTTCGTATTCGGATTTTGCTCCGAATCGTAGAAACAGTATGCTGCAATCTGAATCGTATTTTCGAACTTTCGAAATTCGTAACAATGGCATGCCTAAAACGAACGAGTAAGCTTTTTTGCGTAATTTTGTACGAAAACAATTCTGTGTCTGAGGCGAAATAAAATATGTAAATCGATGTGTGTTTGCAAGAAATATTGCTGATGTTCATTTAAACCAGTGGTGCACACGGCAGTCTCCGGGAGCTACTCGGCTTTCACATACAAGTCGTGTGTGCGCAGCTACCAAGGCGAATTTATACAAGGTGGTGTTGATGGCGAATTTAGATTTTCGCCGAGCTGTTTTGCTGAGTACACACATACAGATACAAAAATATTGCGCTTGTATTGGGAGCTCTGCCAACGCTGTGCACCACTGATTTAAACAGATAAATTTGCCTTTCGCATATACGTATATTTTTATCCACTGCTTTATATAAACGAACAGAAAAAAATATTTGTTGCCCCTTATGGAGAAACTTGGGTCCGGTTTATTTAATGTACAACGATTTTCAGTTGTTGTGTCCAAACGCATAACCCGTATCCAAAAACTTTAACACACACGTGTAATCAAAGGATTCACATTTTATTTAAGATAAATGTTTCAAATTTCTTACCACTTATTAATAACCTCGGTTTGCACTATGGACTTTTTTGCAAATTTCGACGTGGGTTCTGCTCAAAAATACTGTGGACGGCGTAGCCGAAGTGATATGCAGAAGAAATGTTGTATACCTTTGACATGCGGAAGCCCCTCTTCCCCGCAACAAAGAAAGGAGAATTCTACTTAGTAAGGGCCGAAGGCAGAAGCAAGCGCAACAGGTGGTGGACCTAACAAAGTGCATGTTTTCAATGGTTTGGAGGAAGCTGTTATTGCATTAACTGGATTGAGAACCAGAGCTTCAGGCATAGGAGTTCTGGCTTGTGGTTCAACATTTCAACCAGAAGCTGACATAGATGCGCCCATGGTTACTATGCCCGACAGCTCCGCATACCTTTGTGAATCCATTGTCATACCGCCCGCTTACTCTGCTGCTATAATTGTAAACACATCAGAATCCATAATTTTCCTCAAAATATGTGAAATTAACCAATTTTACAATAAAAAAGCACATGATGAGTGTTTTTTTAATTCCTTTCCACTTTGTTTTCCTTCATTCAGCTATCTTCGAAAAACAACTGGTAGCCGGCCATGATTCAATAATGAAAGGTTTTGTAAGAAAAACTTCCTCTCGCTGTAATTTATCAATGACACTCCCACCCTACTCCTAAAAACAAAAACAGTGATATTTCTTTTCCAAATTTCTTTGCAAGTTTTAAGAACATTTTTAAATTGTTCTTCATTCGCTGGCACCAACAAGACAAAATGAGTTGGACTACAGAAATTCAATGTAGGCTAAAGAGACGAAATTCCCTTAAATGCCGACATGTATTTGTCGATTTTCGTGGAGACCTCTTGATTCTGCTTGTTTAAATTAGATAATTAAATCAAATTCGTTTTTGTTTTAAAATACCACCATTCACTATTATCCACACCTTTTTATGGAATTTAGCTCCCATTTTAGGAAGTGTGATTGAATTCTTCCCCTTTTTCTCCTGCTTCCATAAACCATCAAATCAAATTCGTTTTTGTTTTAAAAAACCACCATTCACTAGTATCCACACCTTTTTATGGAATTTAGCTCCCATTTTAGGATGTGTGATTGAATTCTTCCCCTTTTTCTCCTGCTTCCATAAACCATCAAATCAAATTCGTTTTTGTTTTAAAATACCACCATTCACTAGTATCCACACCTTTTTATGGAATTTAGCTCCCATTTTAGGAAGTGTGATTCAATTCTTCCCCTTTTTCTCCTGCTTCCATAAACCATCCCTATGGGTGGGAGTGCCAAATTTTAGAAAAAAGCTACTTACAAAACCTTTAATAATTGAATCATGGTAGCTGGCAATGCTGCACATTTTTCCGCAAGGGTTGCAACATGTCGATTTTGCGTTTTTCGTAACGTAGCTACGTATTACGAATTACGAAAATTCGGGTTCTAGAATAAGGGTGATTAACTCTCATCAAAAAATGTCTTGTGACCACATATAAGTTTGTGAAAACCTCTTGTAATAGGTGGCATACACGGTACGTCTGACTCGAGAGTCATTTGTGTACGTGTTAACTCGCCTTCGACTACACACAGTTGAATCATTCAGTCATGCCGGGAGCAGTGTTGCCAGGTCTTCAGCATGAGAACACGTCACTCTTGGTCTGAAAAAACGTCATTGCCTACCCAAAAACGTCTTTTTCAAATGAATGTACATAAATTGTTCTTATTTAAACTTTTATTGTATACAAAGGTACATATCGAGCCCTAACCTCCAAAATAATGTAAGCGACATTTTTTCAAAATTTTCTTTTTGATGCAGAAATATCCCTAGAGCATCTAGATACATTAGGGCTCGATATGTACGTAAGGTATATTAAAATATCATTTCGACAGAGCACTTTTAAAATTCATTGTAAACTGGTTTGAGATCGTTAATTTAAAAGTCATTTTATACATACACTTGTGATCAGCTGATTAAGTCATCAACATTTTGATCGATTTTGGCTGTTTCTCTTTCGTTTATTTAATGTTTATTATTTTTAAATAAAAGCCAAGCTCATTAACAAACAAAATATAAATCCACAAAAATTGTGCAAAAATTATAAACAATCTGCAAATTTTCAGCTAGATTTTCAACTTTCTATTCAGATTTTTTAGCCCATTAAATTTCAGGGCAATAACGTGCAAGGTTAAAGGGGCTAAATAATCGCGTTGATTTTTAACAATTTATTTTTTCTTGTAGAAATTTGTTTAGGGCTCGGTTGTCGAAAATGCTAAATTACGTTCTGCTAAGAAGGAACATAGCAATAGGTTTAATCAATATCAAATAATTGTTACGAATTTTTACTAGTACTTGCAAGTTTTTAATGAAAATGCATTCAGTAACCCAAAATATTGTTACGATTATCCTTGAAACCTCGTCCGGATTTCCCAAATTCCTCGGTTCGTATCGCTGGATTGTTAAATAAATGCAATCGATGACCAAATTGTAGTACAATTAACTTTATTGTACAACAAACAATTTACAATACCCACTGGGAAAATAGGTAAGAGGTAAGCCATGTTTTCTTTCAGTTTTTAGTACCAAAATTGTCATCATGGCCAATGTCATCTACTAGTAAAGGGCAAAATGAACACCTCCAAAGACACATTACGTTGTCAGTTGCAAAATAACGTGCAGCCGAAGTTATTTCCAAGCACCGAACTACTCCGAGCGACTGCTCTGCATTACTAGTAACTTACTTTGTAAAGCGGCTCAGAAGTATGTCTGATACCAAATGTACATTCTAAATTCCTACTTACATAAGGCGGCCATGCCTTTGTAAAAGTAAGGGACGTTCGGCAGGGAAATGGTAATGACTGCCAGGTGAAGAGTAAGTTGCTAATAAGGTATTATTACGTGCTCCTAATTCCCACTGGGTACTTGCTAATACAGTAAAAACACTTTACAATACTTGTTAAAGCAATAACAACGCTTTACTACTTGTTAACACAATTAAACTTATAGCTTGCTTATTCGCAACTCAATTCTCCGCTCACTTTACTTGTAACTAACTCAACTCCGCGGTGGCGGCGCCCTTATATACCTGCGCTGGCACTTATGGCAACTCTAGAACATTCTGAAGTTTATCGCTCATTCTCTTTCTCTCGCTGTTCGCAGTGTTCATCCAACTTGACGTTTCTCTTTGTGGAACATTCTACGCCATTCTTCGAACATTCTGCCTATTTCTCGTGGTTCGCTTTATGTTGCCGCAGTATTCGCCACACTGCCCTCCACCTAAGTCTGATCGTCCCGATCAGACACACTTGCCGCTCCAACCGCTGCAAGTCTTTCCAAGTGGACCACTTTCATCTTGGTCCTCGGTCTCCCCATTGTCTGGATTTGATGCACTGCGTCCTTCAGCCGTTTGTCAATCTTCAACGGATCTTTCCAGTCAAGTCTTTGCTTGGAGGTAAAGCTTTTCTTCTGCTGCGACATGTACAACCACAGTGCGTTACTGGGCATTGCTTCCGGCTTATCTCCGGGAGTACACCATCTCACATGGTCGTGCTTCTGCCGGCCACTGGTGGTGACCAGACCATGTCTCTTCTCGTGGGCACCCTTTTCGGATCTATGCCGCATCATCTGTCCCTGACACCCTGACTCCCGCCTTCGTGCTGCACTGCCTTCAGCACATCTTGTTACATCCGGATCCTTACGCTGAAGCTTCCGCCGTCGTTTCGTATCTCGCTCTTCCGCCGATGCTAACTTCATTGACCGGACATGTATAATCTCACCATTGGCTTCCGGCTTAACTGCTCGCCTTTGCCGACCACCTTTTTCCGGACACTTCAAAGCGCGCCTACTGCTCCCACAGCCGCTTCGAATTCCGGCCACCGGCGTATCACCATTGCAACGTGGTTCAGTGGCCTTCCTCCTGCCGGAAACACTGCCTGGCTGGCCATGACCACTACCTTGTTGCGACCTTTTCTTCACTGAGCTAGTGGAACCGTCACGCTTTTCCTGTATCGGTGAACCGCTTCCTTCTCCTGACGAAACCACTCCGTCTCCATCACTGCCAACCTCCGCCCAACTAACCGCTTCCGTTTCTGGTGGAATCTTCGACACTTCCTCTAAGACTAACCGTCTGCTGCAGCACTGGCTGTCGTAACCAACCCTAAGTGGCACTTTCCTGTCGCCATAGGTTAGGATCATTCCCTGGAGGTCAAACTTCATGCCTTGCCCAAGTAGGAAATCCACGCCGATGATGACTTCATCCACAATGTCTGCGACAATAAACATCGTGTACGAGGCCAACCCGTCGATAATTACCTCGCATAGTACTTCTCCTAACACTTGGGTTCGCTCACCAGTTGCAGTCTGCAGCTTTGCTCCAGGTAGTGGCTTCACATAAAAAGTAGTCACATCAGGTCGAATAATGGAATGTGACGCTCCAGTATCCACTGTCAGCACTCGCTCCTGCCCATTCACACATCCACCAATAGTGAGGTTGCTCGCATTCCGGCCAATTTGTGAGACGGAGATTATGGGCCCTTCAACTTCTGGAGCCAGCACGCGGCCCTTCCTGCTGGCACGTTTTATTTTAACGACTGATTTGAGTTGGATTCGTCTCCCTCAGCCCTGCGTTTGCGTCCTGCTGAATGGTCGAGCCCACTGGAACTAGCGCTGCAATCGCGGGCTAAGTGGCCTGGTTTTCCGCAACTAAAGCATTTCCTAGCACCATCCTTTCTCTCGGTTGCACCAGGAGTATTCTTCTCTGCCATCGACTTGAGTGTTTTCAGGATCTCGTTCATCACGTCAGGTGTCTCCACCTCTACTCGATGGGCTTTGTAGGCTGGTCTACTTAGGAGCGCTGCCGTTTCACGTGTCTGAGCATACGAGACCGTTTCAGCAAATGTTGGCTTTGGATTTGCATACGTCTCGCGCTTGGTATACACGTCCCGCATTCCGTTGATGAACCTCTGGATTTTTACTCTTTCGAGGTGCTCACCAGATGCATCTCCAATTGCCAAATGAGCCAACCTTTCAACCTCGGAGGCGAATTCCTGTAGAGTCTCGTTGGATTTCTGGCAGCGATTTTCCAGCTCCATCTGGTAAATCTGTCTCATGTGCTCGCTACCATAACGTCTTTCCACTGCACCCATTAACGCATCGTAACTGTTCCTTTCACAATCAGGAATAGTCTGCAAGATTTCCGCTGCAGGTCCTTTTAATGCAACGAACAGTGCAGCGGATTTATCCTCCATGCTCCAGTGATTTGCTGTAGCTGTCTTCTCAAACTGGAGCTTAAAGACTTGGAAAGGAATCGTGCCGTCAAAGGATGGAGTCTTTACCTTGGGCACGCTGGTCGAAGAAGGTGGGCGATTCAACTGCATATCTCGGAGGCGACCTTCCAACTCTTCTACCTTAGCCTCGACTTTCTCCTGAATTAGCTCTTCGATTTTATCTTGTCGTTCCTCGATTTTATCCTGTCTCTCTCTGAGTTCCGCGTTATCTTTAAATAAATTCTCTTGTAGCTGAGTAATCTTTTCATCTAGCTGCGATGACATGTACGTTTTCTGTGCTTCCAGCTGCGAGGACATGCGTGTTTCCTGCACTTGCAGCTGGGATGAAATCTGTGATATGGCACCCAATAACATGTTCATGTCTATAGCCGTTGACGCACAAGGAGCCTTTCCCTGCTCTTCAAGCTTCGCTGATGTCTGTTCCACATCATTCGATGAACCAGCAACCTCTTCCTTGTCTTTGTCCTTTGCGGATGCATCGTCGGATTTACCCTGGAAGTCGTATTTGTCCACGTCGATGCCTTCAGCTTCCATAGCTTCCCGCAAACGGGATAATAATTCCACTTTTCTTCCGGAGGTGGCCAAATTACGCTTTTCCAACTCCTGTTTCAGTTCCTCAATCTTTAAGTCCTGAATTTTCGCCATTTTCAGTAGTTTATCCTTCGGGATTTATTTAACAATCCCACTTCTGACACCAATTGTTACGATTATCCTTGAAACCTCGTCCGGATTTCCCAAATCTCTCGGTTCGTATCGCTGGATTGTTAAATAAATGCAATCGATGACCAAATTGTAGTACAATTAACTTTATTGTACAACAAACAATTTACAATACTTGCTAATACAGTAAAAACACTTTACAATACTTGTTAAAGCAATAACAACGCTTTACTACTTGTTAACACAATTAAACTTATAGCTTGCTTATTCGCAACTCAATTCTCCGCTCACTTTACTTGTAGCTTGCTGACTTGTAACTCGTAACTAACTCAACTCCGCGGTGGCGGCGCCCTTATATACCTACGCTGGCACTTATGGCAACTCTAGAACATTCTGAAGTTTATCGCTCATTCTCTTTCTCTCGCTGTTCGCAGTGTTCATCCAACTTGACGTTTCTCTTTGTGGAACATTCTACGCCATTCTTCGAACATTCTGCCTATTTCTCGTGGTTCGCTTTGTGTTGCCGCAGTATTCGCCACAATGTTTGCAAGAGGAAGCGAATTCGAGAGCGTAACAACCCCAGAGAGCTGCAAATTCTTGCAAGTAAAAATTTTACTAGCAGGAATTTGCAGTAGTCCAAAAGTAAGTAACATAACAAATTCAAATGTAAACAAACTGTTTAAGATGATTTGATGAAACATAATTAGTGAAATGAAAATATGGTTAAAAAATTTAAATATATTGTATGTATATTTTTTTACTTTTATGACGATGGGAACTATTCCCAATTAAAAAGAAAATTGCGCGCCAAAACTTAACCGTCAAAAGTGTCAAAATGGCTCAAGTTGCAAGTTTTTACTAGTTTTGCGTTCAATAACTTTTTCTGCAAATTTTGTCTTGCACTCAATTTTACTATATATTTTTCTTTTACGCTCTCGCTGCAAGTACTTACTGGAAAAGTTATTGAATGGACCTAATATTTCAGTATTTTTTGCGTTCAGTACATTTTCAATGAAGTCTTAAAAAAGTCGCCTACTTTTTTTACCGTTTTATGCTGCACAGCTTTTTTGATGCTTTTGCGAGCGTGCCTGCTGCAATATATCGGCTCTACCTGATTTGGCATTTACAGGTCTATTCTGCACGTTACCGAAGATTTTGTAACCGGAAAATTGTATTACCAAAAAATGTTACCAGTTCTTGTCACCGCGATTCTAGGTACGTTGGTAATGCAGTTAAAATATTCAGCAATTCAGCTATGAAGAATTGTGCAAATCCTGGCATTGCATATTTTACGGGGCAATAATTTGTTACCAGCTTATGAGATGGTAACGAAATTTACCGGTTACAAGAGTACACAGAATGCGAAAAGGGTTTAAAAATTTACAGGAACTTTATTTACCGGTTACAAACTCTTTATTAGCAGCGCAGAATAGACCTGTTAACAATTTCATCATTACAGCAAGCATCGTAATCTCAAGTGTTTACACAACCAGCGTTTGAGCAAGGGATCCTTAGTCCAATAAAACCAGCTGCAGCTGCAGCGAAACACAAAGATTGTAAAGATTTATTAAGAAAATAATTCAAAATCAGTTCTACTTATAAGATTTACACCCCTATGCTGTAATCCGAAAGTTCGTAGTTACGAATTCGTAGCTCCGTTCCGAAAATTCGAAAATTGGTATGCTGTAATCCGTTCGTAACTATCAACGGCGTTACCAACTAAAATAGTGAAATTCGAAGTTCTTAATCAGCTGCTTTGACAGAAACAAGTCAAAATAAATATAATCGCAAGTGAACAGTGAAATTAAAAAAAATTGTTTAATCGTATTTGAAAAAGCTTTTCCTTAATTAAGTAAAATAGAATGGATTCAGTGGCCGGTGCACTTTTGTCTCAGGAGGAAGAACATGCTGCAGTCAACTGTTGCATTAATATACAAAGGAGATTGCTACGAGACAGTTCTGATCCATTTACCTTAAATGATAAATATATGTTCCCTCTTTTTAAGGGCGTCCTTTCAACTAAATATTGTGTTGCTTTAAATCTTGCAACGCTTTCCCAAAATTCCACCACATCCTCTTTAACTATTACAAAGCCTCGGGCAATGTCCGGCCTTTCGCTCATGCTTTCCACCAGTTTTTCGTATTGCGAGCGATTTGTTGTGATTGTCGACATGATAATTTTGTAAACATTTAATAATACATTGGTTTTTATTCACACTTCAACTTAAATACATATTTTTGCGTTTCCACACTTAATTTTATTGATATTTTAAAAGAATTCGCTTCGCTCCAACACCAGTTGCTCTTCGTAGAAAATTTCCGACAAATACATACAAATTACAGCTACGTCGGATTCAGGCATACCAACGTTACGAATTTCGAAGATGGTCTCCGAATTTCGAAATTACGATACGGCAACGCGGATTACAGCATACCAATTTTAAGATTCGTAGCAAAATCGAATCTACGACGGATTACAGCATAGGGGTGTTAGTAACAAAGAAAAATTACTGGGAAGTTAAAAAACCTCATTTTTACACAAAAAACGTCCAAACGTCAACAGGGTACAAAAAACGTCCAAATGACGTTAAAAACGTCAACCTGGCAACGCTGGCCGGGAGTCATGTTGGTGAAACTATCACATATTTATTTTCACAAACACATCCAAACCGACTCACGAGTCAGACGCACCGTGTATGCCGCCTATAAATTTCAGGTGGTTATATATGTATAAATAAAAAGTTGTAAAAAGAGAAATCTGACCTGTTGCTCAATTTGAGCTTTTCTCCCAAAAGTGTTTGCCGTTAAGAATACTAGATTTAAAAAAATAAAATTGAAGTAAAATATATACTACGTTATTAAAAAAATACACCCGTATGCTGTAATCCGAAAGTTCGTAGTTACGAATTCGTAGCTCCGTTCCGAAAATTTGAAAATTGGTATGCTGTAATCCGATCGTGACTATCAACGGCGTTGCCAACTAAAATTGTGAAATTCGAAGTTCTTTACCAGCAGCTTTGACAGCAACAAATCAAAATAAATATAATCGCAAAGGAATAGTGAAATTAAAAAAAAATGTTTAATCGTATTTGAAAAGGCTTTTCCTTAACTAAGTAAAATGTAATGGATTCAGTGGCCGGTGCACTTTTGTCTCAGGAGGAAGAACATGCTGCAGCCAACTGTTGCATTAATATACAAAGGAATTGCTTCGAGATTGTTCTGATCAATTTAGCTTAAATGATAAAATGTTTGCTCCCTCCTTTTAAGGGCCTCCATTTCACTAGATATTGTTCCGCTTTAACTCTTGCAACGCTTTCCCAAAATTCCACCACATCCCCTTTAGCTCCTTTTACAAAGCCCCGAGCAATGTCCGGCCTTTCGCTTTCGTGTTGCGAGCGTTCGTTTGTGATCTTCAACCTGATAATTTGTAAACATTTAATAATTTTTTTTCTATTCGCACTTCAACTAACATATTTTTGCGTTTGCACACTTTACGTTATTGATATGGGTGGGGTTTAGTAGCGCTCACAACTATTTCGGGCTATTCCGTCCAAAGGGGTGGCCCGATCCAAAAATTCCACACTCTTGTAGTAAGGGTCTACGCATTATTTTAACACTTACTTTTGTACATTTTGGTCACTAATTTATTTACAAATTGGGTTTGAAATATGCCCTTTTTGTAAAATTCGGAAATTAGCGTACATTTATCACTCCTATCCTCCCTAAAGCAGCCACTTCACCAATACATTTTTGTATTACCTTTCTCGTTACACTTTATTCGATTAGTTATAACTTGCTTTACGACTTTAATATTAACAAATTAATCAAAATTCATTAAATAAAAACACCTTCAAAATCAGGCGTATGACTTTGGTTGCATATGCAAATTAAATGGCGGAGTTCAGCTGTCCAACAACAGGAGAGACAAAAGAAGATAGGATATAACCCAGTAAGCATTAAAAATATACAATGGTGTTCTCTGCAAAAGGTGTTCAGCTCCTTTTCTTCGCAAAACAGAAAGGAGAATTCTACTGCCTGAGGGTTATAATCCCTAAGTGCGGCCGAAGGGCGCCTACGCAGAAAGGTGTTCTCTCCAAAAGGTGTTCAGCCCCCCTTCTTTGGCAACACAGGAAGGAGAATTCTACTGCCTGAGGGTTATAATCCCTAAGTGCGGCTGAAGGCCGCCTATGCAGAAAGGTGTTCAGCCCCCCTTCTTTGCCAACACAGAAAGGAGAATTCTACTGCCTGTTCTATTCTACGCAAAAATACATTTGTTAAAAAGAACATTTTTTTTTATAAAAACTTGTTTTTTCTATTTTTAATTAACTTTTTTATTCTTTATTTAAAATCGCCTGATATCTAATTTGGCATAATTTCTTTTATTAAAAAATCCCACGGTTTCTGTTAGTTGGATCATATTCCACTTCAAACTGCTCAGTTTGCCTAAGAAAATTTCGTTTATCTCCCTTTTTCAAACGGTTCCCTAGGGGCCTGTGGGAGGAGCCCAAGGGGGCGGAGTACGCCTTTTTAGAAAACGGGGACTGCCTTCATTCTAGTGGGGGCGGTTTGGGGGGCCCTCGCCCTCCGCCTCCACCCACCCCATTGATATTTTAAGTTAGTTAGTTAGTTATAGTTGCTATTTGTACAAAATTTCCGACAAATACATATAAATGGCAGCTATGTCGGATTCAGGAATACCAACATTACGAATTTCGAAGTGGCCTACGAATTTCGAAATAACCAACACGGATTTCAGCATACTAATTTTACGATTCGTAGCAAAATGGAATCTACGACGGATTACAGCTACTTTTAAATTCCGAGTATTGTTTAAACTTACCATGCTTTCTTCGTCCGATATTGTACCCGATACTGCTGCTTCAGTATCTAGTGGAAGAATACTCATTTCACTTGTGTCCAACTCTATTTCAACTTTTTCAAAGTCATTGTAAAACTGTTCACTATCATCTTCCTATAAAGAATTCTGCTTTATCTACGTTCCTTAAAAGTTGGGACTACTTACCTCATAATACTCTTCCGATTTCATGTCGATTTCTGCGGAATCCTGTTTTCTTTCTGAAACAAGAAAGTCTGTCTCTGGTTTTCTCAGATTTATTTCCACAAATCTGTTCAAGTGGTCTTCGCACATGTGTTGTATAAAATCGCCCAATTGCAAAAATGAATGGTCACAGAATTCACAGTTCAAGAAAAATTCTTTTCTCTCTATTGACAACAGTGTGGTTATTTCTCCGCATTTTCTTAAGTCTCCGTAATCAACTCTCTCCTTTTTTACCGCCATGTTTATTTGAGTAACTTCTATTAAAATTGTATTATAAAAGATGGATCTTAATTGCAGATTATATTATGTTACCAAAAGAAAAACAACTATAAACATATCCTTTGGCAAATGTCCTAGATATTCTTGCCCTAGATAGTAGTGTTTAGAGATGCGTGATGTTGACCGATTCATCGGAAACATCGATGCAACCAGCGTTGCCACACATGAGCTTTTCCTACCAAAACTGGTAGTTATATTTCCATATGGTAGTTTGGAAGGCTAGATTTGATTTTGGTAGGTTCCGCGACAATAATAGTTATTTGCGAAAAATAGAAAATATGTATCTCCAACATTTTAGCAACCTTGGTTACACGAATATATAGTGGTGCGCTGAAACGGGGCTTGTAGACACACGCACTGAATTGCACCATTGTCCCATTTACCAAAAGAAGGAAAGTCTACTTGATTAGACCCTACTTGGCAGGGACAAAAATTGAGTTCTCAGAAGAGGTAAAGTATCTAGGGTAGCTCTGGATAAAAGGCTCAATGGGAAATCACATCTCTCGAATGATACCAACAAAATTACAAGTGTGTTTTATGCCTGTCAGAGACTTCATCGAAGAACCTGGGGAACATCACCCTATCTAATGTATTGGTCCCTGCAAAAATCGCGACTACTCCATGCATGCATGTAAAGAGTACTCCCGAAGGACCAAGGAATACTCCAAAATTAACCACAATTCATATAAAAAATATGGTCCAATTAACATTGCGATGTCCTAGGGCAGGACCATATACTCCATCTCTGCATTACATCAGAGTAGCACAAAACTACTCCTAACATACTCCAATGACATTGTCGTTAAATTTTTTTGTTTGTACACGCTTTTGTTCTTCACTTCGCAGATGCTTTTTTTGAAATGAATAAAAACCAAAAACAAAAATTAAAAATTACATGTTGCCTCTGACGACATTCGAACCCGAACATGCTGGGAGCTAAGAAATAACGCTAGCATCTCTACACGTTCAGCTACAGCCAGACATGCAAATGTACTTTCAAATGCTTAACTTCAATCACATTTCGTTAAAACACGAGCAGTGATCGGGTAACAATAAGCTGGTGCAGAGACACGAGTTGGTCCGCTACAGCATGACAGAGGAGCACTTTTGTAAGTACTCCAATATACCACAAATAGACTACATGGTCCAACGATTTTTGCAGGGGTATTTCAATACGGTAGTAAAACCCGTTGTTGCATATGCAGCAAGTAAACGCGGGTGCCACCTTGAGCAGCTGCACCGACTGGTCCGCGTAGCCATCACAGGAGCTATGCGTACATGTCCAACAGATGCCCTTGATGTCATTACAGGCATTTCTTCCTTGCCTATTCTGATTGAAAAAGAGGCCTGCTGGAGCGCCCCACGCCTCTTTAATACGATCAGAATGAAAAGTAGAGATCTTCGGGGTCATTTGAGATATTCCTGGATAATCCCGAGTTATCCTACTACAAACTCTACAAGGTCAGAATTCCTAAAAGGGACTGCTTTGAAGCGATCATAACTATACACCGGGGCGACGAATAACTGTTACCCCGGTTTTTTGAGAAATAAAAGTGTCCTTTATGGATTTTGCGAACCAAGTATTTTATTCTTAATTTTCCACATATTTTACTTTAGTTGTATTAATAAATTATTAAATTTTAATCCCTATTTACATTTGCCAGCAGTTTAAACTTTGAGAGAAAAGTTCATTTGGCACGCAAGTCTTTTTCAGGTGTATTTTATCTTAAGCTGAAGGTACATAATTTTATTTACTGCAGCGTTGCGTTGATCCGTTTGTGCGTTGATGACTTAAAAAAATATGGAGTTACACACATTGCGTTGTGCCACTCATTATTTTGTATACAAAAAAAACAGCTGCTAAGCAAGAATGATAGAATACAAGATTGCGCCGATCAGAGAGGATTTTTGAGAATAACTTTTGAGTGACGTCACACTGGTGCAATTGCGAGACAGAAATGCCAAAACGTGTGCAAGAATGGAAGAAGAAGAAAAAATGTTGCAAGGAAAACGTAAACAAGTTGCACAAGTGTGACGTCATGCAAACAACGATTCTGTAAAATTCGTTAAGAGAGGAATAGCGGTCCGAGATCGGCGCAACCTTTGTATTCTCTCAATCGTGGCTGCTAAGCATATCCACAAATGCAATTTCAAATGTCAACACATGAACGAATCAGAAAAGTAGCGAGCGTGCCAAATGAGCTTTTCTCTCAAAGTTTACACTGCTGGCAAATGTAAATAAGAACTGAAATTTAAAAACTAATTAATACAACTAAAGTAAAATCTGTGGAAAATTAACAATAAAATACTTTTTTCGCAAAATCTATAAATGACCTTTTATTTCTCAAAAAAATCGGGGTAACAGTTATTCGTCACCACGCTGTATACCGATGGATCGAATATGAACGACGGGAGTACTTTGGCAGACGTACATGGACCAAGATCCTAAGAAACCCTCTGAATGGGCACATATCCAACCATATTCCAGGCGGAAATCTTCGCAATAGAAGACTGGGTTCGCGAATTTCTTCGGCCATAATAAATATTATGCCGGATAGACAGGCAGCCTTAAATATCATCAAGGCTTGTGGGTAGCTGTAAAACTCTTTGAACCACAATAGCGTAACTATGTGGTGGGTTCCGGTCTCTCAAAGCATGCATCCAAATGCGCTTGTACGCTCCTGAGCCTTTTGTCGGGTGGTGGAGGAAACCCTACGTAACACGAACAGCAGACTGATACACCTTGGGGAACGTTTGTCTTGTCTATCCAAAATATGGAACACGGCACCCTACAAAGTGCTTAACTTCTTAAACAGCCTAAGGTGGGAGTGATTGGAATTAGGGTTTAGAACAATAGATATTCTTAGAAATATTTTGGAACGAATTTCCGTTATCCCTTGTTAAATTTGGTTTGGAGACAAACCGGTTTTGGCGTTGCGCCATCTTCAGTATAATTTTTCGTCGGAAACAACAATAACCAAAAAGGAAAGATAGGCTCATGGTGGAATAAACAAGGTGATGTCAGTTACCTAAAAATGTAAAAAGTAAATGTAGCAAAAAAAGGGGAACATTTTAGGCCACTTTAACGCCCTTTTGAATACTACTTTAAAAAAGTATGAATTAAAGAATTATTTTACAAAAACAACGTTAAGGATAATAAATAATAGTTGTGTCAGGTTTACCCATATCTAGTAATATCCAGAATAATTGGTACGAATTTTCATGTTTTGGCGTTTTCGTACGCAAAAACTTATTGAGAGAGCGAAACCTGAAGTTCAAAGATTTTACTGCATTTTTAATGGATAAATTTTTATTTGTAACTTGCTGGATGCAATTTAAACTAAAAAGGAAACTGTTTTTGGGTTTTTATTATTGAAATTGACCAAATAAACCAATTTAAATATAAAATATATTGTTTTATTAGGAATTTGCTGCGAATAAAGAACCAATTTATCAGTTGTTCATGAAACTTGATAATTATTACTGGAATTGCGTTCACGTACTTGTTGCTGGCGAGCTACTGAATAATTTTTTAAACAAACACAACTACTCTTAGTAAGTTTTTTCTTATTTTTAAAGACCGATTATTTATGATTTATAAAAGGATTTTCGTAATTTTATTTGTAAATCACTTGTATTGCAGCCTCTATTAGGTGAACAGGCACAACTTCCAAAACCTATTAAACAAGAAACGCACTTTTACTGACCATTTTATTAACAACCTGGCCAATTGAATAAACTCACCTGAAACTTGCAGCCAAAAATCGCACTTATATCGCAGCTTCTCGCTGAGATAAAAAACACAATTCACAAATCTGTGGAAGGTAAACATAATTAGTCTTTATTTGCCACTTGGCATAAATACTCAAAATTGGTTACCTAAATTTGTAGCCAAAGTCCGGAAAACCTCCAAAAAATCGCAAAATTAAAAGCTGTTGAATATAAACACAAATCACAATTTTTGCAAAAAATATTAAGTGGAAAAGTCCCAACTAAACAGAAATGTCAAGGACAGTGATGTTCACCCTTACGTTTTCATCACAGCACCTAAAAGGAGATTTCTAGTGTAGTTTTTGTTCAAGAGGTCATCATTCAGAACGGGGCTACCGAATTTGTCAAAATTACAACAAACACCCGCCAATTGACATCACCTTATTTTTATTGCACCATGAAATAGGCTGACTTCCAAAACGTATCAATACGATGTTTGGAAACTGTTATACTTCGGTATTCAAACTGTTTGTATATGCAGAGGTGCGACACATTGCAACCATATACATTGCATATTTTAAATATTCAATATAGCAATGTATTCAGATAGGAAAATGTGATCGTACTCTTCGACGTCGGCCATTTTTTACTTCGAAATGTCATCAAAGTATCAAGTATTCGGTTTAAGGGCTCACTGAAGTCTGCAGCGTCTGTTCACCAGTAGGTGCGGCTGCAAGCGGGTGTCTGCTTGGAGCAAGCGGCTCGCTATATAAACGTGTATTTGGTTGCGAAACCACAACCCATTGTGCGCTGGTTTGGGACCCGCCACGTAAAAACCACTTCCAGTGAAGAAGCAAGGCAAAGCTTCGGATGATACCCCCCTTATGATGACGACCATTGCAAACGTTTAAAGGACTACGATTTGAGGGCATGCACCCTTAATGGGGAAGGTGCCTCTGCCCGGCTGGTTGATGTCCTCGTAAGGACAAAAGCTGACATCACCGCCATCCAAGAAATGCGTTGGACTCAGCAAGACAGCAATGTCTGGGGCCTTGCGACGTCTACTACAGCTGCCTGGTAAAGGAGCGCAAATTCGGAGTTGGATTTGTGGTGGGAGAGGGACTCCGTCGCCGAGTACTGTCGTTCACCTCGGTGGACGAGCGTCTAGCCACAATCCGCATCAAAGCGAGATTCCTCAACATCTCGCTCATCTGCGCCCATGCCCCGACGGAAGAGAAGGATGAGGCATCGTATGAGCGCTGCCCCCGTCATGATATCAAAATCGTGCTTGGCGACTTCAATGCCAGGGTGGGCAAGAAACGGATCTTTGGAACCACCGTCGGAAAATTCAGCCTCCACGACGAAACGTCCGACAACGGCTTGAGGCTGATCGACTTCGCCGCGGCCCGAAACCTGGTAGAATGCAGTACTAGGTTCAAGCATAAAAAGATCCATCAAGCTACGTGGCTGTCTCCGGATCGAAAAACGAGAAAGCAAATCGATCATGTTGTGATAGGCGGAAGGCACGCTTCCAGTGTTTTAGACGTACGCACACTCCGAGGGCCAAACATCAACTCGGACCACTATCTTGTTGTAGCCAAGATACGCCTCTGTGCAGCAAAAAATGTGCGCCCAACAATGCAAAGAAAGCTTAACGTCGAAAAGCACTCCCAACAGAACAGCTTCCGTGGGTTACGGCACCTTCGGGCGAAGTGTCCCTCTTGACCACACCTCCTGCATGTGTTTCCGCTATGAAAAGTGTGAGTCGCGGCTCTCGAAGGGGGTGAGGTCCTCGCGGCGGTATTATACGGTGCTCCTCGATGATGCTGATCCATGCGTGGTGGCGGTCGTTGCTGAAGTGCTTGTCTCGGTTGGGGTGACATAATGGGGTCGTCACCAACGTGTCTCGCTATATCTCGTCGGGCGGTTTCTGGGTCCCGCCGATGGCTCTCGTAGATGCTTTCATAGTCTTCGGCGAGTGTGAGGAGTTCCGTCAAAGTGTTAAAATCTCGCCGTTTGATATAAAGCAAGTACTCCGGGTGGCTATTTCGAAAAATTCTTTCCAGCCGTTGTTCACTACTGTGACCCGCGTGTCGCATCTGGTTTTGAATCGCGATCACGTAGTCCTTAAATTTTTCTCGCGAGCGCTGCCTCCGTTGCCTTATGTCCTATTCCAGGCGTTCAAAATACCGGGCCGGTAGGAAAAAGTGCAGGAAATCACGTTTGAATGACGCCCAGTTGGTTCAATGCTCGTTGTTGTTGCGGTACCACTGGAGGGCGGTGCCGCTTAGCAATTCAGGCATCGTCTTTGGTAATAGGTCTACATTTAATGTGTAGACGTCGGCTAGCTCCTCTAATCGTTCAGCAAACGCCAACGGGTCGCGTCCTCCATCGTACTTTACCGGCCACTTGCGTACCTGGTCGATGATGGGCGCAAAAGTAACGGTAGGCACATGGTTGCCGTTGGTTAGCACGTCAGCGTTTGGTGCGGTGGATGTCGTTGGCGGGTGCTGAGGTGGCGGCTGCATACTCGGTGGCGGATATGTAAACTGGCTCTGCGTTGGCGGCCTAACGGGCACATTAGCGGTTCTTTCGCCTTGATTCACGGTTAACGGTGTCTTTGGCTCACTTTCGTCTCTCCAGTGGGCCTCCTGTTCGTTGTATGCTGCTTCCATCGCGAGAAATTTTGCATGAAGTTCCGGGTCGACGAGTGCTTTAGCGGCCCATGCCGCTATCCGTTTCCTCATCTCTCGAGTGGTGCCTGTGTGTTTGATGCCCAGTTCCTGTGTGATGGGCACCAACTGTGCCTTGGATACGCTGTCCAGCCACGCTATGCTCACTGGTTCTGTCATGGCTGGTTTAATTAGCGGCTTCGAAATGCCATCTTTGTATTGTATTATTTGCAGCGTCCCTGCTCGGGCGCCAATTGTAACGAAGCGTTTTCCTGTGAAGGCCCCGACGCTTCTGTTTTCTATGCTGAGGTATACTCGCCGTGCCCAGGGTCCGTTACAATAAATTTATATTGTGGGGCCTTTGCAAATAGTACTTTATTTAATTTCTAAAAACGTGTTACTACTTAATTTCTATGAACATAATACGATTAACGATGTATGAATTCCTAACGGTGAATTCCCAGCGCGCTGCTGCTGGGTGACGTCGGCGCTACTGTGTCGGCGCTCTGCTCCTATGCGACGTCGGCGCTCTTGTGTCGGCGTTCTGCTTCTGCGTCACCGTTGCGCGGGCTTGCGCACGCTATTGCTTGTGACGCTATTCTGTCGGCGCTCTGCTGATGGATGGCGTCGGTGCCACTATGCCGGCGCTCTGCTTCTGTGCGTCGTTGGCGCTACTGTGTCGGCGCTCCGTTACTGTGCGTCGTCGGCGCTCTGCTACGAAACGATGTTGGTGCGACGATTGGTGCGCGCTGCTGATGGACGGCGTTGGTGCCACTATGGCGGCGCTCTACCGCTGTGCGGCGTCGGCGCGACGATGGTGGCGCGCTGCTGCTGTACGACGTTGGTGCGACGATGGTGGCGCGTTGATGCAGTGCGACGTCGGCGCTACTATGTCGGCGCTCTGCTGCGTTGCGAGCGGGAGTCGCCGTTACGCGTGTTCGTTAGTAGCCGTGCTGACTGACTTGTGTGTTGCCAAGTCACATCTCTTATAGCTGGTGCTCTTCGTGTTACTGAGTCGTATGGCTACATGTTGCGTTGCTATGGTGACGGTGTCGCCAGGGAGTGTTGATACGGTCTCTTATGTTGGCTGGCCGTGTTGATGGCGCTGCTGTAGTTGTTGTTGTTGCTGTTGCAGTCGTTGCTGGTGTAGGGGGCGGCGTTCGTGTGGGCTAAATTCTGTGGATATTTAGTTCTCACACAAGCTACGTGGCTGTCTCCGGATCGAAAAACGAGAAACCAGATGGATCATGTTGTGATAAACGGAAGGCACGCTTCCAGTGTTTTAGACGTACGCACACTCCGAGGGCCAAACATCAACTCGGACCACTATCTTGTTGTAGCCAAGATACGCACCGCCTCTGTGCAGCAAAAAATTTGCGCCCAACAATGCAAGGAAAGCTTAACGTCGAAAAGCTGCAATCACAAAAGACGGCCAATTTATTCGCCACTCGACTCACACACGTGCTCTCAGAGAGAACTCTTCAACAAACCGACATATGCGAGCAGTGGAACCACATTTCCCGCCCATTAACTACCGCCGCCGAAGAAGTAGTCGGATTTCAGCGAGCCCGAAACTGGTACGATGAGGAGTGTCAGGAAGCTGCAAGGAAAAAAGATGCCGCCTACAGGGCCACGGTGCGATCGGGCGCAACGCGCACTATGTGGGACCGCTATAGGGATCTGAGGAGGGAAGCGAGACGTATTTGCCGCAATAAGAAGAGAGAGGCCGAAATACGTGAGTGCGAAGAGCTTGAAATGCTGGCCGACAGGAGGAATGCCCGAAAAATTTACCAGAGAGTTAGGCGACTTACGGAAGGTTTAAAGACCGGGGCGCACTCCTGTATGAACAATTATGGCGACCTAGTGACTGATATCCAGAGCGTACTTAAATTATGCAGGGAACACTTTTCCGCCCTACTAAATCGTAGCAGCACGGAAAGTTGTGGAGCAGAAGAACCCGAGCCCGCAGTCGATGATGACGGAGTCGACGTTCCCCCGCCTGACTATGATGAGGTACGTATAGCAATAACGCGGCTGAAAAACAACAAAGCCGCTGGAGCGAGGAGTTGATAAGGTGCATGCATCAACTCTTGTGCAGAATATGGTCAGATGAACGCATGCCCGACGACTGGAATTTAAGTGTTCTCTGCCCAATCCGCCATTCGCGCCAACTACCGCGGGATCAGCCTTCTAAGCATAGGTTACAAGGTCTTATCGAGCGTATTGTGTGAAAGACTGAAGCCCACCGTCAATGAACTGATTGGGCCATATCAGTGTGGCCTTAGACCTGGCAAATCCACCATAGACCAGGTATTCACAATACGCCAAATCTTGGAAAAGACCCGCGAGAAAAGGATCGACACTCACCACCTATTTGTCGACTTTAAAGCCGCTTTTGACAGCACTAAAAAGAGTTGCCTATACGCCGCTATGTCTGAATTTGGCATCCCCTCAAACTCATACGGCTGTGTAATGATGACATCGACATCATCGGTAACAAAAACCGCGAAGTCTGTTCTGCCTTTTCCAAGTTGGATAGGGAAGCAAAGCGAATGGGTCTGGTGGTAAACGAGGACAAGACGAAGTATCTCCTGTCATCAAACAAACAGTCAGCACATTCGCGCCTTGGCGCCCACGTCACGGTTGACAGTTACAATTTCGAGAAAAGAGAATTTCGTTTACTTGGGAACCAGCATTAACACCGATAATAATGTCAGCATTGAAATCCAACGCAGAATCACTCTTGCCAACAAGTGCTACTTTGTACTGAGTAGGCAATTCAGGAGTAAAGTCCTCTCTCGACGTACGAAAACCACGCTGTATAAGTCACTCATCATGTCCGTGCTGGTATATGGCTCAGAAGCATGGACAATGACAACATCCGATGAGACGGCTCTTGGAGTGTTTGAGAGAAAGATTTTGTGGAAGATTTACGTGCCTTTACGCATTGGCGACGGCGAGTACCGCAGACGATGGAACGATGAGCTGTATGAGCTTTACAACGACATGGACATAGTGCAGCGAATTTAAATGCAGCGGCTCCACTGGCTTGGCCATGTCGTTCGAATGGACACCGACGCTTCAGCTCTGAAAGTATTCAACTCGGAACCCACTGGTGGTAGCACAGGAAGAGGGAGGCCCCCACCGCGATGGAAAGATCAGGTAGAGAAGGACTTGGCTTCACTTGGCGTTTCCAATTGGCGTCAGTTGGCACAGAGGAGAAACGACTGGCGTGCTTTGCTGAACTCGGCCAAAATCGCTTAGGCGGTTACAGCGCCAAAGAAGAAGAAGAAGAAGAACTTAACTTAACGAAACGGAGAACTTAGAGAATCAAAATAAAACAGATTTCGACGTGGCGTTAAGTTTCGGCTGTGCAATTATAAGCAACATCCATTTAACAGAATTTTTAAGTGAGAGTCGTAAGTTACGTTAAGTTGCCATAATCAGACCATCATATAACCGGTTGGCCAAAATATTAAGTTAAATTAAGTTACGAAAATTAAGTCTAGAATAACTGAGCTTTGAGCCGGCGCCGTCACGAATCGGTCATATTCGCGACCGTCACCCTACCGTCAAATTTAGATTTCTACTCAACGATATTTATGAAAATATTTTGAAAAGCTGATAGAATGTGCTAGAAAATAGCCTGTACTTTATGATTTATCTAATAAAAAGTACGTGGATATAAAAACTATATACATATGAAAGTCGAAATTCCAGACTCTGTGCAAAAATTAGAATAGAAAAATTCTTCAAAATTGCAAACATTTTCATTAGAATTTTTGGAAACAATTTTGGTATACAGTTTTATAGGCCATTAAAATTGAATGAAATAACGTGCAGGTGTGAAGTTGATGAAAAATTTAGCTGTTTTGGTATTTTTTATTTTATTAATAGTTAATTTTATAGAAGTTTTTTAAATAACTGTTACACGTAAACTATTGAATAAATAAAAACTTACTTGAAAAAGTCCTTCTTTAATATAAAAGTAATTTTAAAGGTTACATCCACACATACTATAATTAATACAGGGCTACCGCGCATGACTGATTGAGGTGCCTGTGCGCACGATATGCATTCCGCAAGTTGCGGCTAGAGTACTTAATGCCAAACGTTCCTTCATAATTAATACTGTTCCTTAGTTAATCAAAGATTAAGAAACGTTCGTACGTATTTTTATAGATAATGGGCCGTATGAATAAAAATAAGCAATTGCTTTTTCTTAAAATTTCAGATCTTTTACTCAATTTATTCAAACAAAATTGACAAAAATTAAGATATGAAAAAAAACTTTTTAATATACAATGCTTTTATAAATGGACTAATAAGTAGAAGATAATAATTCTCTGTCCCATAGAATTTGGTTTGATAACTTTTGGTTTCTTCTACTTATTAGTCCATTTATAAAAGCGTTGTATATTAAAAAGTTTTTTTTTATACTAACGGGTGATTTTTTTGAGGTTAGGATTTTCATGCATTAGTATTTGACAGATCACGTGGGATTTCAGACATGGTGTCAAAGAGAAAGATGCTCAGTATGCTTTGACATTTCATCATGAATAGACTTACTAACGAGCAACGCTTGCAAATCATTGAATTTTATTACCAAAATCAGTGTTCGGTTCGAAATGTGTTTCGCGCTTTACATCCGATTTATGGTCTACATAATCGACCAAGTGAGCAAACAATTAATGCGATTGTGACCAAGTTTCGCACTCAGTTTACTTTATTGGACATTGAACCAACCACACGAATGCGTACAGTGCGTACAGAAGAGAATATTGCGTCTGTTTCTGAGAGTGTTGCTGAAGACCGTGAAATGTCGATTCGTCGCCGTTCGCAGCAATTGGGTTTGTGTTATTCGACCACATGGAAGATTTTACGCAAAGATCTTGGTGTAAAACCGTATAAAATACAGCTCGTGCAAGAACTGAAGCCGAACGATCTGCCACAACGTCGAATTTTCAGTGAATGGGCCCTAGAAAAGTTGGCAGAAAATCCGCTTTTTTATCGACAAATTTTGTTCAGCGATGAGGCTCATTTCTGGTTGAATGGCTTCGTAAATAAGCAAAATTGCCGCATTTGGAGTGAAGAGCAACCAGAAGCCGTTCAAGAACTGCCCATGCATCCCGAAAAATGCACTGTTTGGTGTGGTTTGTACGCTGGTGGAATCATTGGACCGTATTTTTTCAAAGATGCTGTTGGACGCAACGTTACGGTGAATGGCGATCGCTATCGTTCGATGCTAACAAACTTTTTGTTGCCAAAAATGGAAGAACTGAACTTGGTTGACATGTGGTTTCAACAAGATGGCGCTACATGCCACACAGCTCGCGATTCTATGGCCATTTTGAGGGAAAACTTCGGAGAACAATTCATCTCAAGAAATGGACCGGTAAGTTGGCCACCAAGATCATGCGATTTGACGCCTTTAGACTATTTTTTGTGGGGCTACGTCAAGTCTAAAGTCTACAGAAATAAGCCAGCAACTATTCCAGCTTTGGAAGACAACATTTCCGAAGAAATTCGGGCTATTCCGGCCGAAATGCTCGAAAAAGTTGCCCAAAATTGGACTTTCCGAATGGACCACCTAAGACGCAGCCGCGGTCAACATTTAAATGAAATTATCTTCAAAAAGTAAATGTCATGGACCAATCTAACGTTTCAAATAAAGAACCGATGAGATTTTGCAAATTTTATGCGTTTTTTTTAAAAAAAAAGTTATCAAGCTCTTAAAAAATCACCCGTTATTTATTTTCACCGAATTTGGTCCCCAGAAAGGACTAGTGTTGCAAGCAACGCTTTTTCGGCAATAACGGTGTTGTGCAGCAATTCAATGTGGTGAAAATTATTTCAGCACTGGAGAAATGGATAGAAAAATATTTCAGTGCGCTTTTTTTTTATTTTACTTTGTCGAAGTCGTTGCTCAAATATTTGTAATTTAGTATTTAAGTTAATTGTGAAATATATTGAACGCACCAATTAAATTATGGAAGCGATTTATTCACATGGAATTGGAAACCGGGCTGATGATATAGTTCAAATAAATTGTGAATCTGCGAAAATATCTTTTTAGCATATGAATATACATATATGTATAGTAATGCTGTCGTACTAAACCAATCAAGATTTTTCAAATAGCGTCATCTGTTTTCAAATATCTGTTTTAGTTTCCGACATATTCAGCCTAATCATGAGTTTAATTTTCTCGAACCGAGTCACCTTTTCACTTTTCGTTTCCTTGTATTGACTACGGGTCACATAGGGACGAATTGACAATTTAGGACAACAAAAATAGAAAAGCCAAAGTCTTTAAATCTTATCACACATACCTTTCTCATACTCCTTATAAACCAGTCCACAAAGTAACACACAAATTTTGACTTTTACCGCACCGCGGTAGCTTTAGCAGAAGCGCAAAGTTGGGTTCTCTATCGTGCGTCGAATCAAATAATTCATTGTTAGAAACGATGATAAAATAATATCGCTTGGCATTTTATTCTTATTAACATCTGACAGTTTTGTCAACACGGAAGGCGAGGCGTGAGATATGTACTTTATTTTGCGATTTTTGTCAATAATATAGTTGTTTGTAAAATGGTTATAAGACCTATTTTATAAATTACCTTTTCCTTATTGAAAAAATTATGAAATTTTTAAATCAGTTAGGGTTATAAAAAAAGTTCCAACGAGTACAGCAATTTCTCTTCAACAGTTCGAAAACCCAACAAATTGCCAACGTAAAAATATATCAATATTAAAAAAATCGTCCACGATATTATTTTAACTGATATTAATTTAATATCAGTTTCGAAATCAGTGACGACGAAAATCTCTGGATACCAAGCTTCATAACAATCTATACATTGTTAAAGAAATCGTCCGCTATATTGGATCCGCCATTTTGAATTTTGAAAATTTGATTTAATTTTCGAAATTAGTGACGACGAAAATCCCAAAATACCAAATTGCATTGAAATATGTCAAATACATATGGAGTAAATAACAAGGTTTATAACAATTTATCCATTTTTGAACAAATCGTCCGCCATTGGGGATGTCGGAAAAACATCGATGCATCGAAAATATCGATGCTTTGCTTCGATGCATCGAAAATTTTCCACTCGATGTATAAATAGTCGATGTATCGATGTTTTTTGAAAACTGACATCTACGGTACATTGAACCGTCATTCCAGTTTTTCAATTGTTAAAAAAAAAAGAATTGACTTTGGCCAAAAAATTTAAATGGCAGCAAGAAGTTCCGTTCATAATTAGCTCAGTTGCAGTAATTTATTTCAAATTTTCTACAATTTTGCTAATAACATATTTTGTTGTGAAACATTATCTGAAAAATCCTATGCAAATCGATGCATCGATGTATGCCCTTCGATGCTGTATTTTAAAATGCATACATATGTGTCTGACGGAAGAAACTTAAGCGGTTAAAAAAATTTCAAAATCTCCATGAGAAATATCCGTATACAAAGTAAAACGAATCTCTACCGGATTCAGATCCAAAGATAGTCTAAATTTATAGTTTATTGTGGTATTTACTGTAATTAACCCTATAATGCCCTTAATTTTAATATTGCTGTTAAAATTTTTTTTAAGTGTCTGTATTTTTTATGGTCGCAGACTTATATAATAGGTGTCTACAGAGAAATTGTGGAAAGTAATACCCTCTACAATGTGCCATAAGCCGCATTTCGGATCCGTGGTAAGTGCGCTTTAAAATTCTAAAAATAAGTTTTTCTCTATATAAAAAAAAAAATATAAATTTTTTTTCTTAAAAGGTAGGCCATGTTTTACAAAATTGCTAATTATAAAAGTTATTTATAATTGCCTAAGCTGTCCACAGAAAAAAAATCATATCGATTCGTTGAATTTTGACCCTAAATCCATAATTTCTTGATTTGGGACCAGTGTGCGGCGTCCATCTCGGAGATATTTTGCTTGATATTTCTCAGCATGCACTAAAGTCTCAAATTGACACTGTTTAGAGATCGATGCCCCTGACACCGACTTTTTAAAAATAGGCTTATTTTGAAATTTTTTTCTTAGAAATCATGTGACTTTTGTCCCTTTTCTTTAATTTAAAATTCTCTAGCAACAATTGACAATTTTTTCATAAATTATATTTTTCTTACGTGCTTAAAAACGCTCTTAGTATTTACTTTTCAAAGGCACTTAAAAATTGCACCTCTAGCAAGATTTTGCCTAATTTCAATCTTTTTATTATGTCAAACATTTTCTGCAAAAATGCCCAGAAGTAGTATGAATTAATGCACCGTTTTTGTAGTTTAGCAATTTCCCCAGGCTTTTTGTGTTAACTTTATTTTCGAGGCTTCCGGTACAAACTAGTAATATGCGATAGTTTATATATATACTAAAAAGGCTACACTTTTTATAATAACTGTTATCTACTAATGTTGCTTTTTGGAACTGAGTAGTTATATTGATGTAAGTACTTTTTTTTTTAACTGCAATTTTGTATTCATAATAAATTCAAAATATGTGTATTGCGTCCTTTTAATTTACCCTCATCAATAGGTTTTTGTTTTAAGAGAAAAAACTATTTTTTCCAGAAAATGATCTCCATTAGCAATTTATTTAAAATAATGGCGAATACTCATACATTAAATAAAATCTATTCTAAGCTGCTTTTTTGACAGATTTTCCGTTGATTCCGTTTTTTTCTTGTCCGTTTTTTTGAGAGCTGCATACTGGCCTCTAGTTGTAAAGGGCAAGGAGGAATCCCTTATTCCTGATAATATGAAGGTTTTAAACGTTCCTTATTTAAATTGGGCGCTACTTGTATTGTAAGACTAATTTTCGCCAAAATCTAAGGAAAATGCTGACAGAAAACTTAAAAATGCATCTTGTGGTGCAGTGTTACTACAACTATAGAGATTAAAGTTTTGCGAGTTAAAAACTCGAAAGGAGAAAATAGTCCAAGATTCAAAGTAGAAACTTTTCATATAATGAAACTAGTTCATAGTTTTTCTCTTTTTACTTGTAAAATAACCATTTCTAAAATAAATGTATTTTTTAATTATTTTTCGGTTTTTGTCTTTTCCTAGTGCATTCTTTTGCCTTTTTTGTGATTTCTAGTGCCTTTTCCTGCCTATTTCGCAATTTTATTTTGCCTTTTTTTATAGGTTTTTGGGTTCCCTGGTTATAACTAACCTTAGAGTCGATTTTATTTCGACTATGAATATGCCCCAATAAGTTTCAAAAGGTAAAATAATGAAAGTCTTTATATACATGGTATAAACAATTTGAATGAGTTAAATACACTTTTTTTCGGCTGTGACACTTTTTTTGCGACTTTCGAAGAATTTTCAGCGGTAACACTGTGCGTCAGTGACATTAAAACCCAACCCACCCAATAGTTGCAGGGAATCATCAAATGCTCTTGCAATTGTGGAATGATTCGTCCGTTCTAGACAAGCGGCTTTAATAAAATATGCAATTAAATATGTTTTTTTTACAAAATATGCCCATATGTGCATGTAAGGCAAAATAAGTAAGAATATGCACTAACAAATCGATGTAATCTTAACACAAAACTCTTGATTCGCTACATTTGTTAATCTTTAAGTTCCTATGACTTACCAAAAAAAATCTGTAAATGCATAGAAATCCGGGTCCTAATTATAACATAGAATAATAAATAGTAGGGTTATAATTATTTTATGCAATTAGAGTGTCAGAATTTCGTTTCATTTTAATTTGGTCGGAGCTAGATGATAAGAACTTTTGTTTTGGTCAATACAAAAATAGTGTTGAAAAGCAAAATCGGATTACAAAATAAAAAGGTTTCTGCATTTTGAACCAAACCTCTATATCCCTATGTTATTCGACGCGCTGAATGCAAATCTGAGGTCTGTTAGCTCCCATCACGTCAGGTTCGAGGTCATTTGAAGGTCAAGTAGGCAAAAATTCATTGAATAAACCTGAAAATTTATATAAAGTGGTGGAAAAAAATAGGGACAAAACGTTTAACAAATTTCTCCTATTTCCCTTATGTTTATTTAATATTTATTGTTTTTTTTTAAACTATAGCTCAATTTCTAACAACACCCATATAAATTCATATTTCAAACTTTGTGCAAAAGTTATTAAAATTCTGCAAAACTGCATCTAAATTTTCAACTTAATAATCAGATTTTTAAGAATTTTTTCGAGAATGAAATTTTATGGCTCATTAAATTTTAGTAGAATAGTAGAATAGTTCTAAGTTCCTAAAAAATCGCGTTGATTTTTGTTAATTTTTATTCTGAATGTATTACATGCAAAAGAATTGTCGAACATAGTTTGTATGGGAGAAAATACGTTAAAAAAAAATCCAAAAAATCAACGCGACTTTTTAGCAACTCAAAACTTACATTTCATTCTACTAAAATTTAATGGGCTATAAAACTACATACTAAAAACAATTCTAAAAAATCTGATTAAAAAGTTGAAAATTTAGATGCAACTTCGCAGAATTCCGTAATACGTAAATTCTCCATAAACCTAATATACATCACTTTTCGATAGCCCTGATAGTTTCTGAGAAATTAATAAATCATTTCTGACACCACTAGTTTTTGATGGAAACACTCTACCTACTCAGGTGTACGTGGCGTATGAGTAATACAAATTTCTGCTCATATTTCATACAAAAAATCCTTGCGCATTTTCATTTGACCAATCATTATTTTCTTATTTATCCACCGATTTTCATCATTGGTAGCTTAATTTTTTTTTAAAGGAACAGGCTCTAACACAAGTGCAAAACATTTACACAGAAACTGTTATTTTTATTTATTTCCAGTTTGAATTTTTTGCATTTGCCATCAAGAAAACAAAAAATCTCGAATGATTATTTAATTTCTCAGAAACTGTCAGGACTATCGAAAAGTGATGTATGTATATAGGGTTTATGGAGAATTTTATTTGCTTTCATTTGCCGTATATCGTCTTACGATTATTTAATTGGTTCGTTAGATATACGTTATATACCTTGTGCTAGCTGGTTTGTTGTTGTAACTGCTACATATGTCGCTCAATAAATTTTTTGCTGTATCTTTTTGTTGCATTTGGCACAAAGTTTTGCTGCTTGCTACATATGCACACTACAACTTTGCAATGGGGTGTCGCCCTACTCTTGCAAATTTAAAATATGTAAGGGCTATTCGCGATTCGGTGCATAAGAGCTGACAAATTTATGCAATTGCAGAAATATGCCATGGATTGTGAGCGACCTTTATTAAACTGTCATGGCAAGGCTTTTGCAAAACAATTTTTGTGCATCAGCTTTGGTTTTGTTTATGAATGCAATGCATAGCATTTTTATGCTATGGATTTTCGGTATTGCAAATTTGCCAAGCCATGACAAATGCAAATGCGTGTATTTTGTTTGTGTTGCAAATAATTTGCAATACAAATTTGCAATGCAATGATGCTAGGTCATTTGCACCGTAGTACTCTTAGCAGATAACAATGTTCCATGCGATTTTAGATGTCCATAAAGTCCAGCCGGTTGTGCAAACCGCACTCCACAAAGTTTGCAAACAAATTTCTTTTCAGCGTCATGAATGTGTTTGTGTTGACGAAGGTCTTTTCGAGTTGTAAATCCTTTATTACAGACGTCACATATTTTGTCCCGCACCTTCCAATGAATGGCCATATGTTCTTTAAGTTTACGTTTAATATAAAAGGCCTTTGAACATATTGTACACTTTTCACCAGGGCGTTTTTCGTGTCGCAGCAAATGCTCTTTAAATCCTCGTGGCATTTTGAAACTTTTGCCGCAAATATCGCAAACGTGCGGCTTTTCGCCTGTGTGTTGAAGCATGTGGGTTTTTAACTCAGTTGTAGTTGCAATAGCCTTGCTGCACACCTCGCAGCTGTAGTTGTAGTCCTGTGCGTGTCTTCGTAAATGTACCGTTAAGTTAGTTGCCAGCTGAAATCCTTTTTCGCAAACAATACATTTAAATGGTAGCGACCCATCATGGGATGCTTTATGTATGGTATACTGGCTTAGGCTAGGAAGTAAATTTCCACAAACCGAGCATTCAAAAGGACGAACATCGATCTCAGCAAATGCTATGTGCTCGTAATATGGGAGTTTAGGTTTATAACTACATTTGCTTTTTTTACATGAAATTTTTTGATTCTTTTCGTATGAACATATTTTGCGAATACGAGCAATTTCCTTCCCCAAATCACGTTTAGTAAAGTTTAATTCAAACTTGTTATTCAGTTCTTGAAGCATATTCCCCAAGGCTTCTCGACGCCTGTTAGCGAATCTATATGCCATATCCTTTTCATTCCATAGACATGGTTGTGTCTTGTATATTTTGGCCAATTCGACTAATTGTGTATCACTTAGCAAACTGTTAGGTCCGGAGAATGTAGTAGAGTTCGGGTCCACTGTTTCCTGTTAAAATATAAAAATATCAGAAATATAAATGAAACATTTTTGTTTTGATTTCAAGTATACGGTATTGACCTGGTTATACGTCGTACGAATGTTTCTAAAAATTAATCACAAGTTGATTAGGCATGAAATAAAAGTTACTATTATCCAGTGGCGTAGCCGAGGGGATCTTGTTATCATTTTTTTTACAATGTAATTGCTCCTCCGTTAGAGGCTTTTATTATAAATATTTATATTCCGACATGTGCAGATTGTTTCTGACACTTTCAATTAAAGAAAATTATCATTTGCTTTTAAATTATTACAATCCATATATAGGGGTCCGTGATTTTTTAGTCCGGGCCCGAGTTTTCTCTCGACGGCCCTGTCTGTACACACACATTAGCCTTTTCAATACCGTCTGAAAAGCCCAACGTGCGAAAATACATTTTGCTTTTCAGACGATGAAACCGGTTTCGAGCTACATATATGTACAGTATTCCTGCAAACCCATCAATAGTGGCACCATCGAATCCGAATCGCTACAAACGTGAGTATTCAAACCACACGCTACGTTCGTAGCTATTCTGATACAGTGATAGCATTTTCGTAAGTTTCACGAAAAATCGGACTACGGTGGATTCCGTGATAGCCCTGGTAGGTATTAGAAAATTAAAAATAAAATAAGTTTAAGTAAGAAAGTTCAAACCAAAACAGTGTATTCATTTATTTTATTTAAACTAATAAAAAGGTTCTGCGACAACAATTTGCGTTTCGCAATTTGTTTTTCTCGTGAATGGAAAAGCAACTTTAGTGCAAAGTAAAATACCATCGATGGTTTTGCAGCACTATTGTACAGGGTGGTTATGAATAACTGTTACCCAGATTTTTTTATTTTTTGAAAAGTATTCTATTGTTAATTTTCCTTAGATTTTACTTTAGTAAATTAATTTTTAATTTAATTTAATAATTCGCTTTTAATTTTCAACTTTTATTTGGGTTTACCAGTGGTAAACACTTTGAGAGAAAAGCGCAAGCGACATGCAAGTCTTCGTCGGTTAATTTATTCCATATCTTCTGTAACCATGGGCTGAATTCCTCCATTTTGAGTCCTCTATACTCCCCCTTCTCCAAAATAAGACCTTGTACTTATAAATCGAATAGACTCGGAACTCGTGACTAGGGCGGACATTCATTCGACCAACTCTAAACAGTTTGTTTTTTTTCGTCTTTTTTATACAAAGTCTGAGAAAAAATACACCTCCAACGGCTTGCGTGCCGTACTTATGTATCTCCCAAAGTTTACACAGCTGGGAAATGCAAATAAGGATTAAAATTTTAAAAGTAATTAATAAAATTAAAGAAATGGAAAATTAACAAAAAAATACTTTCTTCGAAAAATCTATAAAGAACCCTTCTATTAAAAAAAAACTGCGTAACAGTTATTCGTCACCACGCTGTATATGTATGTCCATTAGGGTGGCCCTTAGAGATACGGCACAATTTAAATTTTTATTAGACCGCACCTCCCAGATCGGTGAATATTCATAAAAAATGTGTTATCCTAATTTTCATTTCAATTAGATAAAGTTAAGGAAACCTTAAATTTTCATCCTTTTCTCTAAATTATCCCTACCCCATTGGTAGAGGGCCTCAGGTGTACGAGTTTTTTGTACTGTCCGGAGTTGAAGACTTGCTCAAGCTGCTAGTCGCTTAATATTTCCTGCAATCCCATCGCAAGCAGTAGTCCGATCACTTTAGACCAAAATCGACGTAAGATTAAAAAAAATTCCGGGAAGAAATTTTTTGACGCTGTTAGGTGTCTCCTGTTTATTTGAACATAAAATGAAAATTTTTCCCCCAATTGCGATATGGGAAGTGTCCGCCATCTTGGATTTTATGTTTTTTACGATTTGCGCGCGAATTTTGCATTTCTAGCGAAAAAAGGTAAACAAATTTGTTGAGAATTCGATTCCCTACAACTTTCATGTGCCTATCAATTTTTTTAAACAATTATTTATTGCTCATGATATGCAAAAATGCCCAAAATTAGGCATGTGGTGCGTTTTTTTTTTTCGAATTTTTAGCAATTTCTATTTGAAATAAGTGGCAAGGTTGTAGAGGACAAAATTTCCAATAAACGCATTATATATATATTTACGTAGGACGTGTAGATCTCGACCAAGTTTTGAGTAGCTTCTCCGTTTCCGCTGCATTGAGCGCGTTGTTGGTCGAGATCTACACGTCGTACGCGAGTATATAAATAATGCGTTTATTGCAAATTTTGTCCTCTACAACTTTGCCATTTAAATGTGCCACTTATTTCAAATAGAAATTGCTCAAAATTCGAAAAAACCGCGCCACTTACCCAATTTCGCGAATTTTTTGCATATTATTAGCAATAAATAATTGCTTAAAAAAATTATAGGCACATGAAGTTTGTAGGGAATCGAATTCTTTACAAATTTGTTCTCTACCTTTTTTCGCGAGAAATGCAAAATTAGCGCGCAAGATGGCGGACATTTCCCATTTCGCAATTGGGGGAAGAATTTTATTTTCGTGTTCACCTAAATAGGAGGCTCCAAACTGCGCCAAAAAATTTCCTCCTGGATTTTTTTCGTTGAAAAAATCGAGTGCAAAATTCGTGCGCAAGTCGCAAAAGACACAAAATTTAACATGGCGGACATTTCCCATATCGCAATTGGGGAAAAATTTTCATTTTGTGTTCACCTTAATAGGAGACACCAAACTGCGTCAAAAAATTTCTTCCTGGAGTTTTTTCGTTTAAAAAATCGATTGCAAAATTCGCGCGCAAATCGTAAAAAACACAAAATCCAAGATGGCGGACATTCCATATCGCAATTGAGGGAAAAATTTTCATTTTGTGTTCACTTAAATAGGAGGCACCAAACTGCGTCAAAAAATTTCTTCCTGAAATTCTTTCGTTGAAAAAATCTAATGCAAAATTCGCGCTTTTTCGTATTTCAGACCTCTCTTCTTCTTTATTGGCGCTGTAACCGCCTAAGCGATTTTGGCCGGGTCCAGCAAGCCAGTCATTTCTCTTCTGTGCTAACTGACGCCAATTGGAAACGCCAAGTGAAGCCAAGTCCTTCTCCACCTGGTCTTTCCAATGCAGAGGAGGCCTTCCTCTTCTTCTGTTACCAGCATCGCGGTCCGCGTTGAATATTTTCAGAGCAGGAGCGTTTCTGTCCATTCGAACGACATGGCCAAGCCAGCGGAGCCGCTGAATTTTAACTCGCTGCACTATGTCTATATCGTTGTAAAGCTCATACAGCTCATCGTTAAATCATCTGCGGTATTCGCCATCGCCAACACGTAAAGGTTCGTAAATCTTTCGCAGAATCTTTCTCTCGATAACTCCAACAGCCGCTTCATTGTCCATGCCTCCGCGCCATACACCAGCACAGGCACGATGAGTGACTTATAGAGTGTTATCTTTGACGACGAGAGAGGACTTTACTTCTCAATTGCCTACTCAGCCCAAAGTAGCACTTTTTGGCAAGAGTGATTCTCCGTTGGATTTCAAGGCTGACATTATTACTGGTGTTAATGCTGTTTCTCAAATAAATGAAGTCGACTACTTTTTCAAACTTGTAACTGTCAACAGTGACGTGGGTGCCAAGACGCGTATGCTCTGACTGTTTGTGTAATGACAGCAGATACTTCGTTTTGTCCTCGTTCACCACCAGACCTATTCGCTTTGCTTCTCTATTGAATCCTGAGAAGGCAGAACAAACGTAGCCCTTGTTTTTACCGATAATATCAATGTCGTCGGCATACGCCAGCAATTGTACGCTCTTGTAAAGTATTGTGCCTGAGCGGTTCAGTTCTGCGGCTCTTATTATCTTCTCCAACATTAGATTAAAGAAATCACACGAGAGGGAGTTACCTTGTCTGAAACCTCGTTTGGTATCAAACGGCTCGGAGAGGTCCTTCCCTATTCTGACGGAGCTGGTGGTATTGCTCAACGTCATTTTAGACAGTCGTATTAGTTTCGCGGGGATACCAAGTTCAGACATCGCGGCATAAAGACAACTTCTCTTCGTGCTGTCGAAAGCGGGTTTGAAATCGACAAATAGATGGTGTGTGTCGATCCTATTCTTGTGGGTCTTTTTGAGGATTTGACGTATTGTGAATAAATGATCTATGTTGGATTTTCCAGGATTAAAGCCACACTGATAAGGTCCAATCAGTTCGTTGACGGTGGGCTTCAGTCTTTCGCACAATACACTCGATAAGACCTTATAACCTATGCTTAGAAGGCTGATTCCACGGTAGTTTCTTGTGGATTGGGCAAAGCACACTTAAATTCCAGTCGTCGGGTATGCGTTCATCTGACCATATTCTGCACAAGAGTTGATGCATGCACCTTATCAACTCCTCGCCGTTGTACTTGAATTGCTCGGCTGGCAGGCCGTCAGCACCAGCAGCTTTGTTGTTTTTCAGCCGCGCAATCGCTGTTCGTACGTCGTCATAGTCAGGCGATGGGACAGCTACTCCATCATCGAGTTCGTCTTCTTCACTACTTTCAGTGCTGCTACCATTCAGTAGGTTGTAAAACTTTTCCCTCCACAATTTAAGCCAGAGATCCCTTCCTTGCCCACCTTCGCATTAAAATCGCCAAGCACGATTTTTACATCGTGTCGGGGGCAGCGCTCATATGTACGTTCCAAGCGCTCATAGAAGAGATCCTTGGACGCCCCATCCTTCTCCTCCGTCGGGGCATGGGCGCAGATGAGCGAGATGTTGAAGAATATAGCTTTGATGCAGATTATGGCTAGACGGAGGTCTGAAATCCTAAAAGTTAAAAATTCTAAAAATAGAATTATTAACAAAAACCAACAACCACATGATCATGTTTAAATAGCACTGGAATAGCTACGCTTGATTTTAGTTGGCTCACATGAAAAAAAGTGGAAACCGCAACAACAGTTCATAAGGCGAACTTAGCACAGTGCGTAGGCAACTGGCTCAGTCAGCTCAGTCGGTTTGAGTGCCGCTGAAGAAGTATGATGAGGAAATGTGGTGATTTCCGAAATAGCTATCACTTCTACGATTTTTATTTTCAAATTGTTGTTGCTTTTCCACAATAATTTTTCATTAAAAACGGCGTCAAGCTCAATAAAAATTGTTGAATATAATTAAAAAAAAATGTCAAACTCAAAACATAAAATAAAAAAGAATTATAATTAAAGCCCATAAAAATACAGAAGAAAAACATGTTTTATTAAGTTTCGTTACACAGATACAGCACTTTAAAGAAAGGTATGTATTTCGTTTCTTAAAATTTAAGTCCCGTGTAAAATTAAATACGAAAAAATATTTCAAGTAAAAGTATTTGCTTTGTAACAACATACAACTTTTATCACTTTTGTTTTGTAAAAAAAAAACTATCAAAACTAAAATACTTAAGAGATTTAATTCAAACTTCGAGGGACGGTCGGCACGCTTAAACTATCTCCGATTAACCTGAAATTTGTTCATGAATATCCACCAATCTAGGTGCATTCTAAGAAAATCAGATAAAATATATTAAGGCCACCCTAATGTACACATTGGTCTATCAGAAATACAAGAGAGTTTGTTATGTGTACGTATCAGATCGAATAATGACGCAATTTTCTCGGTCTTAAATTTTACTTCCTTCTCTCTTCCGGTTATAAAAAGCCGGATTCAGACGATCTAAAAGTACTACTGTTTGCACCTGGATAACACAAAAAGCTTTATAAGAGTTTTATAGTAGTTTACTTGCACAAAACTGAAGAGCAACTCGTTAGTATAGTATGGAAAGTGCGTAAAAGCCTGAATATGGCAAATTAACTTAACGGAACGTAGAACTTACAGAATCAAAATGAAACAGATTTCGACGTGGCATTAAGTTACGTTAAGTTTCGGCTGTTCAATTATAACCAAAACCGTTGCCATAATCAGACCATAACTCACATCGTCGCTGCAATACAAAAAGCCGTAATTAACTTAAAATCCAAAATTCACTTTTTGATTGATTATGATGCATTTCACCAACATCGTTTTGTACAATTAAAAATTTTAGTTAGCTATGGCTTTTTTGCATTTCAGCGACGAATACACCCTTTCCATACTATATTAACGAACTACTCTATGGTCGTAGTGCAAAATGTTGTACTAAGTATAAGAATAGCAGTCTACAAAATGAGTTTACAAAATATTTAAATGTTATATAAAGCACCTTGATTAGAGCCAAAGCATTTCAAACAGGTAGTAGTAGTAAAGTGGTTTGATTTGTTTCAAATTATTTGGTCTCTGAATCGTCAAATATTGTCAATTTTCTTAACAAAAATTGTTAATTGGCAAAATGTATTTGCATGTAAATATTTAAAAAATCAGCCTTTGTAACGCTTGCTTAACTCAGGGGTATAAACGCAGATTAGTGGGCCCTGCAAAGGATGTATTGATGCTTCTGGAATGAAACAAATTTAAAAAGAAAGAAAGTTGCAAAATTTTTTTAATTTATTTTTTTATTTCAATTTTTGTTTATGTATACATATTTCACATCACCCACCAGCGCCGCTATGTGCGACTAAAAGCTCAGTTAGACTAGACTTAATTTGCGTAACTTAACTTAATATTTTGGCCAACATGTTATATGAGAAACTGTGTTAGCGGTTAGTTAAAACTTAACTTACCGTAAGAAACTTAAGAACCTGTAGATTTTAGGTTCTTAAGTTACGGCCTTATGGAAATTGAGATCGGTGAGAAATCAGGCTTGCCAGACTCGTTTTTGTATTTCTTGAAAATAAAGGAAAGCAAACATTTTTGTCTGCATGATTTTTTTTTTGATGTGGCATTTTAGGCGGCGAACTGTTAAACAGCTGAAAAAGAAAATACAAAAACAAAATATTTCCGCTCTTGGCTTAAGTTGACGTGTTGAGTAATCATTTGGTTCTTTCCCGTACGCAATGCGGGATCCCGCTCGGAAAAGGCGAAATCTTTAAACTGATATTCGTGCTATGCAGAGCACTTTGAGTCATAACTTTGCTTCTCCTGCAGTGAGTGTTGGTGCTGTTGATTTGCTGTTGTTGATATCTCGCTTGCTATTACTCTTAACCAGGGATGCCGTTTGGATCTAAATAGATCCAATTGGATACATTTTTAGACGAATTTTTGCGGGATACTTATTTTTTCCGATCAGTATAAATGTGGATACTTTTTTAAATAGGCTAAAATTTTATGTTTTCTTTATTAATGACGTTTTCTAAATGTTTTAAAAACCGCTACTTAAGCGTGAAATTAGAGCATTTTATTTTTTGAGAACGAAGCAATGAAGTGATCTCACCAAAGCAGTGTAAGGCGCAATTGTTTAGTTAGCTAAAAAAGATGCTTTAAGCAAGATCTTAATATATAAATAAAACCAAAAAAAAAATGGAAAATAATATTTCTCAGTCCCACAGAATTTGTTTTGATAACTTTTGATTTTGAAATTTTAGCAAAAGTCATTATAAACAATTAATGACATTGAAAACGAAAAACGTGGAGCGCATGTAGTACAAAGCATTCGATTTGATTGACAATAGTCAAACTACATAACATTCTAAAGCGAAAGTACATATTTGAGATCGATTTTAAGCGGTCGTTATTCATATGCCCACATACATACATATGTTACTTTTCATATCAACTCAAGTGTATTACATGCGCCCCGCTTTTCATTTTCAATGTCATTAATTGTTTATAATGACTTTTGCTAAAATTTCAAAATCAAAAGTTATCAAAACAAATTATGTGGGACTGAGAAATATTATTTTCTACTTTTTAGTCCATTTATAAAAGCGTTGTATATTAAAAAGTTTGTCTTTATTTTATTTATTTTCTACTTTTTAGTCTTGTCTGTACAAAATTTTGCAATAGATATTAAAATAATTCAACTTACAGTGAAAGAGAACAGAAGACTATGCAAGCACATATAATATATGTATATATGCATAATCACCAGCTGTCGGCCAATACTATTACACGCAATTTTTCTATTCCCGATGTGTGCCAAAAGGGGCAAGCGCTATGTCTCGCTTGGCATAAATGTCAATATGTATGTATATCGTATTCACTCTTTCTTATATTATTGCTGTCATCACTATTATGTATTCGTTTGTGAAGCCGCCATTCTGAGTTTCGTGCTCTAAAACTTCGGATTTTGCCAAAAAATTTAAACGAAATTATATTTTATAAAAATATAAAATCTGTGCTCCTTCGAAAGGCGAATACCTACGAATAAACAGCTTCTACTAGAAAACAGGCAAGTAAAAGTTATGGAAATTAATAATAAGTGGTATCAAAACGCGCTCAGCAAAGAAAAGAACGTACAGTATCGGTCATATCTATAGCACGCCATTTCAAAGTGATATTGTGTGACACTTA
>NW_023458567.1:23709157-23729792 GCF_013731165.1 Rhagoletis pomonella | reverse complement strand
CCTATTTCTCGTTGTTCGCTTTGTGTTGCCGCAGTATTCGCCACACTATTTTTCGCACTATTATTGCCGCGGAACCTACCAAAATCAAATCTAGGCTTCCAAACTACCATATGGAAATACAACTACCAGTTTTGGTAGGAAAAGCTCATGTGTGGCAACGCTGTTTGCATCGATGTTTCCGATGAATCAGTCAACATCACGCATCTCTAAACACTACTGTCTAGGGCAATTGCCAAAGAATTTGTTTATAGTTGTTTTTCTTTTGGTAACATAATATAATCTGCAATTAAGATCCATCTTTTATAATACAATTTTAATAGAAGTTACTCAAATAAACATGGCGGTAAAAAAGGAGAGAGTTGATTACGGAGACTTAAGAAAATGCGGAGAAATAACCACACTGTTGTCAATAGAGAGAAAAGAATTTTTCTTGAACTGTGAATTCTGTGACCATTCATTTTTGCAATTGGGCGATTTTATACAACACATTTGCGAAGACCACTTGAACAGATTTGTGGAAATAAATCTGAGAAACAAAGAGACAGACTTTCTTGTTTCAGAAAGAAAACAGGATTCCGCAGAAATCGACATGAAATCGGAAGAGTATTATGAGGTAAGTTGTCCCAACTTTTAAAGAACGTAGATAAAGCAGAATTCTTTATAGGAAGATGATAGTGAACAGTTTTACAATGACTTTGAAAAAGTTGAAATAGAGTTGGACACAAGTGAAATGAGTATTCTTCCACTAGATACTGAAGCCGCAGTATCAGGTACAATATCGGACGAAGAAAGCATGGTAAGTATAAACAATACTCGGAATTTAAAAGTGGCTGTAATCCGTCGTAGATTCGATTTTGCTACGAATCGTAAAATTAGTATGCTGAAATCCGTGTTGTCGTATCGTTATTTCGAAATTCGTAGGCCATCTTCGAAATTCGTAATGTTGGTATTCCTGAATCCGACATAGCTGTCATTTATATGTATTTGTCGGAAATTTTGTACAAATAGCAACTATAACTAACTAACTAACTTAAAATATCAATGTTTAGTAGCGCTCACATCTTTTTTGGGGTGCGAGGTGGCAGAGGGCGAGGGGGCGGGGCGGCCCCCCCAAACCGCCCCACTAGAATGAAGGCAGTCCCCGTTTTCTAAAAAGGCATACTCCGCCCCCTTGGGCTCCTCCCACAGGCCCCTAGGGAACCGTTTGAAAAAGGGAGAAAAACGGATTTTTCTTAGGCAAACTGAGCAGTTTGAAGTGGAATATGATCGAACTAACAGAAACCGTGGGATTTTTTAATAAAAGAAATTATGCCAAATTAGATATCGGGCGATTTTGAATAAAGAATAAAAAAGTTAATTAAAAATAGAAAAAACAAGTTTTTAGAAAAAAAAATGTTCTTTTTAACAAATGTATTTTTGCGTAGAATAGAACAGGCAGTAGAATTCTCCTTTCTGTGTTGGCAAAGAAGGGGGGCAGAACACCTTTCTGCATAGGCGGCCTTCAGCCGCACTTAGGGATTATAACCCTCAGGCAGTAGAATTCTCCTTTCTGTTTTGCGAAGAAACGGAGCTGAACACCTTTTGCAGAGAACACCATTGTATATTTTTAATGCTTACTGGGTTATATCCTATCTTCTTTTGTCTCTCCTGTTGTTGGACAGCTGAACTCCGCCATTTAATTTGCATATGCAACCAAAGTCATACGCCTGACCACTCTTCACCACGTGGACAAAAGAGGTGAGGCTCGAACTGAACGTGTTCGTTGGCGGAGTCAAGATTCCGACAGTCAACCACCCAAAGATACTAGGCGTCACGTTCGACAGTCTCATGTCCTTCGCAGCACACACCACCACAGTTTGCAACAAACTGCGAAGCAGAAATAAAGTCTTCAAGTCGCTCGCCGGCAGCACTTGGGGAAAAGATAAGGAAACTCTGCTCGTGACATACAAAGCGATCGGCCGGTCCGTTGCAAACTATGACGCCCCAGTGTGGACAGCAGGCACGAGTGACACGCAGTGGAAAAACCTTCAGATTTGCCAAAACGCCGCTCTACGAACCGCGACAGGGTGTCTCCTTATGTCCTCCGAACAACACTTACACGACGAGACTACAATGCTCCGGGTAAGGGATCATAATACGTTGCTGTCAAAACAGTTCCTGCTAGGCTGTCACAGAACAACTCACCCTAACTACAGCCTGACACAGAGAACTGCACCACCAAGACACGTAAGGAGACACCTCAGCCACCTAGAAGCAGACATCGACCAACAACTTCACTTGCCACTGAGCCGCGAGGCATACATAGTCGTCGGTGGCCGGCCGCCTCCCATCGATTTGAGCGAATTCCAACTACCGCGCGAAACAAGAACCACACTGGCGCAACTCAGATCTGGCTGGTGCAGCCGCTTAAACTCGTACAGAACCAGATTAGACCCTGAGATCGCTGACACCTGCCCAGCATGCGGAACATCTGTTCGCATGCCCTACATATCCCACCCATCTTACACCCGAAGCGCTGTGGACTCAACCTATTGAGACTGCTCGCTTCCTGGGCCTAAGGTTGGAGGAGTCAGATGGGGAAGACGAAGATGAATAAACAACCAACCAATTCGGGGACTACGTGCTGCTAACAAAATTCGAATACGAAAGTGTTGCACAATTTAGGTGATAGAGAATAATGGCAGCTTTGCTGGCATCACAATTGTTTTTTTAACGCTTGGTTGTCAATAGTCTTTCAGTGCTTACAATTTTACGCTATGAATGGTACATTCGTAGTGAAATAAACTATAATGGCCTGTGGCCACAAACATTTTGCCACGCCTCGCACAGTTCTTTTATAATGCATGACTGCTTCCACTAGGATTCTTCTCCAACTCAGGGGTAAACGCAAAACTAAATTCCATATTTTGGTTGGTCGGAGGAATGGCTATCGCTCTAGCCACAATCATAGAGTCAGTTGAGGACTTCATCGTGGGCAAATTTAATAATATACTGGAACGGCGGACTGCTAAATCGGGTCCAACCAGAATCTGTATAACGTCCACCATACAAATAATTGATTACAACACCGCTGACCAATTTAGAAGCGAATACTTATGGGTCGATTACGATTGTAATGCAACTATAGTTGGGTTGCCGATGAGCAACGCCACTATATTTTATGATTAGCAGCTATAGTTAAGTGCTATACAGCTGAAGATAACAAAATTTTTAAGTAGTAGCAACTATGACTTGAGTGCAAATAAGCTGATGAAACAGTTGGAAAAAAATAAATAAAAAATCTCAATCAAAGTTTCCACGGCATCCACAGAAGGCAGGGGCCAATATAGCAACTCAGTTGTTAGCTTCCAGTTGCTAGTTGCCATCTGCGGTATCATTACAGCCACTTGCAACCAAACTGAAGAGTGTTCGGTCATAGCATACATTCCGAATTCAAGTAAACCAGTATGTGACCCCATTTAGCAGTGCGCCGCTGGGTGACTAAAACGTGTATACATATATGTTTGCTTTGCTCTTCACAACGCTCGCTATTATTGAAACATACACGTTTGTAACTGATGCTTTCCTCGTTCTTTTCGAACGCATATTCAGCATATTTCATTCCAAAGAGTTAGAGATTTAAAATTAATTAACAAAATTTTACTAAAATGTACAATGACATACTTCCTACGCAAAATCAGTAAAGGCTGCTTTTATTTTCAACAAAGTATGAGAAAAAGTTAACTTATTTGCATTTGCTTACCACACAAATATTTACAGCAATCTTTCGAAGATAATGGAGCAGCTACGTTATCAGAAGAGATAAACGTTACCGACAGCGAGTCAGACCTGACCCTTGAGCAGGAGAACGCACAATACGATTTCCCGGAACTCAGCAAAAACAAAGTCGAAGAAAAAGAGGCTAATAAAAGGTTTAATATCGAATTTATTGAAGAGTATCGTTCTTTACCGGCATTGTGGGACACAAGTTCTAAGGCGTACCATGACCGTATTTTAAAAAGGGAGCAGTATGATATTTTACTAAAAAAATATAAAGAGAAATACCCAAATGCGACGGTGACTAATGTTAAAGAAAAAATACAGGCGCTCCGCACAAATTTTAGGCGGGCATTAAAACAAAGATCTTCGTCTGGAATATCAACCCTATACTATTTTGATGCAATGAATTTTTTGTCTAGCATTACACGAGTTTCTGACTTGGATGAAACACATGTAAGTTTTTAAAATGCTCTATGAAAATATTAAGGGTATTCATCTAAACGTGTAAATATGCGAAAATTTAGTTTTTCGTGATAGATGTATGCTAAGCTTAAAAATTAATTATTTTTTTCTTTTCGCTTGCTCTTGAGTAGCAATTAAAAAATATTAATTACGCGGGTTATAATGTACTACAATTGGGTTGACAAGTGATCATTTATGAAAAAAAAATTGTGCTACTATGTTGAAAAGAATGATTTTTTTTAATTGAAAAGTCCCCGTCTCAAAAGATTTTCCCATATACATCTGTGTCAATAACGCATATCATAAAGTCGAAAACTAGAGTTCAATCTCATGGCGACAGATATACACCTATGTATGTTAATTTTAAAGATTAGTTCACTTCTAGGTCGTACAGCTCAATAAACTATGTAGCTCTCCTGATTCTTAGTTCGTTCACCTTATTTAACTATAGTTCACCCAATTGAACAAGTTCGATAGTAAGAGCTGAAAAAATGTATCTTTTATAACACATACATACAATTAAATGATTGCAATAACGACAAAATTCGGTCGTCTTTTTCCAAAATCAGGAAAGGATGTTTATGGAAATTCAGCAGTGCCCGCATTTAGTTTTCCTTTTTTTGTAATTTTGCCTTCGAAATGCGAGTAAATTGCGTTATGCTTTGGTATCTGAAAGGGAAAGTCGTTTGTTAAACAACAAATCCCAAAAGCTCAACTCAAATATTTACCTTTTAAGACAAATTGCACTAAATGATGTGAATTCCGCTCAGTTGTTTCTATTTGCCTTTGCAACGAAAAACGAGTTCCCATATGAGACATATCTGCTGCGTTTCTTTATACATTCCGGATTATCCCATTTCACAGCCGGAATAAACAGAATGCGTTTGAAATATACGTCAACATATCATCAGGAACGTTCTAAAGAATAAATAAACAAAAAAAAGTTTATTCCAAACATTCAGAATGAATAAAGAAATGCAGCCATCATGTCACCGCGGCCAGCTCTGTGCGCGACCTCTAAGGATTTGGATGAAAATTGAAGAGATTGAAGGTCTAGGAGGTATGAATATGCGTGCAGCATATTTCGCCGATATGACGTAGGGTTGCGTATTTATACGGGACTTAAATTTTAAGAAATCATCATAAGTACATATTTTTTTAAGTGCTGTATCCTGGAAACCTTTTAGCGAAACTTATGAAAACAAATTTATTTCTTCTGTCTTATTATGAGGTTTAATTATAAATTTCCTACATTAATGTGCAACGTATAAAAAAGAAAACAAGTAAGTAAACATTGTTCGTTTATGATTTTTTTTTTGGCTATAGCATTTAATTTTTTTTTTACATAAAAACATTGTCTATTATGTCAACTTTAAGGCGTATAGCTCTAGGTCGTCCCACAGTATACAGTAAACCAGCCATTGACAATATGCTTATTTGAAAATTCCCACCAGACAATTTTTGTTGCCGGACATAAGAAAACTTGTCGCCCTAAGCAACAAATTTATTGCCGGCAATATCGCCATCGTATCGATTTCTTATTACCAGTCGCTCTAAAACGTCCGCCACAGGCAACTCGCCTGGGCGAGTCGTTTTCTTATTACCTGAATGAGCCATTTTATTATTGCTACAAGCGATATTTAAATAATAATTTCTTGCAACAAATTTATTATTTCTCAATGTTTCATTTGTTTTTGAACTCAAACTTATAATTTGTAAACGAAATTAACTATTTTCGTCGCTATGGAGCTTCCTAATTTTTTCAACCCTTTCTTGGGCATAAATTATATGTTTTTGAAGAATCCTGTTGACGCGGAGTTCATCACTCTGGGAATTTTTGAAAACATATTCCTAAAATGACATAAAAGAAATAATGTTTCCGATTTCTCCCTACGGCAATAAATCGGCGAGTCGCCAATTTGTTGCCATGGACGATTGTCGCCTATTTCTCATGTTTTGCATGGTGGGTTAATACATGAAATATTGTGCATGTATAGGATTATTTTGTCATTAACCCATAGGCAATGACTGGTGAAAAAGTACCCCCAAATGTTTGTTGATATATTTGATATGTAAATTTTGACAGCGTAAACAAAAAATAATAAAACAAAAATATTGTTGATGGGAGGTGGTCGTGGTTATAGACAGATTTCACCAAAATTTAATACTATCCTAAATTATACCAAAGGCAACTTCGGCACCGACTTTCGTTAAAATATCTAAATTTTGTTCGAGTTAGCGTGTTTACAAACAGATACCAATTCATTTCATTTCGTCATTCTGAATATTTTGATAAATATGTATGTAATAATATGTGTATATACATTTTATACCGTTGAAAAACGGCCTTGCTTATCTGCATAAACCTTTCCTGCATTAGTTCGAGCGTCGATATATAACTTTGGGTACATGTTTCATAAAAACTTTGGAGATCTCCACTATAACAGTGGTATATTTTTAAATTAGAGAGTTCTACCTTTAAGCTAAGTAATACTTGTTTTACTCCCTAATTTATGGGTCCATTTTCCAAAATCAGCCCACCATTATTGACTCAAAGTTGTGTTTGGAACCAGATATGACTTATGTAGGAACTGCATCCGGTTATAATCGCTTACGCTGCAAGCCTGATTTGCTAGGAATTTTGTTTTTCTCGTTGTTTTATTTAAAGTGACTTGGAAATATTTGCCACTATAAGAAAATATTGAAATTGGATTTCATTTGGGTTAAAGAAAACGACAGCTGTGAAAAAATATCAACCAATACATTCAAATAAATTGTCAAATAAGCATATTTACATTTTTTGTTTTGCCTATCTGGATTACTGTATACTGTGGGTGGTCCAACGCTCGAGCAATATGACAAATAGATATTGAAATTTTATGAAATTGTATATTTTTGAAAGAGAGAAGGTGTGTAAAAAACAAAGACAATGTGAATAAATCAAATTAACTTTACTAAAGATCTGAAATCACCAAAATCCATTCAAGGAAATGGTAGAACTGAACTTTGTTGCAAGTTCACATGGGAAATCTGCTTCCGATTGCAGGAAATTTTAAGAGACTAGAGCATCTAGAGATCTAGAGCAACTCTTCAGCTCCCGACGTCACAACAAATTCTGACCCCCGAGAGCCTCTACCAATGGGCTAAGAATAATTCAGAGAAAACCAAGGTGCTGTATGCGTCCAAGAGTGACTACAATGGAGTTAAGCAAAAGTTTCAAGATAGTTTCGCAAAGACACAATATATTCCGGAAACGCAGAAATTTCATGCCTTTATACCCTAACCATCAACAACACTCATTGCAAAAGAATATTCGATCTCCAATGACAGCTTCAAGGTTAGTCCTTTTATTGAAACAAGAAAAAGGAGAGGTGTGTAAAAAAATAAACCTAATGAATAATAAAATTATAGTATGAAAAAATCAACAACACGTTTTTTTACAATAAGAACTAAAAGAAAAAAATTATTTATTGATTTAAAGATTCTTTTAAGAAGGATATGAAGTTCCCTAACTTGATGTTATTTAACCTTTTAAACTAGCTTAGCCCTCAAGCGTAGTTCATTTTTTATCACGAATGAGTCAATATATACATTTGACACAATGCGTTTTCAACTCAAGCTTTCAACTTGATTTTTGAAATAAATGAATTTTTAATTGAGACGTGTTTTGTTATAAGGTGTTCATTTACAAAACGCAGAACTATCAACATCTCATCATCATGAAGTACCAAAAAAAATGTTTTCGTTTTATATAATTGTTAGATTTTAAGCACATTCAAAAAGGGTTGAGATTCTGTACATTTTTCGCAGAATATGTATATCGATGAGCGGGGAAAATATCTATTACACACTTATCACATCGTGCGCTATAAATATTAGCGTTTGATTTTTAAGGACACATATACATGCATATCGCCGTTTAAAGTACAAAACCGCGTATCAACAAAATGCAAAACCGCGTATGTGAGCTTGCATAAATTATTTTATAGAGAGTAAAAACATTCATATTTCAAAATGGTTATCTTTTTTTATAAATCAATCGCATTTCTGGCTACTAGCATATTTCAGGAGGAATGTATGTATTGAGCCAAGAGCTTGTGTGAGCAAATCCTATTTTTGGCAGTCAATGTCAGTTACGCGGTTTTGCAGAATGACGATACGCGGTTTTGTACTTTAAACGACGATATGTAGCTCATAAGCTCGTTTGCTAGCCTTAGGTGCTCACGACATTGAATGGTGTTAAGACTGCGTTGTTGATGGAGTTTCAGAATCTAAGTTTCTAACCCCTTGGATAACAGCAATTGCATTACTGCAACGCGGCATATGTTTGTGTTGCTCAATGCTTAGAAGACATAAGGATTCGCTAACTTCAATCAAAAATAACCTCCTGCCTATATCCTTTTTGGAAATATTCCATTCCGGATTCCATAAAAGCATTACATTTGGCTCTGTAACTTTCGCTACTCTGGCATTTTCTTCGAAATATACGGCATCCGAATCGTCACTGTTGTAATCGTTACAACCGCTTTCTATGTTTTCACATGGCTCATAATCCACATCATCCCCAGAACTGTATGGATCCTCCCATTACCTACGAATTGACCAAACCCAGACAATTCCATTTTATAAGAAACTTTAAAAGAAAATTCGAACCACGTTGATTCTGTTTTTTTTATGTGTAAAAACAAATTTTTTCCCGGTTAATAAAGCTCTTTTTGCCATTGTGTCAATTTGATACATGATCGACTCTTTAGGGAAATTTTTTGTACAGACTAACAGGAACATCTACCCGTGAAAGGGAACAGTAATATTAAAAACTCGCATATGATTTTTACGTTGAGCCAAAATCCCAGGTTAATTCGAATGCATGTATTAAATATATATATACTTGAATCTGAAAATTGTGTCAAATTGACACAAAATACGCTTGAAGGTTAATATAGGATTAAAGTAATTGGTACGTAGTCATAGTCGAAATAAAGTCCACTGTAAAGTTAGTTGCAGCTATTTTTTGCAGACATGCCATTGGAAACATACAGCACCTTCTTCTTCTCTAAATTATTCTTAAGCAGTTGAGGACTTGCTCTAGCTGCTAGTCTCTTAAAATTTCCTCAAATCCTGTCGCAATAGACAATGTTTTTATGTAAAAAACATTTAAAATTCTATAATCAAAAAAAAAAATCTGAAAGAAAAATGTTTACTTATTTTTTTTACTTTTTTTATTCGTTGCACATTAATGTAAAAAATGTATAATTAAAGCTAAAGAACTGCAAAATTCAAGATTTTCTGTAAAAATGTCTTTCAGAAATTGCATGCATTGCTATGTCATGTCAACTCAAACAAGGTGTTATGCCATGTCATTCCATCTCAAACATAGCATGTCGTTGCTACTTAGCTAAGCTGTTATTCGCTGTTGTGCTTCTGTAGCATATTTTTAATCCTGCCTTGGATGAAAATATATACAGGTTTTAAATTAGACAATTCTTTGATGCATTTTACTATAATAGGTGCTTAAAAACTTTACAAAATCTCTTCCCGTATATAAAATATAATTAATAATGCTGACTATGTCGCATGTGTCGCATGTGTTGCTTGTGTTGACATGCATAGATTTGATGCATGATTTGAATTCAATTATTCGACAGTGTCTTCATATGTTATAGTGAAACATGTATGAGCGACATAATATGAACTGGCGCTTGCAAGATGTGACACATGTCGCTATGTTTTATAGTTCAACATTTGCAGGCCTTTAATTAAAGCCCATAATAAGACGGAAGAAATACTTTTTTTTGCATTAAGTTTCGTTAAAAGGTTTCCAAGATACAGCACTTTAAAGAAAGGTAGTAGACGTTTTCTTAAAATTTAAGTTCCCTGTAAATAGGCAACCCTACGTCATATCGGCAAGATATGCTGCTCTTTAGTTCAAAAGCTCCCCAATTCTACTATGTATGTAGTGCACAGACATAAATATATGCACATACATATGTGACAGGGAAAGTTAAAATGGACCTACAAGTCGAAAAATCGATGTGGATGGGCAGATTGACCAAAAATGTTATAAACGTAGTCGTTGTGTCTCGAAAAGTAATTTTCGGGCCGATTCCTTTAATTTCCCTTTCACTACATCTCGAAAAAAGTTATGGTTATTTGTTTTACAAGCTTTTATTAAGTTTCGCTTGTGTGTAAGGAAATCTTGCAATCAATTTTTAACCAATTTCTCGATGAGCTACAGACTTGAAACTTCAAAATTGGCTCAGAATCAGATGGCAATGCAATAGAAAAGATGAATGAATCCTCAAGGTTTCGCATTAATAATGGAATAACTAAACAACAATCTTGGCCGCTAGGTAGTCGGGATATTTGGAGAATACGTATTTATAGTCGGATTTGTTTCAAATTTAGAACGTATGTACATTGTTTAAATGGAAAGAAGTAACTGCGGTTAGGTGGTGTGGGGGTCGATTTTTCTTCTTTTTAGTAACCACCAATTAATGTTTGTCTTAAAAAGTTTTTTTTAAATTACATACTTGTTTATTTTCTTTTGTAATATTTTTACAGGTTACTTTGAAACCAACGTCCGAAAAGTTCACGGTACAGGATAGCAATTTAAATGAGGAACAATTTATCAGATTGGCTCATATATACCAGCGATATCCAAGTCTTTGGGATGAAAAGAACATAGCATATAGATTCGCTAACAGGCGACGTGAAGCTTTGAATAATGTACTTGAGGAGTTTAATGAAGCATATGGATTGAATCTAACGAAAAACGAGTTAGAAAAAGAAATTTCAAGACTGAGAAAAGTATGCTCGAATGAGAAGAGACAAAAGATAGCATGTAAACGAAAAAAAATAGATTATAAACCAAGTTGCCCTTATTATGATCACATCGCTTTTCTGGAAGTCGATGTAACTCCGTTTGAATGTTCACAATGTGAACAACTTATATTTGGTCCATGCCAGTACAAAGTTCATTTATCGACTCATGATGGCTCACTGCCATTCAAATGCCACATTTGTGGGCATGGTTTCAAGCTGGTCACTAACCTAACAGTTCATTTAAGAAGACATGCTCAAGACTACACGTTTAATTGTGAGGTGTGTAACAAGTCCCTTGCAACGGCTACAGAATTAAAAACTCATGCACGATTGCATACGGGTGAAAAACCGTATGTATGTGATATTTGTGGGAAAGCAACTGGATCATTTGCTGAATTTAAAAGACATAGGGACCGCCACGAAAAACGACCGCAGCATAAGTGTGAAATTTGTTCGAAGGCATTTTATGAAAAACGAAAATTAAAAGACCACGTTAATGCCCACCTGGAATTGCGAAACCATCATTGTAATGTGTGTAACAAATCTTTTACTAGTTCAAAACTTTTGCGACAGCACAAATTAATTCATGATGCCGAAAAAAGATATTCATGTAGAATTTGTGGAAAGCGTTTCGCACAAGGGGCTGGCCTTAATTCGCATATGAAGTCTCATGGTACAAAGTTATCTTCAAAGCCTTTGATACAGTGAAATGCATGCATGTAAGCGTACATATGTAAGTACATACGCTACGAGTATTTCTTTCAAAAGTTTATTAAAATAAAATTTTTTTATTTGTCAGAAAACACAAAAAATTGCATGCGGCATGTTGCCGCAGATTTTATCCTGTCTAAAATTAATTGCTGATCAGCAAAATTAAAGAAGTAACGTTAACATTTAGAGTTTAAAACTTTGTGCTCTGATGTCGACATGCATTTCGCACACGATCTTCAAAAGTAACACAACTCAAAATTTGGAATTTTTGAAATTATGCACTAAAATTATACGCAGAGCTTTTATTTACCTTCAAGCAAAAGCTGGAGCAAATTTCAGATATAATTTGTTGAAAAAACCTAAGGTAAAGTCTCCCTTGCCCATATGATTTGCATGTGTTACGAAGTAGTTTTACGCATTTTCTGATGAATGTGTTATTTTGAGTTGTGTCACTTTTGAAGATCGTGTGCAATATATCCCCCCAGTTAAACGCTGAATCCAAAGAAAGATTGAGTTTTTTATAAGTTAATGAACAAACGGCAGTAACCCTCGTATTTCTTTTTCCGATTTGGTTTGGTTGGTGGAGCAGTCAGCTCATATAAGCTACGTTATTCCTCTAGTCGATGAATGCTTATCTTCACCAATCAGCAAATATATTAGCAGGTTATTCCTCGAGGTGATGACTACATGTGTCCACCAATCGGCTTTTGTAGCTGCAAGCAGTGTAGGCTCGTGATGACCAAACAGCTATTGGAGGTGTGTTTGTTTTGGATGGCAATTGTTTGAGCGTGATTTTTTAACCGACTTCCAAAAAAGGAGGAGGTTATCAGTTCGTCGGAATATTTTTTTTTATGTATGTTACGCATAACTTTGGACCACGTCAACCGATAATCGATAATAGATTTTTTGCATCGGAAAGGTAAGGTCTCAGAGGTGGTCCCATATTAATCTGGTTTAAATCCGATCATTGAATTATGAAATATATATATATATATATTTTTTTTTGAATTGAAGTCGTTTTTTTTTGCTAAAAATTACTTGTTTTACTTGAAATGTCTTTTTGACCTCAGACGGAAGTAGCGAAGAAATAGAGTTAATTCCCAAAATTAATTCGGTTCAAGGGCACTTTCGATGACAACACTGGTAAAATGGGCCAGCTGTTGTCTATTGTACAAGTAAACAAATATAGCATGCGAGCTGCGTACTGCGAGTCCGTAGGGTCCAGGTTCGATCCTCGGTAGGAGCAATTGCCAAAAGATTTTTTGTTTTTATTATTTATTTTATTTTATTTGGTTTTTATATTTTAATTTTACTTCATTTTATTTACTATTGTTTTATTGTATTTCACACTGGCAAATACCCGGCGCCCTTCACTGCTCCTTAAAAGTATTTTTGTTTTGTTTGATACCCGTATTGTAATATTTCATTTATTTTATCAATTTAGTTAAATACAATTTTTCAAACAGATAGTAATACTCCCTAAAAATATTTTCAGAAGTTAACTTTCCAAAACCTTTCAGTTTGATGCCCATATTGCAATATTCAATTATCATATCAATTCGATAAAATTAAAATTTTCAAACATGTTGCAACCTCCACAAAAATATTTTAGGCTGTAAAATTGTGTGCACTCTTCCAAAAAAAAAACTCACTGAATTTTATTCGGTGAGTTTTGCACTTGGTGTACACCACTTTTCTCACAATTACAGAATGCCAAGCGAGTTCCAAGCCAACATTTGCTATTTAGATCATCGTACAAAGACCATTGAGTGGAAGTGGAGACACCGGACGTGATGAACAAGAATCTGAAAACGTCAATCGCAGGTAAGAATAATCCTGGTGGAACCGAGAAAACGGATGTTGGAAAAGCTTTAATTGCGCAAAACCAGGCCATTTTGCACGTGATGGTAAGACGGGTTCCAACAGGTACAACAGTTCAACACGACGCAAACGTAGGGCTGAAGAAGACGAATCCAACCCGATTCAGTCGTTAAACTAAAACGAGCCAGCACGAGAGGGCGCGCGCTGACTCCCGCAATTGAATGCCTCATAATATCCATCGAAAATTTGCAGAAAAGATAGCAAGTCACTGTTAGTGGATATGTGGACGGATATGAGCGAGTACTAACTGTGGATACGGACGCATCACATTGCATTATTCGATCTGATTTGGTCACTAAAGAGGTAAGGCCTGGAGCAAGGTTGAGGGCAGAAACTGGTGAGACTACCCAAGATGTGGAAGAAGTACCATGCAAAGTCGCAATAGGGAATGTGGCGGTGTTACACAAGTGCATAGCCGCAGAGATTATGGATAGAGTCATCATAGGAGTAGACTTCTTACTCTATGTCTCCACCAGAGCTTAAGCACGTAGTTATGGCCGTTGAGTTGGACAATGTCTCCATCCGAGCTTAACCACGTAGTTACGGCTGTTAGTTTGGTTATCCCAAATACCCACATGATTGAGCGTGGTTTCGCTATATAAAAATGATAGCAGTTAACCATTTCACTGAAACGGTTAAAAAAACTAACTTAAAACTACGTCGAAAATCTGATACAACCCTTCGTTTTTATCAATAAAAGATTCAATACAGTAATTTAATTATTTTTTGATATAAAAATGTAGAGCATGGCGGATGCAGAAGTTTACTTAAGTTGTTAAAAAAATATACTTACTTAATTACTTACTTACATAAATTTACCCCGTGTTCTTATTTTTGCATGAATCGAAAATATTTAAGTGATTTCCTATGTCATACAACTCACACCCCCTAATCCAGGATGTTAAGCGACACCGTGCCCATTGGAAGGCAGCTGATGGTGCAAGGTGCCGTCAGGGGTCGGAGCCGACCTCTTTGTCTGCGCCCGTCTTGGGAGGTGCCAGTGGGAACATACCGCACCTAGACTCGGGGTTAAGGGCGCGGGCGAATTTGCCTGCATCCAGGACGTAGGTAGGGCCGCAGATGAAGTCGTCTGCGGTTCTGGACGTGAGGTCACTGGACAGTATGGCCGGCACCAGCCAAGAACTTGCGGCTAAAATCGTGGCAAATCCCTCCGTTAGGCCTAATCGGCACGCTGGGCCGGCATGGCCACCAAGATCTTGGCGCGATACAGCGAGCAGGGTGCTTCGCAGCTATCTGAGCAACACGCGCGGTCGCTCGAGTGGAGTGGTGAGGGTGTTTCTGGGGTTGCGAGCGCATCCCGTACTGACCCTGTCAAGCGGCAGAGGTCGCAGGAGGGGGAAACCCCCCTCCCCAAGAAGCCTAGATCGGGTGGGACGCCTAAGCTCTTTAGCGAGATCGCTAAACAGTCGGGTTCTATCACTCTGCGCGTTTTGGATCGGGGTAAGGAGGACGGGCCATCGCCAGGGAGGACTGGAGGAAACTGTCGTCGGCTTTATCCGAGGTCTGTATGAGAGTGGTCAGGGAAAACCCTGGGTCACCGCCGCGGTGTGAGAGTGCTGGTTGGCACCAGGGCATGTTTAAGAAGGTGGTGTGCGGGCGTGCGTTCGGCCTCGCTGTACAGGCGGCAGTAGCTTTGGTCGGAGAGGTTTAGAAGGGAGCCAGACTCGAGGCTATGGACAAGGGAGAACTTCCCTTGCGTCCCCCTGCGCGGGTCTGGCTTCCCTCGGCACCTTCCTCGCTGAGGGAGGCGGAAGATATCTTCCGCTACTGCAACCCGGACTTTTCAGCGCACAGCTGGAAGGTAATCCGGTTTGAGAACTCCGACGGTGACTTTCCGCAAGCGCTGATGTTGCTGAAATGGGAGTCTCTTAAGCCTCTCGCCGAAAAACAGGGTGTCATTTACTATGGGTTCGAGAAGGTAGTCATGAAGGTCTACCAGACCGACTCCAGAGGGGATGACGAGCCTGTTCCGGTTGCGCTAGCTGGTGAAAATACTAATGCGGAGGATGCCCCCGTAGGTATGGTGGTCGAATCCGTCATGTCGGACAGTGACAGCTGTGCTGGTCCTCCTTCAACTGCGGGATCGCTCAACAGTGTTGGCCCGCTGTTCGACAGGGCGGAGGAAAAAGTGCTCCTTGCGTCCGATGGGGATGGCGCCTGCGGAGGGGTGGTGGAGAGGATTTTGGAGGATGAATATTCTTCAGATCAATCTTCAGAACTCTAAAGCCAACCTTTTAATCCACCTTGAGCACGGTGTAGTCGATGTAGTCCTGATTGGCTAAAGGCCATGTACCGGGGTCTTAGAGGGTGGTCAGAGTGGTGTTCATTCCCAAGGCGGGTAAAGTCCCTCATGTATCACCCAGGGACTTCAGGCCGATAAGTCTCTCCTTGTTTCTTTTGAAGACGCTGGAAAGGCTGATTGATCTGCATTTAAGGAGCGGGATCCTCAGGGAGCGCCTTTCCTTGAATCAGCATGCTTACTGCAAGGGCAGATCTGTTAAAACGGCCTTACACATGGTCGTTGAAAATATTGAGCAATCCTTCTCGCAGAAGGAATTTGCGGTCGGTTCCTTCCTTGATATCGAGCGGGCTTTTAACAATGTTTTGCCTGAGGCTGTAGTTAACTCCCTAAATAAGCTAGTGGTCGGAGCCGACCTTGTTAGGTTTATTTACCGCTTGCTTTACAATAGAACTGTCGCGGCAGAGTGGGCAGCGCTTCAATCCGCAAGGGGGAGTTCTCTCGCCGTTGCTGTGGGTCGTTGTAATCAATGACTTGCTGGTGGCTCTGGAAAGAAGTGGCTGTCGGTTGGTTGCCTATGCCGATGATGTAGTATTGATAACAAATGGAAAGTTTCCGGAAACACTGTTTGAGCTTATGCAGGGTTACTTGAGCTTGGTTGAGAACTGGGCTTCTAGCTGCGGGCTGGGTGTAAATCTCAGTAAAATGGAGCTTGTTGTCTTTACTAGGAGGTATTAGATACCGAATTGCCGTCTTCCCTCAATGGGTGGTCTTCTTCTAAGGCTCTCTGACAGGGTGAAGTACTTGGGCTTGATCCTTAACAGTAAGCTTTCCTGGAATCCTAACGTGGAGGAAAGAGTCAAGAAGGCTACAGTAGCATTGTATTGTTGTAGAGGGGCCATTGGCAAGCGCTGGGGCCTCTCACCGAAGGTAGTGCATTGGCTTTATGAAACTATAATCAAGCAAATTTTTTTATATGGGGTACTCGTCTGGTGGAACGCACTTGACAGGGCCTACATCGTCAAGCAGCTGGAGGAGGTGCAAAGAGCCGCCTTAATTGGATTCAGTGGGGCACTTCGAACCACACCTACTCTTGCGGTCATGTTAAATGTTGTGCCTAAGTGGGTGGGCTTCAAGTTCACCTCAATCTATGGGCACTCCAGAATTCTGAAAGGCTTGGGATTCCTACCGACTCGGACAGACCACTGGACGTTGGTCTGGGTCCGAATGGATCTTTTACCACCCACATTCCAGCGAGGGGAGACTGGGAGGGGTGCAGTATCTGGAATCGCGGACCTGTAAACTTATTTACAGATGGATTGAAGCTGAATGGGAAGGTGGACCGAAGTGTCTTCTGCGAAGAACTCTCCATCAACCTGAAATTTAGGTTACCGGATCACTGCAGTGTTTTCCGGGCTGAGGTGGCCGCGATGAAAGAGGCTTCGGATTGGTTGCTCTCTAGTGTAACATCTGTTAAGGAGGTAAATATTTATTCTGACAGCCAAGAAGCCATCAGGGCTCTTGGCTCCTTGACGGTGCGTTCGAAAACGGTGAGGGAGTGTTTGACTTCCCCAACGACCGCGTCTGATTGTTTTGCTATTAAGCTTATTTGGGTTCCAGGTCACAGCGAAATCGCTGGCAACTGCATGGCTGATGAGCTCGCAAGACAGGGAACCCTCGTGGAATTACTTTCGTATAGGGAGGGTCTGTGGGTTCCCCTGACCCCGTCTGGTCTGCTTCTGGACAGATGGGCGTTTAGTCAGCACAGCGAGTGCTGGGCGACGATCTTGCAGTGCAAGGTGGCAAAGTCCTTCTGGCCACGGGTGGACCGGAGGCGGTCTAAGGAGCTCTTGAGACTAAGCAAGCTGCATCTCTCACTATTGGTGGGAGTGCCTACTGGTCACTGTGTGATTGGTAACCATGCCGTAAGGCTGTATGTCGTGGATAACCCTTACTGCACCAGCTGCATGGAGGACGATGAGGTGGAATCATCTCAACATCTGGTGCTCTGGTGCCCTGCCTTTGCGAACCTAAGGTTTAAGCACCTTGGCTCGCACTTTTTTTCACATTCGATGAGCTCTCGGGAGTGGACATCAGTCGACTGAAGAGCTTCGTTGTGAGCACGGAGCGTTTCTCCAGCAAAACCCATAGATGTCGTCTTTCTCCCATAGCTTCCCCCTCCTTCCCCTACCCATCCACTGTCTTTTTGGCCTCCCTGCATCCTGTTCCCTCCTCCCTCTAAGGGCATCACAATAGACAGCTCAGTCGAGTCCAATTGTGCCTCCATATGCGAAGGCAGCCCGCTTACCTAACCTAACCTAATCTTCGGCAGTAAACTCTGTTTGCCTAGTGACCTGAAGTTTGATGTAAGTGGTGATTGCAAAAGGATTGGGAAAGAGACGTTCAACATCCTTGAGGAAGAGCTGAGAAAGATGCATCCTCTTATGTGACGGTGTACTCAATTTATGAGTGACAAGATGAAGGCCATGTATGATAAGGCGATCAATTCCAACGGTTTCCAAGAAAGAGATTTACCCCCTATTCTAACAAAGTCACAAAATTAAGCGCATCACTATTGAGGTATCTACTACGTTTCAAACTATGCTGCTGCGACATATATGCCGATAAAAATATTTATATTTGTGTGCATTTCCTTAGCACCTATAAACTAATTTTTGTGGCATATTTTCAGGCGCAGTAAAAATCACAACAGTGATGCGCTCAATTTTGTGACTTTGTTAGAATAGAGGGGTTAATGTTGCTATACAATCCACAGCGGAAGAAAGATTTGTCCCCAATCGAATCCAGGAAAGCACGTAAAGAAGAGGAGCTCTTGGTGCTGGATGCTGCAGTAAAAAGAAAGAAGTTGGAGTTATTGGAGAAAGAATTAAGTTCAAATATGTAATTTATTTCTTTTGAATTTTTATTTATTTTTTATGAAGTGTTTTTTCTTTTTTTACTTTAAGTATTTTTCCATTGGAATTATAAAATCTATTATATTATTGCTATAAGAAAAACTTGAATAACTGAGCCTAAACTCTTCTGATTTAGACTGAAAGGGTGTCAGTGGAAAGGTATGAAGAATACTGCGAACAGCGAGAGAATGAGAGAATTTACGACAGATGGAAGAACCTCCTAGAGTTGCCATGAGTGCGAGCACAGGTATATGAGAGCTCTGCTAAAACTCACGTTCCAATCATTCCAATCGGTGTCTTCATATTTTATCATCTTTAATACGCCATTTCGGATTTATTGTTAATTGACTGGCCAAAGTAAAATAATGAAAGTTAAAGGTTGTAAATGAAAATAAAATGAAGGAAAAGTGTTTTGGTTTGGTTTTTGTGTAGCGAAGCTGTTATCAAAAGATGTAAGAAATGTCAACGAAAACACTAATAACCAGTGTGAACAGCGTTCAGCCCACAATCCCAAAACTCGCTTTCATAGTGTTTTCGTTGTCGGTCAGAACATGATATAATACCGTGTTCTGACCGACAACGAAAGTTTTAGGTCGAAAACCAGTTTTAGCAACGAAAAAATGTTTTCGATGTCGGTCAGAACATGGTATAAAGGTGTTCTTACGCGATATGTATTTGCATGTGTACATGCAACTTTTTACATATGGAAATGCCAACATATCGTGTAAAAGCAAATAAGATTTATTTCTGTACAAAGCAGATGCACGTACATATGAAATAGAAATGTTTGTAGTTTCATTTGACACATAGGTAGAATCATCTGAGGTTAGTTAATTTCAAAGAACGTATTTTTAAATAGTTAATTTGAAAGACACGCGCAATTACATATGTATTGAAAAAGTCACATTTAGGCTTTCTGCACATTGGTCGTCCAATCACAGTTGCTTCATCGTCACAATCATGATGCAACGATTACACTTTCGCACACTCGGTCGTGATATTAGCAGCAGCAGGTATTTTCTGTTTTTTCTGGTAGATATTTTCGCGAAATATTTACAAAAACCTGTAATTTTTAAAATATAGACTGTGCTGCAACAATTCTAGACATCATTTTTCATATCTCTTCTTTTCTTTTCCTGAAATGTGTTTTGTGCATGCGCATAGAGACTTTTTACAATTGCGTCATATTTTATAGTTAAATCGCTCACATTTATTGAATTTTAAAGCAATTATTCAATTTTTAATAATTTCCACAGATTTAATGTAAAAAATACTAATTTTTATGCAATTTTAATGCAAATATTAACTTTCTCACTAATTTTCCCCCATAAAATGTAAACAAACAATGCGTGCACAACGATTAGCAAACGACAGTGCCGTACTTATCCGTGTCTGCATCTTCTACGATTTGCCGATAACTAGCCGATAACGACAAGTGTGCAGATCTCCTTTGATGCACAACGATTAGCAAACGACAGTGCCGTACTTATCCGTGTCTGCATCTTCTACGATTTGCCAATAACTAGCCGATAACGACAAGTGTGCAGATCTCCTTTGAAATGCATGTGCTCTGCTCAAAATTTCAGGGCGAGACGATAACGCAACTATGATTGGACGACAAGTGTGCGGATAGCCATACAGTTGCAAATACATACGTGTAAGAACACCCTAACAAAGCATGAATCAAATAACGTCATTCTAGTCATTGGTTCATGGTATAAAAACCCGAGCCAATTGATAGAAAATAGGAAATTTTGACGGCTGAAACTAAAAATTTTACATTTCTCGTGGTGAATACGAACGTCAAAATGTTACCAGCTCATGG
>NW_023458567.1:23707782-23709147 GCF_013731165.1 Rhagoletis pomonella | reverse complement strand
GGTATGTTTGAACTGTCAAAATTTTACTTTGCATTTGGCACAATAAAATTCAATTTATTTGTACCCGTAGTAAATTTTTTTACCTCGCCTCACTACGGAGAAAAAACGTTACCGATTGGCATACAGCCGATGTTCGCTGCGAGTAAATTTTTAACAATTATGAGGTGGTGTAGTGGTAAGCAGTGCGCGCTTCCACTCCGCAACGCCTGGGTTCAAACCCTGGTCAAAGCAACATCGCAAAAAATATAGAAAAAGGTTTTTTCTTAACAGCGGTAGTTCCTCGGCAGGCAATGACAAACCTCCGAATGTATTTCTGCCATGAAAAACAGCTTCTCATAAAAATGCAATCGCCGTTTGGAGTCGGCGTAAAACTGTAGGTCCCTCCGCTTTGTGTGACAACATCAAGGCGCACGCCACAATTCGGTGGAGAAGCTCGGCCAAACACTAACATATGTGTAAGCGCCAATCTATTATTATTATGAGGTGAATAAAATTCCATTAGCTCATGTGGCTAGTGAAATTTTTACTTTTAGAATCGTAAAAAGCTTCTCTATAGGGCCTCATTTTTAATTATTTTTTTTTCAAATTTGGACCGAATTTAAGGATAATTTCCTTTTGTGGTACTGGAACAGACTAACGGCTGTTCGACTTGACTTTCAAGTTGTCTCACGAATGGTGGGTTTCACACTGGAACATTTCTGCCACCAGAACAACTCTGTTTGTAGGCAAGAGAGGCAGTGCGGTGAGGTAAAGTTTCTCAAAAAGTTGTTCCAGCTTCTACCCCGCATTAAAGTGGTAGTTCTGCTGCAGCGCACTAACACTTACGCAACTACGAAAATGCCGCTACGCAACTTTCAAGCGCAGAACTTACAAATACATTCAAACGTCCTGTACGTATACTCATTTTATTCTGCTTATTTTCATCCAGTGTGAAACCGTGAGAATAATTGTTCTGTCATTCTAGTGTGAAATCGCCCAATCGAAAGGAAAAATTGATATCAAGTCGACGTTCAAGTTGTTAAATTGTGCGTGCGACTTGCTTTGTTTTTCTTGATACCTGTAACCTCCGAGTAAATTTGTCCAGTCAATTAAGTCGTCTATTCCGCTCTTGACGTATAAAAGATATCGATTAAATTTAAACAAACGCATTGATCGATATGTGTGGACCATATCTAGTGAATAAAAACAATTGTTCTATTTAATACACGGTGATTTAATGTGTGTGCCATTAATGCTATTCAAATAGGGTTTTTATGACGATTTTGCTGTAAGTTTCAAAATTAAGAGCTCAAAATGGCATTGGGCTTCGAAAAGAAAATAATTGAATGTGAAGGTCTAAAAAAATGTGGCGAAATTACCACAATG
>NW_023458567.1:23673177-23687782 GCF_013731165.1 Rhagoletis pomonella | reverse complement strand
CAACTATCGATACTATCGATATTACTATCGATAGTATCCCAGCTCTAGTTTCCACTTGAATAAAATTTACAGTGAAACATAACCGCGTTCCAACGGCAACGCCATTTACGTTTTGTATTCGTTCGAATCGCGCGATTTAATATTTCAAAATGCACTACATACATTAAAATATATTTTTACCATAATATTAATATATTTATTTTGGTTATTTTATGGCCTTATAATAATTCGAACCGACGATCCCACTGACTCAGCCAGTTGCCTATGCACCGTGCTAAGTTCGCCATGTAAATTCTTGTTGCTTTTGCCACCATCTGTTAAGCCCACTACAATCAAGCGCAGCTATTCCGCTGCAATTCACACTTGATCATGTGGTTATTGATTTTTGGTTAATATTTCTATTATTAGAGTGTTAAACTTTTAGGTGTGCTCGCCCTTAAGTTATTTGTTTTTGTTATTTTATGGCCTTATAACAATTATATTTAACAATTTTTCTGAGCTTGAATCCGTTTTTAGTGAAAAACTTTTTAATAATGGTGTATTTTGTAATTAATAATGGTGTATTAATAAAAAGAAAAGTGATTAGTGCAGTGTTTATAAACAAACAATTGTGAAGCAGTGGGGAAATTTTAACAACGAATAACTTAAAAACTATTAGCATTTGTACACAAAATGATGATATCGGTCAATGAGCACCTTCTCAACACCACCTGCGAATTTCATTAAAAAATTCGTAATACTTTGGGTGATATAGGAAATGGTCCATTATAGAAAATCTCAGCTATTTTTATTTTTATATTAAAAGTATGCAAAAAGTTATTTTTTATTTTTATTATTTAATGTTGCATGGGTTTCGCCCAACACTAATTAGCTGTAATTGAATGTAATGATTTTAGTTTTAATTTCAGTCTAAAAGCTTAAACAGACGGCAGGGTTTATTCGGATTAACTCGGACTTAATCCGGATTACCTGCACTTAATTCCCGAGTTGATCCGGATCAACGCTGCCGTCTGTTTATGCTTTAAGTTAAGTTCTCTTAATACTTATTAAATAAATGTTAATACGAAAAAAAATTTATAGCTTAACGTTTTATTAATTAAAAACTATATTTTACGCACTAAGTTGTTTCCTTCAAAGAAATGTGTCGGCTAAAACGAAAATCGAATTTAAATGAATAAAGAATGACAAACCAAAATAATCGAAAAACAATGTACGGGCAAATTCATACATCACTCTCCTTCCAGAGGTTTCGTCAATCCCCAATTCTTCGCCAATTCCTTCGTCTCCCAATTCTTCCTTTGGAAAGTATGCAGGTTTCAGCCGGTCGATGGAAACGGTTACTGGTTTCGGGCCAATTAAAATTGTGTAAGAGCTCAACCAGCCACCGACGTAAAATCGTAGTGTTCGCTGACACGACCTATCTTATGAGACGTACGCATTACGGTGACGTTGTCGTTGCTTCTCTCTCTCTCTATCAACAGCAATTTGGTATGTTGATATGGACGGCAAGTACGGAAGTGTCAGAGTATCTGTTCACAACCAGATATGGTCCATCGTTAGGTGCTTTTGACGGTTTACGAAAATTGTGGTGTCGTCTCGTAAGAATGCATGGCTGCTATAACGAATATCCTTGGGAACAAAGATTAGAGCTTTTCCATGTTGTGATGTTTTCGTAGGTCCTACTTGCTCGAAGTGCAGATGGAGTTTTTTTACAAACGTTGGCTGATTTCCAAAACGTCAAAGTGTAAGGTTCCATGACGTCGAACTACAAAGTAGCTCTGATCCAGTACTCCATGAACTTACAGGTTTTTACACGAACTTGCAGGAAGTTGCAGGAAAAATGTTCCCGTACACCGAAATCCTCCAAAATCCTGTAAATGAGAGCGACTTTTGGAGAGTTGTGTAGAGAATGAAGTTGCAAGATTTTACCCGAACTTTTTCTTCTGGTAAAATCAAGAAAAGTGTCAAACAATCACTGGTTGACGTTTTTACAGGAAAAATGGTTTTTTTGTTCCCGTACTTTTTGTTGTTACCCACTTTTTACTCTCACTTCAGAGAGTAATTTTGCTGTTTGACAGTTTTACAGGATTTTTCACGAAAAGTATTGGATCAGAGCTAATATTGACAATGTATACTGCATGATTCAATAATACAAGGTTCGATAAACTGACAGTTATCTCTCTCGCACCGCTCCCATAGCAGTGGCAAAGTCTTGCTCCTTTCCAAATTTACTTGGAAAAAGTGTTGGTTTGCTGTGAAATTGAAGTATAAGCTTTTGTGCAATATGTTTATTTGTATATGCATATGAAGCACATTTAACTGATGAAAACATAAACTGTTTTTAAATTGGCTGTTTACATAAATCTCATAGTAGTTTTGTTTTAATTTTGAGTCTTTTTGTAGTTTTTATACGGCTAAACAACACAAAAATTGCGTAATTCACGTAGATATGTTAACATTTCGTTCAATATTTCGTTTAAAATGTCAGATTTCCTGCAAATACATTAGAATTTACAAAAGGAATGTCACTACTATTTGCCTACTTTAGGTACTTTTCTACTACCATTTTAGCAGCAATTGATTTCATTCCTCCCCTTTCCCCAACTTTCCACTTTGATAAAAATGTCTTTAATCTTATTATTTCTTAAGCTATAAAACCGAGCAGTTATACAAGTTCCCACTTCTACAGAACATAGTCCTTTTAAGAATATATATTTTTTGTTTTCTCTTCTTTAAATACCTGCATTTATTTGTTTATTATGATTTTTTTTTGGACCAATCTTAAAAAAAAGTACTAGACATCAAAGAAAAAGTGTGTACATATCACCACCTGAAATGAAAAAGACGTAACAAACAAAGTCTCTGAAATACAAAAAGTCGTATGTAATAAAAAATTCAAAATCCTTTTTTGATTGATATGATGGATTTCATCGAATTTCAACTCCCACACATCAGTTATGGTGTTGTTACCTCTTTTTGCATTTCAGGTGACGATATATTCGTTTCAATCACTTCAAATGGGGCTCCTTGGGGAATTTATTTTAAGGAACAAATTTTAAAAACAGTAATTTTGTTTACTTGTCGGGCAATATTTTTTTCATAGATAAATATGTATGTACATTGGATCCTTGCCTAAAGGCCTCTGTGGTAAAACTCTTCCCCTACGTCTCTCTTCTTTGCTATTTAAAGTGAAAGATTAAGCTCCTACAATAGGGATTTCCAGCAGAAATCTTCAACATTTAGCTATACAGAGAATCGATGCTGAAATATTTAAAAAGCTATAGGTCTGACCTTTAATTAGGTAAGAATTACGTAACTATCTGAAACCCTCATCATTCGTGATTCCAATAATTCTATTGCTTATAAAAAATGGGGTGCTTTTTAAAAAAAATAACAATACTCTGATCCGATTTGGCTGGCAGCAAGGATCTTAAAAACATAATTTTGTTTAAAATTTTCATTCCTGGAAAATAATAATTTATTTTCCATATCCACCTATCTAGCTCGCTATAAGCACAAATTCTTCAAACCAGTCGCAGAAGAAACCATTAAAAATGAATTACAAAAACTAACATCGAAAAACGGTGATGACGTTACAAGTTCCTCAAATTTGACTGCCAAAGGAATGAGAATGAAGAATTCTTTTTAAAAAGCTTCAAAAAAACCTGACACATCTGGTTTGGTTTGTAAGCGCTGTTTAAACAACGATCTCACCATTATGCTATATTCTTCAAGTGAACATGAAAGCCAGGAGGATACATCCGACATTTGCAGCCCCCGATGCAAACCTCATCAAATTTTCAATTTTTAAATTCAAGTACTAAATAAAATAAACATTATTAAAAATTACTAACTTTAAATTTTTTTTATTTACCTAGATAACTTAGTTTACTACCTGGTTATTTCTTAAAAATACTTGACATCCGCATTCGCATCCGCGGATGTTAGCTGTTAGACATCCGCATCCGCGATTCGCAACATCCCTATTACGAACCGCTTGGTAGGTACGTCGAATGTTCCCAACTTGCTCCTAGTATGGCGTGAGACTTTGCATCGTTGGCAAGCCGGGCAACCATGCATACGTGCGCGCAGGTCCGAGCTCATACCCTTCCAGGCGAAGCTTTTTGATATGAGCTTACTAGTTAACTTTGCTCCTGATGCCCGAGACCGTGCATATCCGTGAAGACCACTTGACGTCACAAACAATACTGAACGCCCATGCACGCACGAATTCGTGCTGAGAGCAAATCCGGCCCGTACCCGCCCATCGTGCCCATCTCTAGTTTGGAGGCGTTGAATTGAGATCCTAATCTATATATTAATACGCTAACATAAATGTGGTCCGCTTTCGTTTGGCGATTCTACCGAACCGATTTCAAAACCAAGAACACCATTGGAAAGGTATTTTTCTGTAGATGAGGAGAGTTTTTACGGTTTTACATTTCCGTATTTGTGCATAGATGTTGCTGCAACATGTTCAATTTGACATGTTTTCGCATGTTGTTTCCCTTCGTATTTGAAATAAAACTTTGAAATAGAGATAAATATGAAGATGAAAATGAAGAAATAAATGATAACGATGAAGACAAAAAAGAGAAGGCGACAGTGAAGACACAGACGAAAACGGAGACAATGAGAAATACATAAAAATGAGGGTAAGTAACTGAAAGGGCAAGCAAATGTATGATGGAAATGATACACGTGGCAATGATGCACACGGAAATAGTTGCAACGGAAACAAGTGCTTCTTATGTACGTGGTATTAATTTAACAAAAACGTGCTAATAAGGTTTAAGAATAAGACTGAGATTAAGCCCAAATGTCGTTGAGCGTACTTTACATGGGCAAATAATTTCGTATGTGCAAGATAACAAACTTCTGACAGACAATCAGTCTGGTTTCAGGCCGAAGAGAAGTTGCACAACGGCACTTTTAGATGTGATAGAAGGCATTAGAGCACGAATTGATGAAAAACAAACTGCTTTCCTAGCGCTTCTTGACCATTCAAAAGCCTTTGATTCTGTTGACCGTGTCTTGTTATGTAAGAAGCTGGAGAACTTATTTTGCTTCTCTGGTCATGCAACCGCTCTCATTAGATCTTACCTTGGCGAAAGAACTCAGGCAGTAAGCATTGGGAGCAAAATTTCTGACTTCCTACCTGTAGTAAGTGGCGTCCAACAAGGCTCAATCCTGGGTCCTCTGTTATTTGTTTTGTATATAAATGACTTACCTAATGTTTTAAAATATTGTAATATATACATCTATGCGGATGATGTTTAATTGTATGTATGCTGTCCTTCTGATCGCACTGGTGTTTGTATTAGAAACCTGAATAATGACTAGGCTCATGTAGGTGAATGGGCTTCTGTGAATGGCTTATGCCTAAACCCTAACAAGTCAAAATGCATCGTCATTCATAGAAGGTCATTCACCACAAATGGCTTAGATAATGTTATCTTTGACAACTCAGTTATAGAATATGTTGACACGGTAAAAAATCTTGGTGTACTCATTAACAAAACTTTGACATGGAAGGATCACATTTTTAGAACGGTAAGAAAAGTGTATGGAATGCTTCGTACACTCGGGTTATCACAGTACTTCACTCCGTTAAACATACGACTACTTCTAGCGAAAGCGTACTTAATACGTACGCTGCTTTATGGCTGTGAGATTTATGCAAATTGTGACTATATGTGTAAAAAGAAGCTAAATGTTGTCTAAACAACATTGCTAGATTTGTATATGGGCTAAACAGACTTGACCACGTATCAGCACATGCTAAAAGGTTGCTTAATATTTCTTTTGACGACTTGTTAAAGGTTAAAACGCTATCGACTCTACATAAAATAATATATACAAAAGAACGTAAATTTTTCATCACCTCTATACGTCTTTGGAACTCACTTCAGACTAGACTAAGGCTGTTAAGTAATGCACTGCATTTTAAAAAAGAATTAATCTCTTACTATAGTAATTTATAAGTTATTCAAATTAATATTTTGTCTCACTAATGAAAATGTATGGGATAATATGTTCTCTTATATCACATGATATGATATGGCAGCACATGACATGTCAGAACACCTAGTTCCAAAGCAGGAGATTTTCCGACAAGTAATTTTGTACAATATAAGTTAAACGACGTGCTAAGTTAGAAAACCTCTCCAACGGTCTTAAAAAACTAGAAGAACGGTCGAATTTCGACAATAGCTGGCACTCTAGTTTTATTTATTAGTTGAATATCTAGTGGGCGCAATTTTATTGACTGAAATTTGGAGGCAAAAATAATTTGTATAACAAAGTTAATTTTAGTTTTATAATAAAGTAATTATTTAAATTTCATTACTTTATTTCAATCTAAGGCTACACAAATCTAAAACGCAACCTTTACTTAACGGAAGGATTATATTCGTAGCAGAAACGTCCTTAGATATTTGTGCTTAATGAACTGAAAATAACTTTTCTCAAATCTGTAAATTTTAACTTTTTAAATCAATACAAAGCTTTATTTTTTATAAATAGTTTAAGAATAACATATTCCTTTCTTTGTACCCATAACATCAAGCAATATAATTAAGTATAATGTGCATGAATTTTACCTCAATCCGCGTTCTGATTTGTGTGTGTTTCGCTTGGGCATATTATTTTCTTGATAGTATTTTAGTGGTTCCGTTTTTAAACAAGAAACATTCCGTCATACTTTTTTTGCCGCATTGGCATCCTCTGTATTATCACTTAAGAAAATACCCGTAATGTTGTCCATCTCGGCAGAAGTTTTCTTAGCAGTCAATTTCGTACCATGGGACTTCATATGTCCGCTAAGACCCGCAAACTGTGCAAATCGTTTGTCACAAAGCTTGCATACGAACTTCTTTACTGGATCGTGGATACGTTTGTGTTGCTTTAATTGCATCCGGTTTTTAAATCCTTTGTTGCACACATCGCACATTTGATCTCGAATGTTTCGGTGAACACTCATGTGTTCCCTATATAAAGTCATAGTATAGAAACCTTTAGCGCATATTTCACACCTATGACGCGGTCGGTTTTCATGACGTCGCTTATGGGTGTCGAATTTAGATGCAGTGTTGAATTTATTGCCACATATGTCACACACAAAAGGCTTTTCGCCTGTGTGATAACGCATGTGAACTTTTAATTCTGTTGTTGTCGCACAGGGCTTGTTACACAACTTACAACTGTACGTAAAATCCTGCACATGCCTTCGTAAATGTACTGTTAAATTGGTCGTCAATTTGAAGCCATGCCCGCAAATATGACATTTGAACGGAAGGGAGCCATCATGGGATGCCACATGAATTTTGTAAATACATGATCCAGAAATAACCTTTCCACATATTTGGCATTCGAATGGATTAACATCGACTTCGAGGAATTCTATGTCCTTGTGGAAAGGGCAAGTGGGTCTGTAAACTAATTTTTTTTGCTTACACATAATTTTTGCTTTCTTTTCCTTTGAACACGTTTTCCGTAAGCACAAAATTTCTCTGTCTAAATCATTTTTTTCCAAATTCAATCCTGTTTCGTTGTTGAATTCCTCATTTAAGGATCTTAAAGCTTCTCGTCGTCTATTTCCAAATCTGTAGGTAATGTCATTCTCATCCCAGAGACATGGATATTTCTCATATATTTGAGCAAGAATAACAACTTGGTCATCATTCAAAAGGCTGTATGGTATTGTTCTCGTATGCAATGGACTGGAATGTTCCTGTATAACCAAAGAAAAATTTCTGTAAAATTAATGGTCCACTTACAAGGTATGAAGTCATATTAACTGTTGGTACGCTAAAATAGAGCGACTGCATGTTCCAATGAGGAATTCAATGATATCGAGTGAAATTCATATAATTTGTTTTTCATATGAAAAATTTAGGAATAGATACTGTAAACATACTGTTGTGATATTATTAAAGTGCTGTTAGACGTGGCAATGTCTACTTCCGCAAATCGCTTTCGTGAAATAATTTTAACAGCTGTCCTAGCCACCATGATAAAAACATAGTAAGGTAGAACCGTTCTCTCAATTGGTCGGCCATGATTCATTTTTAAGTTTGCCAGCATTTTAAAATCATACAAAAGTTGTGTTTGTTTACTTATTTCCAGTAAAATCCAGTAAGTTTTTACGAATTTTCATGATTTGGCGTTTTCGTACACAAAAACTTAAAAACTTAAAAAGTAGGGGAAATTGAGAGAGCGAAAAATGACAGTTGAAGTTGAAAGTTTTTACTGGATAAATTATTACTTGTAAGAATTTGCCAGTACGAAAAACAGCTGATCGTATGGTGCTGGATGAAATTTAAACTAATAAAGAAACTGTTTGTGGGTTTTTATCAGGGACGTGAACGGATTTTGAACCGGAAAACCGTTTTTTTCTATTAATTAAGTGAACCATTACCCGAACCGAAATTTTCCACAAATGTTTGATCCGAACCGAAAACCGAAAACCACTTTCAATAAAGGTTTAAAGGTTCGTTTCAATCAATTTTCAATAGATAAATGCACCCGCTTTTTTTCTTTTTGTTAAACATGGTAATACCTACCATGTTTGTTTACCATGTGACAATATCAAATGTAAAGGCAACCCATCTCATTTGACAGACATTTGACCCTTAAACTTGCGCGTTGTTGCACTTGACACTTGACACTTATAAACTTGCCGCTTTGACGAACCAATCCAAAAGTGCAAAAACGGTTCGAACCGCTGAATCGAACCGACCAAATTTTTCATCCGGTTCACGTCCCTGGTTTTTATTGTTGAATTTTACAAAATAAACCTATTTAAATATAAAATATATTGTTTTATTAGGAATTTGCTGCGAACAAACAACCAATTTATCAGCTGCTCAGGAAACTTGTAAATTATTACTGGATTTGCGTTCGCGTACTTTTTTGGAAATTTTTTCTATGAGAGCGAATATTTAGAAATAAAGTTACTGGAAAGCTGCTGGCAAGTTACTGCATAATTTGTAAACAAACACAACTTAAATTGAAAATAAAAAGAGGAACCCTGCAAACCATTTTTCCAGAGTATTCTGAATTGTAGAGAAATTTTTAAGAATTCGTAAAGATCTCATCCGATCTTTTGCCGAATTTTCTAAAATGAACTAAACTGTGCAAACTTCGATTATTTTACAAAATTTCGGAAGAAAATTGGTAAAGTAATGATAGTAATGCTATGAGAATTTCTTGCAGAATTTTTATACCCGAGCGCACTTGTGCACAAGGGTATATTAATTTGGTTCACATAACGGTTGTTTGTAACAGCCAAAACGAATCGAGATAGATATAGACAAATGTATACATAAATGATCAGAATGAAAAGAGAAATCGATTAAGCCATGTCTGTCTGTCCGTCCGTCTGTCCGTCCGTCCGTGTACACGATAACTCGAGCAAAAATTGAGATATCTCAACGAAATTTGGTAGGTAGCTTTCCGTTAATCACGGTAGGTTGGTATTGAAAATGGGCGAAATCGGACTGTAACCACGCCCACTTCCCATATAACGGTAATTTCCAGAAATACGAAAACTGCGATATTTTAGGAACAAATGAAGATAATTCACTCAAAATTGATATCTTAAATAATTTTCAGACGAAAAATAAGAATATTATAAATTTTTGGAAAATGGGCGTAGCCACGCCCACTAATGGTTACATGTGTATATCTTGATAACCGCTGCACCAATTTCTTCCAAACTTGGCAAAGTTGTTGGCCTTGATACAGCATACTAAATGGCCGAAAATTAAAAAAATCGGACAATAACCACGCCCACATCCCATATAGCGGTAATTTGCGGCAATACGAAAACTGCGATATTTTAGTAACTACTGAAGATTATTCACTCAAAATTGATATTTACAACAATTTTTAGACGAAAAATAAGAATATTATAAATTTTTGGAAAATGGGCGTAGCCACGCCCACTTATGGTTACAGGTGTGTATCTTGGTAACCGCTGCACCAATTTCTTCCAAACTTGGCATAGTTGTTGGCCTTGGTACAGTATACTAAATGGCCGAAAATTTAAAAAATCTGACAATAACCACGCCCACATCCCATATAACGGTAATTTAGAGAAATACAAAATCTTCGATAAATCAGTAAATATTAAAGCTAATTTATTCAAAATTGATGCTTGCAACAATTCTTTACCAAGAAATACGTTTATGGTAAAATTTTGGAAAATGGGCGTGGCACCGCTCACTTATAATCACATATATGTATATCGGTAACCGTTCTACCAATTTGTACCAAACTCGGTATTTTTATTGTGCTTGCCACATAAAAGCAAAACGCTGAAAATTATTGAAATCGGACTAAAATTACGGCCGCTTTTCATATAATGGTAAATTTCAGAAATGCTTGAAACTGCGATATTTCGAAATTTAAGGACGCTAATTTACTCAAAATTGATACACCCCGGCTTACCATCTAGCGGTAGCTTTCGGAAAGGTGAAAAAACATATACAGTGAAACCTCTCCTAATGGACACCTCTATTAGACGGGCATCGCCCTTGGGCGGACATTTTTTCCTATACCAAGTTTTAAGTATAAATTTCGGAACAAATTACTCTCTCTTAAACGGACACTCTCTTGGCCGGACGCGGACAGTTATTTTGCATAAAATTGACACAAAAACCTCTATTGAACGGACGCGAACCTCTTATCAACGGACATTAAGATTTCTTTTCATAACAAATCAAACAAAAACCTCCGTTGAGCGGACGCGAACTCCTCATAGGCGGACTACTAAATGGAAAAGGGGGACTTCCCGCATAAAATGTGATTTTTATGCACACATTTAGTTTGGTTTGCGCAGTGGTTTAGGTTCGTTATTTGAATTATCAGAAACCCTTGGGGAATCCAATTCCAATTCTGATGATAATAGATAATAATAAATACATGGATCGAAAATTTAGACTTTGGTTGGATTTTGTTACTGATAAAAACATGAAAACTATTGATGAAAAAGGTACTGACACTGAAAAAAATTAAAAATAAAACTTACGTCAATCGACAATTTGCCAGTTTTTTATGTAATGAATCTATGGTTTTATGTAGTTTATGGACTGAAATGTAATATTTATTTTTATTTTGTTATTACTTAATACATATGTACTTACGCACATAAATGAAATATGCACTTTTGAAAAAATACATGCACATTTTTGTTTGAACGATGTAATATCAATATCTTTTATTCAAATAGGAAATAGTGACTATTCAATTAATTAAAACATTAAAAAGTTCTAAAATAAGCTTCCCTTCCATTGAGCGGACATCTCTCTTGGGCGGCCAAAAAATTACTGACGGAGAGTGTCCGCCCAAAGGAGGTTTCACTGTATTTAATACTTGCGCCGGGTATTTAATGTTCGGCTCCACCCGAACTTACGACTTTCTTACTTGTTTTAGGATATTATTTATTTTTCCTAAAAATATTTCTTTCCGTGTTCGTGTCAACCACTTCATACAATTTTCTTTGAAGATCCGTAAAAAAACCGTTACAGAAATCAGATACTCCTTAAGATTTCGTTACCATTTCGGGAACTTTGGTTTGCAGGGAAATTGTTCAAAATTGTTGCTGTTTAGGATTGAAAATAGGTCCATTCAATAACTTTTACAGTAAGTACTTGCAGCGAGAGCGTAAATGAAAAATAGAGAGTAAAATTGAGAGCAAAAGAAAATTTTCAGAAAAAGTTATTGAACGTAAAACTAGTAAAAACTTGCACTTAAGCCATTTTGACACTTTCTGACGGTTAAGTTTTGGCGCGCAATTTTCTTTTTAATTGGAAATACTTCCCATCGCCATAAAAATAAAAAAATATACAATAGATTTAAATTTTACATCCATATTTTCATTTCACTAATTATGTTTCATCAAATTATCCTCTTAAACAGTTTGTTTACATTTGAATTTGAAATATAACCTTACTTTTTGACTCCTGCAAATTCCTGCTAGTAAAATTATTACTTGCAAGAATTTCCAGCTCTCGGGTTGTTACGCTCTCGAATTCGCTCTTTCTTGCAAATATTTTGGGTTATTGAATGCATTTCCAGTAAAAACTTGCAAGTACTAGTAACAATTCGTATCAATTTTTTGATATTGAATGGACCTAATAAGAATGTGTGTGTGAGTTTGTGTTTCAAATTTTAAAATTAAATTGCTTGCACAAGTCAAAAATGCTAAAGGTGCTCAGCGGTTCTACCTTTCTATATTTTTATCATGCTAGCCACCATGATACAATACTTTTTAGAAGGTAGTTTCACTTCTTATCCACCATGTTAGCTATCTGACAGAAAACGTGTTTCGTATTTTTTGTTGTACCCATACTGTGTTGTACTATGGTTGTACCAACTTTTTCAAAAAAAAACCCTGCTTTTGACGTTGGAAAAATAAAACAAAGGAAAGCACAACATACACTGACAATCAAAACCGAGTGCATGTACATTTTTTAATAATAAGCTATTTATTCAGTTTTGATCTTTTCTGTTTGGGGATTTTTGAAGGTTGATACCAACAGGATTGTGGAGGCTCGCCTGTTTGTAATTGCGGTTTTCATACTTCCGAGAATGCTCTGTACTGGGTTTTCTATGATTTCGCCTGGAATATCATCCCATTATAATTTTACTCGCCTCCAAAGCACTTCCATGTTACTCGGAGCTCGCTTGTGCTATGTTAATCCTCTCTTGACCACAGCGCTCAATTTTTCGATGGCTTTGAGGTCTGGAATTTGTGCTTATCACTGCATTACGTGAAAATTTTGCTCAAGCAGCTGGTGGTGTCGAATATTTTCAGAATTCTTTAGATCGCCATCCTGCCGGCAAATGACTTCGAACAGCACAAAGTCCAGATCTCAACGCCATCGCAGTGGTCAATAGAAGATTTGCATAGCACAAGCGAGAACCGAGTAACATGGAAGTACTTTGGATGCGAGTAAAATTATAATACAGAGCATTTTCGGACGTATGAAAACTGCAATTAAAAACAGGGGAGTCTCCACAATCTTGCTGGTATCAACCAGAGCTGTGTAAGTGTGAAATCATTTTCATGTTTAAATCAACAATTTTTTTTAATTCTGTTTTCATTACTTATTCCTCGCTTAAGATTGAGGTTTACAATTTTAAATTTTCCATTCACTCAAAGCAAACATCACATCAACATATTCATCGCAAGATTGAAAAAACCAATGTCAAATCAAAAAAGGTTTAACGCTGAATGAGTATTGAAAAGGCTGCAACCTTTTATGTGTGTAATCATTCAATATAATTAGTTCAAAGTCGCCCTGGTAAACAACTTTTTGATAAAAAGGCAGATTTTTGACAATTGCTCAATGGTAAAAATTCGAAGCGGCGTTACCCAATTTAAGTTTTTTGGTAGAGGGGATTCTATATCATAAATTTGGGATTATATATAAAACAGTTGAATTAACATTTACTTTTTAAAAATAATTCCTCTCTTATCTTAAAAATGTTTAAATTTTATATTCGATAACCACTCCGCAAAAACATTACATTTAGGCAGGGACCAAAAATAACTGTTATCCCGAATTTACAAATTGAAAACGTTGCCCAAATTCTGAAATTTAACAGTTATTAGATGAAAAATATTTTTTATTTCGCCGATAAGAGTTATAACCCAACGTTTATTTTTTACGTGGTTTAATAACAGTTATCGCCCACCGTTTATTTTTACGTTGTTTGATAACAATTATTACCCAACGTTTATCTTTTACGTTGCTTGATAACAGTTATTGCCCAACGTTTATTTTTTACGTTGTCTGATAAACGTTGAAAGATAAGCATAAGGACGAAAATGGAGATGGAAAAGAAGATAAAGATGATGAAAATAAAAATGGAGGAGTGAAATAACTGTTATCAGACAACGCAAAAATAAACGTTGGGTAATAAATTTTATCAAGCAACGTAAAAAATAAACGCTGGGAAATAACTCTTATTGGCGACGGAAAACATATTTATCCCGGATAACAGTTATCAGGCAACGTAAAAAGTGAACGCGAAAGCGAAAATAAAAAATATTTCTCATCTAATAAAACTATATCCAGGGACGGTAATCATTATGAGTAAAGTATTTTAAATCAGCATTTAATCATTATTTTATGATTCTTGTTTTTCGCTTAAAAATAATAATTATTATTGAGTTTTATTTTTTCGCTCAACGAAAATAATTTTTTTTTTTGATTTTTATTTTTTCCATCTCAAATAATGACTATTTTATGGTTTTATTTTTTCGCTCAGAGATAATCATTATTTTTTAGTTTTATTTTTCCACTTAAAATTAATGACAATTTACAAAATTGAAAACGCCATACATACACAAATTACTGAAATTTTGACCTAATTATTTTGAGACTTATTCCTTTTATTAAAGCGTCGCTACTGCTGAAAAGGAAACGGCGGAAATCACACTGGTAATGCTTTTGAGATTTTTATATGATCATATTCTTAAGTGAAAAAAATAAAACTCAATAATTACACAGGTTTACAAAAAAAAAAGCTTATGCATATTAAACCAAACCTATATATCCCTATGTTATTCGACACGCTGAATGCGAATCCGAAG
>NW_023458567.1:23644520-23673167 GCF_013731165.1 Rhagoletis pomonella | reverse complement strand
TTCCTTTGAGCGAAAATATAAAGCTCAAGTATTATTATTTGAAATCTTTATTGATTAAACTCGAAATATAAAACTCATTGTAAATTCCAGTAGGACGTACGAACACAAATATGTGTGTATAGTTTAAATTGTTCAATTGTTAATTATGATTATTTTCCATCTCTGCTTATTACTGGTATGCCCCTGCATTTAGGTTAATAAAATTTTAGTGAACATATCTTAATGTCTTTATGCCATCTGATTATTTCACAATGTAGCTAGCCAGGACTATTATAGTTTTCTGCATCGGATGCGATTGTTTCTGATATAATTCGAACACTGAAATTACAAATTTCGAATTGTAATTTAATGCAATTTAGGGGACTCACAATTCGGTGTTAGGCGTCGTAATGTCTTAGAGTCTTAAAATGTTTCGATCTAAAGTAACGGTTAAAAGTGTTTTGAAATATTCGTTGGGTATAATAAGAGCCAATAATATATTTCCTACAAGTTTAAAAACATTTTGGAAATGTTACAAAACGCCTAAAGAGGTTTTAGCCGTTATTTAACGTTTAAAAATTTTAAGACTTAAGAATCCTCTGCATGTGTTTGAACATTTAACTATGTATATCGTTGCTTATTTGGGTAAAATTAAAATATATTTCACTGTTCAATATTGGAGTTGGTGTGAAACAAAATTTACGATTTATTGTTAGTATGCAAATGAGAACAACAATTATCAACTTATTAGAGCATTAGCCTTATTTCTTTTAAAAAAAACAGACATTTTGCTTGGTTAAATTTCAATTCTAAGAAGAAAATGTTCTTAACAGGCTAACCTAATATTCGCGGCTTGCGTTTTGGTACGCATGCCGTCGAATTTGTTTTTTTGCGTCACCCGAAATTGGCTTGCGTGCGTTTGCATTTGATCTCATTGAGCGAAACGTCAAATCAAAATGTCACGCAGAACAAAAATTGGAAATTGAGTTAGCTTCATACGCACGCCGTTCTATTTCGGTTGGTCCCATACAAGTTGTATGTGCATGAGAAATTTTTGACAGTAAATTGGCTGCGTGCGTGAATATTAGGTTAGCCTGTAAACACACAAAAAATTAATAATAAAATTTGAAGGATTTTAGACACTGCGTATCATGACACAAAAAAGAAGTTAGTTTCAATAAACAACTTTTGACAGATAATAAAATTTTTTGAAGTTTCATAAATTGTGAGTATTATCAACGGCCTTGCCTCTTTGATAATATTAAGGCACTAAATCGGAGAATTTTCTTTCGCATATTTATACCAATGTAATAATATTTCGAATCAAAAACCATTATCAGTGCTTGGTAACTTTTTACTTACGCACTATTTTTATTAAAACTATATAAAATATAAACTATTAAATAAGACTTCATCGTAATTGTTCGTTTTATTTTATAATAAAAACCACGCGCGCATTAATTTGTTATTTTTTCGTTTTCTTATTTTGAATGCAATCTTGCTATTTAAAAATCGAATTCTAAAGAAAGTACTTCCGAAATAAAACCTTTTTATATTTTGGTTCAAATTTAGTTTTAAATATCTCATCAGATTTTGAAAAAAAATTTGGCTTTGTGATTAGCGTAATGCCATTAACTTTCACAAATTTTAAATTTAAAATGCAAATCCGCGTATCAAGATAATGCAAACCCGCGTATGTGAGGTTGCATAAGTTATTTTTTAGAGAGTAAAAACACTCATATTTAAAAATGGTTCTCTTTTTTACAAAGAAATCGCATTTCAGGACGAATGGATAAGGTTTGAGCCAAGAGCTTGTATGAGCAAATCCAATTTTTGGCAAAAAATGTCAGTTACGCGGTTTTGCACAACGACGATACGCGGTTTGGTACTTTAAACGACAATATGTAAGTATACACTTTCTTCATGCGTTCTGAAACCTAGTCGTCAATCCCATTTTCGAAATTATGTAGCCGGCATAATTTTCAAGTCCATAAAATAAAATCTTCTGCTTAAAAAAAATATGTCTTCTAGTGATCAGGTAGCATGAATTTGATGAAATGTCATAATTTTATTAAAAGTCAAATGGTTAACAACAACAACGAATGTCATTAAATGAAACTACCTTCTTGTTTGTATCATGCTGCTTATGGTAGCATGAAATGTCACAATCTGCTTAATTGTCAAGTTGTTTTTTGTATCACGGAAACACATAGCAACTGATTTCATACTTACAGTGGGATAAACTTCAAGACCTCAAATAAAAATTAGATAAATTTAGTTATGATTATTTTAGTAACCAATTTTAAATTTTCGTTTGGAATAATTTTATAAACTAATCTATTAAGAGATATTTTTTGAATATTACCGTACATCCGATATCTATTAAAATTTTGACATCCCCACTTCTTGAAAAAGAAGTTCAAGATACAAGTTTATGATCAAAAAATAATTTAAACTCTAAAAGTCTCCTATTATGTATTGAAATTAAATTTTAGACATTTTTATATTATGTAGATTTAAGCTAAAGACGAATATGGGAAGTTTTGTCTACCACAAAAGCAGAATTTTGAAATACGAAAATGCGTAAAGTAGATTTTTGTGAAACATAATTTCAAAATATGGGACTTTCGACATCAGAATTCTGTAAAAGAATTGAAAAGAAACCGAATTTTGCTCGAGAAGGATTTTTTTTTTATTTTTCAGAATTTTGCGATGTTGAATTTTTAAGTGCAGCGTAATGAGACGCTCCCTTGTTATACAGTAAGGCGGGTCACGAAAAAAAGTTTAGCCTGTGTCGGTTTTGTTTGAACACTTATGTATGTCAAACAGTGGTAATTGCCTATTGCATCGCATTTCTCTTTCGAATCGTATTACAGAGCAGCCTCTTAGATTTTTTTTGGAAAATATAAAGTTAGATTCCACGTACATATCGTCGTTTAAATTACAAAAACCGCATATCAACAAAATGCAAAACCGCGTATCAAGATAATGCAAAACCGCGTATGTGAGGTTGCATAAATTATTTTCTAGAAAGTAACGCGGTTTTGTACTTTAAACGACGATATGTATGTATGTATCAGTCTTCGAATCCACTTTATTTAATATATTAGTATTTGGCCGACTACGAACGGTGATTGTATTTTTAGAAGCTGTTTTCCATAGCTGAATACACTCGGTGGTTTGCCATAGCCTGACGAGGGGTGACCGCTATTAGACAACTTTTTCCTATCTAGTACATATCTGTGTATGGAATAGTAGCTTATATCGAGAAGCTGGCTTAGTATAATGCGGCATTCCTTTTATCCTTTAAACGACAAGAAATTTTTTTATGAGACTTAACTATTGACTTGCTAGTATCGGAACTATTTTGTGCACGTTAATTTGCCAAATTCTTCAACGGTACGGTGCCAGTGAGTCATTCGCAATCGAATGCTACGAATGCCGCATTATAATAAAGCCAGCCTTTCGACATAAGCTACTATTCCATATATGAACACAGATACATATCGTCGCCTGGGTAAAAGATTGAAATTGAATTGAATTGAAAGATTGAAAAGAAAGGTTGTGGGAAATCGCGATTGAAGTTTGGAATGCAATTTATCAAAAACGCGAAGATAGATATTCTCCAAAGTCTCTGAAAATGTTACTAGTTCACAAAATTCTTAAATTATTTAATTTTTTATGTTTAATGTTAATTAGCTTTGAGTTTATGAAGGATTTTCTTTAGTAAAATTTTGTCGTAAGCCACTTGTGGCAGCCACTTTATATGAAATACGACAAAATGTGATCAAAATTTCTACTAAATTAACGACACTTTTTACTCAATATCTCGGAAACTAAAGGAGATATCCAAAAATGGAGAACGTCGTTTTTAAGATATTGATTAGTTTAATATGGCTGCATCACTAACTAAATTTTTACTAAATTATAGAAAAAATTGTAGTCAATATCTCGGAAACTAAAGGAGATATCTGAAAACTGATAACACCAATCGAAAGACCTTATTTCAAAATATATAACTGCATCTATAACTAAAAATCGTCAAAATTGCGCTTACGACAATCTTTTACCCAGGCGACGATATGTATATAAAAATGGAGCAACTTATTACGTCACAATATTTTTATTTATTTATTATCTTAAATTTCCAATTTTGAGAAGTGGAGAATATCAAAATTTAATTTTGTTATCAATAGATTTGATAACGATTTTTTTTGACAATTTTGTACAGTGTGATTTAAGTATTATTATTATCTTCTTTTTGGTTGTATTATAATTATAGCGTAATTCCTCGGAAACGCGAAAAAACATCTTTCATACAACGACCTAAAAATTTTTCAGGTTAAGCTGTTGTGAGTGATCGCGAATGGACCACCCGCACCGTTTATCTCATTTATTTAGGTGCACACAGAAAACTCCTACAAAATATGTAAAATTGAAGAACGTATGTACGTATTTACGAAATATGTATCTGGTGTTCAGGTAAATCCCAACTAAACCACACAACTCCGCAGTTTGAAGAAAAAATCATTACCTGTTACAATACTAAAACGAACGAAATCCTGTGCTCTATTTCCGTAAATATTTCTAAAGCATACTAATTATTAGTAGAAAATAAACTAAATTTAGGTAGAACGCTGCTGCAATACTTCAGGCTAAAAAGGCTCACAAGTAAATTTTTTTCATCTTTGCAAGGTCGTAGTAAAACTAACGCTTAGTTATTATTTAATTATTGCTGCAAAATTTTTGCTCATTCTGCGCTACTGTTCAGTAAAAGCAAAAACAGACGGCAGCGTTGATCCGGATCAACGCGGGAATTAACTGCAGTTGATCTGGATTTGGTCCGCGTTAATCCGAATCAACGCTGCCGTCTGTTTAAGCTTTAAATAACGTATACATATCGCACACCGTTTTCAAAAGTCACAACTCAAAATTTGGCATTTTTGAGATAATGCGCTAAAAATGTACACAGAGCTTTTATTTAACTTTCAGCAAAAGCTGGAGCAAATTTTTGTTATAATCTGTTAAAAAAAAACCTAAAGTAGTCGCCTTTACCGATGTTTCTGTTATTTTTTTTCTGAAAAACTTGACACCCTGGAAAAAGATAACTCACCCTTTTTCGATTTAAACGCTGCTCTAGGCGGTTATCTCCACTTTTCTTTTCATTCTTCAAGAGAAACCTCATTGCTTCAAAATAATAAAGCTGCGATTTCATATTTGGTGATAGTTGTTTCGACTCCCGTCGAAAAGTAGCCCGTAGTTTAAATATTTTCTGTCTCACATCATCTTTTGTGGCATTAGGATACCTCTCTCTATATTTGGCAAGCAAGCTATCATATTGTTGACTTCTTATCAATCTGTCGGTATAAGCAGGACATTTTGAATCCCATAACGCTCCTAATGAATGATAGACTTCAATAAGTTCGATGATGAACGTTCGGTGTTCATTATTTTCAATCAATTTTTTTTCTCTGTTACATTTTGATAATCTAGTTTCATCTTCTGAATCTATTATGTCACTTTCCACTTCGGGTTCGCTCTCATATTTGAACTTTTCTGATACGACAGGAGCTTTAGCGCCGTGCGAGTGTTGCTACAATAAAATTGAATTATGAATTAAATTAGTTTTACTTTACTGTAAATGAGATTTACACTTTCTTTGTTATCTTCGCTTATGTACTCCTTATTCGAAATAACTTCTTTGGGCTCTACGGAATTGTTATTTTCGTTTGTATCCACTTCAATTTCAACTCTTTCAAAGTCCCTTAAAACATAGTCCGTGTCCTCTGTCTGTAAAATTTGAGCTTGCTATCACAGTCTCGAAACTAATTATTGCTTATGTACCTTTCCACATTCCGGATTAGCTTCTATTTCCATTTCATCGTCTACTAGATTTTGAAGAATTTCTTTAGAGTCCTCTTCGAAATTTGGATAGTGTTCTCTCGGGCTTTGATCAAAATTTTTTAGAGTTATTTCAGGGAGATGATCTTCGTACATATGTTGCATGAAATTCTCTAATTCCAGAAATGAATAGTCACAAAACTCGCAGTTCAAGTAAAACTCTTTCTTCCCCAATGACAACATTGTGGTAATTTCGCCACATTTTTTTAGACCTTCACATTCAATTACTTTCTTTTCGAAACCCAATGCCATTTTGAGCTCTTAATTTTGAAACTTACAGCAAAATCGTCATAAAAACCCTATTTGAATAGCATTAATGGAACACACAATAAATCACCGTGTATTAAATAGAACAATTGTTTTTATTCATTAAAAATGGTCCACACATATCGATCAATGCGTTTGTTTAAATTTAATCGATATCTTTTATACGTCAAGAGCGGAATAGACGACTCAATTGACTGGACAAATTTACACGGAGGTTACAGGTATCAAGAACATCAAAGCAAGTCGCACGCACAATTTAACAACTTGAACGTCGACTTGATAGCAATTTTTCCTTTCGATTGGGCTATTTCACACTAGAATGACAGAACAATTATTCTCACGGTTTCACACCGGATGAAAATTAGCAGAATAAAATGAGTATACGTACAGGACGTTTGAATGTATTTGTAAGTTCTGCGCTTGAAAGTTGCGTAGCGGCATTTTCGTAGTTGCGTATGTGTTAGTGCGCTGCAGCAGAACTACAACTTTAATGCGGGGTAGAAGCTGGAACAACTTTTTTAGAAACTTTACCTCACCGCACTGCCTCTCTTGCCTACAAACAGAGTTGTTCTGGTGGCAGAAATGTTCCAGTGTGAAACCCACCATTCGTGAGACAACTTGAAAGTCAAGTCGAACAGCCGTTAGTCTGTTCCAGTACCACAAAAGGAAACTATCCTTAAATTCGGTCCAAATTTGAAAAAAAAAATAAAAATGAGGTCCTATAGAGAAGCTATTTACGATTATAAAAGTAAAAACCGCAGAACGCGGAGGCTCTTACATAAAATGATATTAACTTTTAAAGATGCACAATTCACCATACAAATTTCATTGATCACATGGAAGTGGTGGAAATGAACACAGATATTGGTGCTGCCAGATGATGAGAATAATAAAAAAATGGGGGGGTTTGCATTCACCTTATATTGAAATACTGTTTTATATAAAAAAAAGCGACGCAGGCGAAGTATTGATTTTAATAAAAATTTTCATTTTTCGAATTTTAGATTTTTATAAGCGCCGCAGGCGAAAACATCATTATTTATTTATCGAAGTATCGTTTTTTTTTAAGCGTCGCAGACGAGAATTTATAATAAAAATTCGCGTGCTTTTTTATAAAATTTTTTATTATTTATCGAAGTATTGATTTTTTTGAAAAAAGCACCGCAGGCGAAAATTTTTAATAAAATAATGCGCAATTTTTTTTAAATTTTGTATTATTTATCGCAGTATTGATTTTTTCCAAAAACAGGCGAGTTTTTATAAAAAATATTAATTATCGAAAAAGCGCCGCAGGTGAATCCGCACTTCGGGATTATAACCCTCACTAAGTAGAATTCTACTTGGTTTTGCGAAGAAAAGGGGCTGAACACCTTTTGTAGAGAACACCTTTCCGCGTAGGCGTCCTCGGGCCGCGCCTAGGGATTATAACCCTCACAAAGTAGAATTCTCTTTCCGTTTTGCGAAGAAAAGGGGCTGAACACCTTTTGCAGAGAAGACTTTTCTGCGTAGGCAGTTTTCGGCCGCGCTTAGGGTTTATGACCCTCACAAAGTAGAATTATCTTTCTGTTTTGCGAAGAAAAGGGGGCTGAACACCTTTTGCAGAGAACACCTTTCTGCGTAGATTAAAAACCCCCGAAAATTATTGTCATTAAACGATTCCTTAATGCAACACTGTGTCTAACTCTTAAGTATTCTGTGAACCTTGTAATTTTTGTTATGTGGCAACTTTGTGAACCACGATTCCTTTTCAAATTGGCATTCGTTGATTCAAAGCCGATAGAGACGGATCCGCGGTAAGTGAATTCTAGAAAACTGATGTGAAATTATTCTGTATCCTTAATAAATATATGTCATTTGTTCTTACACAGAAATAAACAATAGGGCTATTCGCGATTCGGTGCATAAGAGCTGACAAATTTATGCAATTGCAGAAATATGCCATGGATTGTGAGCGACCTTTATTAAACTGTCATGGCAAAGCTTTTGCAAAACAATTTTTGTGCATCAGCTTTGGTTTTGTTTATGAATGCAATGCATAGCATTTTTATGCTATGGATTTTCGGTATTGCAAATTTGCCAAGCCATGACAAATGCAAATGCGTGTATTTTGTTTGTGTATTGCAAATAATTTGCAATGCAATGATGCTAGGCCATTTGCACCGGATCGCGAATAGCCCTAATATAAATCCACGCAATGCGATGCAATGCAAAACAAATGTGTGAGTTTAATTTTTGCAGTCTCTGAAGAATCAACAATTATATATAAACATCATCACTCCAACATTAAGTGCTCCTTTTAAAATGAAACTTTGCTAGTGAAACTGCAAAGAATTTACCAACAAATTAGTTAAATACTATTACTAATCAAGTGAAAATAGTGATATGTAATGTAAACATATACGATTCCTAACATCCCCGCTAAGTTTCATGACGAAATTCGTGATAGTTTTGTGAAAACATCCAAAAACCGATGTAATGGAAAGCCAACCCCTCCAAAATTCAGTTAACAATAGACGGGAAGATAATACGGCTGGTATTATAAATGTGTGTACGAGGCGAAAATTTTAAGTTGTTTCCTTAATGACGGCATCTTGGAACTAACATTGACTATCAAATTTCGTGCGGCCTGGGTCACAGCTGTCAATTGAATTGAATTTTGACAAGCAGCATGTGTGATCATCTTGACAACAACTTTGTGATCGTGTTACTTCACTGGCGTAAAAAACAAAACCGAAATAGCAAACCGGTTTGGTAGTAGGTGCGCACTTAGGTGGTCCAAAATAAGTAAAGTCACAATTTCAAAGCTCTCACCCCCTGGGATTGTTCTATATAGAAAAAAATATACCCTTATTTTTTATTTTGAAACCAAAAACTATTTAGAGGCCGCTCAAAGCGCTCAAAGTTGTACATGATTTTTATATGAAAAAGACAACGTTTCATAGAAATGGTATAGACTTCTTGAAAATTAATAGGGCTGATTTTTCCATCGGAAAACTCTGGTTCTCTTCAAAAGACTTCCAATAACAATATCCGCTTGTTTATTTAACCATTTTTTAGTACTAAAGAGTTTTCACTTATCCCCCATTGCATTTTCAGGCATTTTCTGAGAGTTTTGGAGGATCTTTAAAATAATTACTATGAAAACATTGTGAAATAAATAATCCAATTGAATAAATTTCAGGCGTGTGTGAATCGGTAACAAAGTTTTGTGGGGAAAGCTGTGTAATACGCTCTCATCAGTTGCTCAATTAAAACTGGCGCTTTATTTTATGTATCTCGTACCGGAATCAATACAAACTAACACTAAGGGCCTGTGCCAATCGGTAACTTTTTTCTCCGTGATGAGACGGGGTGGAAAAAATTTGCTATGGTGCAGTACAAATAAATTGAATTTTGCTACGCCAAATGCAAAGTAAAATTTTGACAGTTGAAAAACCAAACAAGCGCTCGTGCGAAAGCTTTATTGTTGTGGGTTGCTGAAATTCTTAAAATTTATATTTATTTTATAATTTGCAAGTAACGTACGCTTTTTTATGCTGTTTCAGCATTCATTTTCATGTTTCATGTTTCATGGTTTATTACCGCCAAGCAATATTATGTGTATACATGGTTGTAAGCCGTCAAAATTTTACCTAGCCCCATGAGCTAGGTAAAATTCTGACGTTCGTATTCACACGAGAAATGTCAGATTTTTACTTTGATCCGTCAAAGTTTCCTTTTTTCTATCATTTGGAACAGGCCCTAAAACTTAAGGCCTAAAAACTTAAACAGAGTTGTATCTTAAGGTAGTTATTACAGAGGTTCATGTGTAAGTAGTAAACTTAGAAGTTAATATAATGCAGTACATACACTTATACTAGATATTATTGCTACAGATGGTGAATATTTTTTTTACTATGGTGAGACAATTTTGCCAATCGGCTGTGTGAAATGAAATCTTTTTTGGTAGCAGTAAATTTTGGACAACCGCAGATTTAGGCGGAAAAAATATTATAAATTGTAGTGAAATTAATATTTTAATAAAACATCAACCATCATTGATTGTAATTTATCAATTTAAGCATTTAATCAATTTAATTTTAATCAATTAAAGCATTTAAAGCATTAAAAAAATTTATTTTAATTTTTTTACATTTCGTTACCGTGTTGTTTTTGCTTAAATTTGGGGCAGAAAAATTATACACATCAACAATCTTTGCGATTGTCAAGGTTTTGTATGCATTTGGAATTTTATTCACCTCATAATAATAATAGATTGGCGCTTACACATATGTTAGTGTTTGGCCGAGCTTCTCCTCCGAATTGTGGCGTGCGCCTTGATGTTGTCACACAAAGCGGAGGGACCTAGCAAGAATGTAACCAGGGGATGCAAGAAATGTCAACGAAAACACTAACAGCTGGTGTGAACAGCCTTCAGCCCACAATCCCAAAACTCGTTTTCAAAGTGTTTTCGTTGTCGGTCAGAACACGGTATTATATCATGTTCTGACCGACAACGAAAACACTATGAAAGCGAGTTTTGGGATTGTGGGCTGAACGCTGTTCACACTGGTTATTAGTGTTTTCGTTGACATTTCTTACATCTTTTGATAACAGCTTCGCTACACAAAAACCAAACCAAAACACTTTTCCTTCATTTTATTTTCATTTACAACCTTTAACTTTCATTCTTATTTTACTTTGGCCAGTCAATTAACAATAAATCCGAAATGGCGTATTAAAGATGAAAAAATTTAAGACACCGATTGGAATGATTGAAACGTGAGTTTTAGCAGAGCTCTCATATACCTGTGCTCACACTCATGGCAACTCTAGGAGGTTCTTCCATCTATCGTAAATTCTCTCATTCTCCCGCTGTTCGCAGTATTCTTCATACCTTTCCACTGACACCCTTTCAGTCTAAATCAGAAGAGTTTAGGCTCAGTTATTCAAGTTTTTCTTATAGCAATAATATAAGAGATTTTATAATTCCAATGGAAAAATACTTAAAGTAAAAAAAGAAAAAACACTTCATAAAAAATAAATAAAAATTCAAAAGAAATAAATTACATATTTGAAGTTAATTCTTTCTCCAATAACTCCAACTTCTTTCTTTTTACTGCAGCATCCAGCACCAAAAGCTCCTCTTCTTTACGTGCTTTCCTGGATTCGATTGGGGACAAATCTTTCTTCCGCTGTGGATTGTATAGCAACACTAACCCCTCTATTCTAACAAAGTCACAAAATTGAGCGCATCACTGTTGTGATTTTTACTGCGCCTGAAAATATGCCACAAAAATAGGGGCATAAGGAAATGCACACAAATATAAATATTTTTATCGGCATATATGTCGCAGCAGCATAGTTTGAAACGTAGTAGATACCTCAATAGTGATGCGCTTAATTTTGTGACTTTGGTAGAATAGGGGGTAAATCTCTTTCTTGGAAACCGTTGGAATTCATCGCCTTATCATACATGGCCTTCATGTTGTCACTCATAAATTGAGTACACCGTCACATAAGAGGATGCATCTTTCTCAGCTCTTCCTCAAGGATGTTGAACGTCTCTTTCCCAATCCTTTTGCAATCACCACTTACATCAAACTTCAGGTCACTAGGCAAACAGAGTTTTCTGCCAAAGATTAGGTTAGGTTAGGTTAGGTAAGCGGGCTGCCTTCGCATATGGAGGCACAATTGGACTCGACTGAGCTGTCTATTGTGATGCCCTTAGAGGGAGGAGGGAACAGGATGCAGGGAGGCCAAAAAGACAGTGGATGGGTAGGGGAAGGAGGGGGAAGCTATGGGAGAAAGACGACTTCTATGGGTTTTGCTGGAGAAACGCTCTGTGATCACAACGAAGCTCTTCAGTCAACTGATGTCCACTCCCGAGAGCTCATCGAGTGTGAAAAAAGTGCGAGCCAAGGTGCTTAAACCTTAGGTTCGCAAAGGCAGGGCACCAGAGCACCAGATGTTGAGATGATTCCACCTCATCGTCCTCCATGCAGCTGGTGCAGTAAGGGTTATCCACGACATACAGCCTTACGGCATGGTTACCAATCACAAAGTGACCAGTAGGCACTCCCACCAATAGTGAGAGATGCAGCTTGCTTAGTCTCAAGAGCTCCTTAGACCGCCTCCGGTCCACCCGTGGCCAGAAGGTTATTGCCACCTTGCACTACAAGGTCGTCGCCCAGCACTCGCTGTGCTGACTAAACGCCCATCTGTCCAGAAGCAGACCAGACGGGGTCAGGGGAACCCACAGACCCTCCCTATACGAAAGTAATTCCACGAGGGTTCCCTGTCTTGCGAGCTCATCAGCCATGCAGTTGCCAGCGATTCCGCTGTGACCTGGAACCCAAATAAGCTTAATAGCAAAATAATCAGACGCGGTCGTTGGGGAAGTCAAACACTCCCTCACCGTTTTCGAACGCACCGTCAAGGAGCCAAGAGCCCTGATGGCTTCTTGGCTGTCGGAATAAATATTTACCTCCTTAACAGATGTTACACTAGAGAGCAACCAATCTGAAGCCTCTTTCATCGCGGCCACCTCAGCTCGGAAAACACTGCAGTGATCCGGTAACCTAAATTTCAGGTTGATGGAGAGTTCTTCGCAGAAGACACTTCCGCCCACCTTCCCATTCAGCTTCAATCCATCTGTAAATAAGTTTACAGGTCCGCGATTCCAGATACTGCACCCCTCCCAGTCTCCCCTCGCTGGAATGTGGGTGGTAAAAGATCCATTCGGACCCAGACCAACGTCCAGTGGTCTGTCCGAGTCGGTAGGATTCCGAAGCCTTTCAGAATTCTGGAGTGCCCATAGCTTGAGGTGAACTTGAAGCCCACCCACTTAGGCACAACATTTAACATAACCGCAAGAGTAGGTGTGGTTCGAAGTGCCCCACTGAATCCAATTAAGGCGGCTCTTTGCACCTCCTCCAGCTGCTTGACTATGTAGGCCCTGTCAAGTGCGTTCCACCAGACGAGTACCCCATATAAAAAAATTTGCTTGATTATAGTTTCATAAAGCCAATGCACTACCTTCGGTGAGAGGCCCCAGAGCTTGCCAATGGCCCCTCTACAACAATACAATGCTACTGTAGCCTTCTTGACTCTTTCCTCCACGTTAGGCTTCCAGGAAAGCTTACTGTTAAGGATCAAGCCCAAGTACTTCACCCTGTCAAAGAGCCTTAGAAGAAGACCACCCATTGAGGGAAGACGGTAATTCGGTATCTAATACCTCCTAGTAAAGACAACAAGCTCCATTTTACTGAGATTTACACCCAGCCCGCAGCTAGAAGCCCAGTTCTCAACCAAGCTCAAGTAACCCTGCATAAGCTCAAACAGTGTTTCCGGAAACTTTCCATTTGTTATCAATACTACATCATCGGCATAGGCAACCAACCGACAGCCACTTCTTTCCAGAGCCACCAGCAAGTCATTGATTACAACGACCCACAGCAACGGCGAAAGAACTCCCCCTTGCGGATTGAAGCGCTGCCCACTCTGCCGCGACAGTTCTATTGTAAAGCAAGCGGTAAATAAACCTAACAAGGTCGGCTCCGACCACTAGCTTATTTAGGGAGTTAACTACAGCCTCAGGCAAAACATTGTTAAAAGCCCGCTCGATATCAAGGAAGGAACCGACCGTAAATTACTTCTGCGAGAAGCATTGCTCAATATTTTCAACGACCATGTGTAAGGCCGTTTTAACAGATCTGCCCTTGCAGTAAGCATGCTGATCCAAGGAAAGGCGCTCCTGAGGATCCCGCTCCTTAAATGCAGATCAATCTGCCTTTCCAGCGTCTTCAAAAGAAACAAGGAGAGACTTATCGGCCTGAAGTCCCTGGGTGATACATGAGGGACTTTACCCGCCTTGGGAATGAACACCACTCTGACCACCCTCTAAGACCCCGGTACATGGCCTTTAGCCAATCAGGACTACATCGACTACACCGTGCTCAAAGTGGATTAAAAGGTTGGCTTTAGAGTTCTGAAGATTGATCTGAAGAATATTCATCCTCCAAAATCCTCTCCACCACCCCTCCGCAGGCGCCATCCCCATCGCCCTGTCGAACAGCGGGCCAACACTGTTGAGCGATCCCGCAGTTGAAGGAGGACCATCACTGCTGTCACTGTCCGACATGACGGATTCGACCTCCATACCTACGGGGGCGAGAGGCTTAAGAGACTCCCAATTCAGCAACATCAGCGCTTGCGGAAAGTCACCGTCGGAGTTCTCAAACCGGATTACCTTCCAGCTGTGCGCTGAAAAGTCCGGGTTGCAGTAGCGGAAGATATCTTCCGCCTCCCTCAGCGAGGAAGGTGCCGAGGGAAGCCAGACCCGCGCACGGGGACGCAAGGGAAGTTCTCCCTTGTTCATAGCCTCGAGTCTGGCTCCCTTCTAAACCTCTCCGACCAAAGCTACTGCCGCCTGTACAGCGAGGCCGAACGCACGCCCGCACACCACCTTCTTAAACATGCCCTGGTGCCAACCAGCACTCTCACACCGCGGCGGTGACCCAGGGTTTTCCCTGACCACTCTCATACAGACCTCGGATAAAGCCGACGACAGTTTCCTCCAGTCCTCCCTGGCGATGGCCGTCCTCCTTACCCCGATCCAAAACGCGCAGAGTGATAGAACCCGACTGTTTAGCGATCTCGCTAAAGAGCTTAGGCGTCCCACCCGATCTAGGCTTCTTGGGGAGGGGGGTTTCCCCCTCCTGCGACCTCTGCCGCTTGACAGGGTCAGTACGGGATGCGCTCGCAACCCCCGAAACAGCCTCACCACTCCACTCGAGCGACCGCGCGTGTTGCTCAGATAGCTGCGAAGCACCCTGCTCGCTGTATCGCGCCAAGATCTTGGTGGCCATGCGACTGTCATCTGGTGCTTTCCTGGCCGGCCCAGCGTGCCGATTAGGCCTAACGGAGGGATTTGCCACGAATTTAGCCGCAAGTCCTTGGCTGGTGCCGGCCATACTGTCCGGTAACCTCACGTCCAGAACCGCAGACGACTTCATCTGCGTCCCTACCTCCGTCCTGGATGCAGGCAAATTCGCCCGCGCCCTTAACCCCGAGTTTAGGTGCGGTATGTTCCCACTGGCACCTCCCAAGACGGGCGCAGACAAAGAGGTCGGCTCCGACCCCTGACGGCACCTTGCACCATCAGCTGCCTTCCAATGGGCACGGTGTCGCTTAACATCCTGGATTAGGGGGTGTGAGTTGTATGACATAGGAAATCACTTAAATATTTTCGATTCATGCAAAAATAAGAACACTGGGTAAATTTATGTAGGTAAGTAATTAAGTATATTTTTTTAACAACTTAAGTAAACTTCTGCATCCGCCATGCTCTACATCTTTATATCAAAAAATAATTAAATTACTGTATTGAATCTTTTATTGATAAAAACGAAGGGTTGTATCAGATTTTCGACGTAGTTTTAAGTTAGTTTTTTTAGCCGTTTCAGTGAAATGGTTAACTGCTATCGTTTTTATATAGCGAAACCACGCTCAATCAAGTGGGTATTTGGGATAACCAAACTAACAGCCGTAACTACGTGGTTAAGCTCGGATGGAGACATTGTCCAACTCAACGGCCATAACTACGTGCTTAAGCTCTGGTGGAGACAGAGTAAGAAGTCTACTCCTATAATGACTCCATCCATAATCTCCGCACTTGTGTAACACCGCCACATTCCCTATTGCGACGACTTTGCGTGGTACTTCTTCCACATCTTGGGTAGTCTCACCAGTTTCTGCCCTCAACCTTGCTCCAGGCCTTACCTCTTTAGTGACCAAATCAGATCGAATAATGCAATGTGATGCGTCCGTATCCACAGTTAGTACTCGCTCATATCCGTCCACATATCCACTAACAGTGACTTGCTATCTTTTCTGCAAATTTTCGATGGAGATTATGAGGCATTCAATTGCGGGAGTCAGCGCGCGCCCTCTCGTGCTGGCTCGTTTTAGTTTAATGACTGAATCGGGTTGGATTCGTCTTCTTCAGCCCTACGTTTGCGTCGTGTTGAACTGTTGTACCTGTTGGAAGCCGTCTTACCATCACGTGCAAAATGGCCTGGTTTTGCGCAACTAAACTTTTCCAACATCCGTTTTCTCGGTTCCACCAGGATTATTCTTACCTGCGATTGACGTTTTCAGATTCTTGTTCATCACGTCCGGTGTCTCCACTTCCACTTCCAAAGTTATGCGTAACATACATAAAAAAAAATATTCCGACGAACTGATAACCTCCTCCTTTTTTGGAAGTCGGTTAAAAAACCACGCTCAAACAATTGCCATCCAAAACAAACACACCTCCAATAGCTGTTTGGTCAACACGAGCCTACACTGCTTGCAGCTACAAAAGCCGATTGGTGGACACATGTAGTCATCACCTCGAGGAATAACCTGCTAATATATTTGCTGATTGGTGAAGATAAGCATTCATCGACTAGAGGAATAACGTAGCTTATATGAGCTGACTGCTCCACCAACCAAACCAAATCGGAAAAAGAAATACGAGGGTTACTGCCGTTTGTTCATTAACTTATAAAAAACTCAATCTTTCTTTAGATTCAGCGTTTAACTGGGGGATATATTGCACACGATCTTCAAAAGTGACACAACTCAAAATAACACATTCATCATAAAATGCGTAAAACTACTTTGTAACACATGCAAATCATATGGGCAAGAGAGACTTTACCTTAGGTTTTTTCAACAAATTATATCTGAAATTTGCTCCAGCTTTTGCTTGAAGGTAAATAAAAGCTCTGCGTATAATTTTAGTGCATAATTTCAAAAATTCCAAATTTTGAGTTGTGTTACTTTTGAAGATCGTGTGCGAAATGCATGTCGGCATCAGAGCACAAAGTTTTAAACTCTAAATGACTTCGTTTTTGAATAAAACCTACACTAACGTTACTTCTTTAATTTTGCTGATCAGCAATTAATTTTAGACAGGATAAAATCTGCGGCAACATGCCGCATGCAATTTTTTGTGTTTTCTGACAAATAAAAAAATTTTATTTTAATAAACTTTTGAAAGAAATACTCGTAGCGTATGTACTTACATATGTACGCTTACATGCATGCATTTCACTGTATCAAAGGCTTTGAAGATAACTTTGTACCATGAGACTTCATATGCGAATTAAGGCCAGCCCCTTGTGCGAAACGCTTTCCACAAATTCTACATGAATATCTTTTTTCGGCATCATGAATTAATTTGTGCTGTCGCAAAAGTTTTGAACTAGTAAAAGATTTGTTACACACATTACAATGATGGTTTCGCAATTCCAGGTGGGCATTAACGTGGTCTTTTAATTTTCGTTTTTCATAAAATGCCTTCGAACAAATTTCACACTTATGCTTCGGTCGTTTTTCGTGGCGGTCCCTATGTCTTTTAAATTCAGCAAATGATCCAGTTGCTTTCCCACAAATATCACATACATACGGTTTTTCACCCGTATGCAATCGTGCATGAGTTTTTAATTCTGTAGCCGTTGCAAGGGACTTGTTACACACCTCACAATTAAACGTGTAGTCTTGAGCATGTCTTCTTAAATGAACTGTTAGGTTAGTGACCAGCTTGAAACCATGCCCACAAATGTGGCATTTGAATGGCAGTGAGCCATCATGAGTCGATAAATGAACTTTGTACTGGCATGGACCAAATATAAGTTGTTCACATTGTGAACATTCAAACGGAGTTACATCGACTTCCAGAAAAGCGATGTGATCATAATAAGGGCAACTTGGTTTATAATCTATTTTTTTTCGTTTACATGCTATCTTTTGTCTCTTCTCATTCGAGCATACTTTTCTCAGTCTTGAAATTTCTTTTTCTAACTCGTTTTTCGTTAGATTCAATCCATATGCTTCATTAAACTCCTCAAGTACATTATTCAAAGCTTCACGTCGCCTGTTAGCGAATCTATATGCTATGTTCTTTTCATCCCAAAGACTTGGATATCGCTGGTATATATGAGCCAATCTGATAAATTGTTCCTCATTTAAATTGCTATCCTGTACCGTGAACTTTTCGGACGTTGGTTTCAAAGTAACCTGTAAAAATATTACAAAAGAAAATAAACAAGTATGTAATTTAAAAAAATCTTTTTAAGACAAACATTAATTGGTGGTTACTAAAAAGAAGAAAAATCGACCCCCACACCACCTAACCGCAGTTACTTCTTTCCATTTAAACAATGTACATACGTTCTAAATTTGAAACAAATCCGACTATAAATACGTATTCTCCAAATATCCCCGACTACCTAGCGGGCAAGATTGTTGTTTAGTTATTCCTTTATTAATGCGAAACCTTGAGGATTCATTCATCTTTTCTATTGCATTGCCATCTGATTCTGAGCCAATTTTGAAGTTTCAAGTCTGTAGCTCATCGAGAAATTGGTTAAAAATTGATTGCAAGATTTCCTTACACACAAGCGAAACTTAATAAAAGCTTGTAAAACAAATAACCATAACTTTTTTCGAGATGTAGTGAAAGGGAAATTAAAGGAATCGGGCCGAAAATAACTTTTCGAGACACAACGACTACGTTTATAACATTTTTGGTCAATCTGCCCATCCACATCGACTTTTCGACTCGTAGGTCCATTTTAACTTTCCCTGTCACATATGTATGTGCATATGTATATGTATGTCTGTGCACTGCATACATAGTAGGATTGGGGAGCTTTTGAACTAAAGAGCAGCATATCTTGCCGATATGACGTAGGGTTGCCTATTTACAGGGAACTTAAATTTTAAGAAAACGTCTACTACCTTTCTTTAAAGTGCTGTATCTTGGAAACCTTTTAACGAAACTTAATGCAAAAAAAAGTATTTCTTTCGTCTTATTATGGGCTTTAATTAAAGGCCTGCAAATGTTGAACTATAAAACATAGCGACATGTGTCACATCTTGCAAGCGCCAGTTCATATTATGTCGCTCATACATGTTTCACAATAACATATGAAGACACTGTCGAATAATTGAAATCAAATCATGCATCAAATCTATGCATGTCAACACAAGCAACACATGCGACATAGTCAGCATTATTAATTATATTTTATATACGGGAAGCGATTTTGTAAAGTTTTTAAGCACCTATTATAGTAAAATGCATCAAAGAATTGTCTAATTTAAAACCTGTATATATTTTCACCCAAGGCAGGATTAAAAATATGCTACAGAAGCACAACAGCGAATAACAGCTTAGCTAAGTAGCAACGACATGCTATGTTTGAGATGGAATGACATGGCATAACACCTTGTTCGAGTTGACATGGCATAGCAATGCATGCAATTTTTGAAAGACATTTTTACAGAATGTTGAATTTTGCAGTTCTTTAGCTTTAATTATAAATTTTTTACATTAATGTGCAACGAATAAAAAAAGTAAAAAAAATTAAGTAAACATTTTTCTTTCTGATTTTTTTTTTGATTATAGAATTTTAAATGTTTTTTACATAAAAACATTGTCTATTGCGACAGGATTTGAGGAAATTTTAAGAGACTAGCAGCTAGAGCAAGTCTTCAGCTCCCGACGTCACAACAAATTCTTAACCCCGGCGCCCTCTACTAATGGGTTAAGAATAATTTAGAGAAGAAGAAGGTGCTGTATGTTTCCAATGGGATGTCTGCAAAAAATAGCTGCAACTAACTTTACAGTGGACTTTATTTCGACTATGACTACGTACCAATTACTTTAATCCTATATTAACCTTCAACCGTATTTTGTGTCAATTTGACACAATTTTCAGATTCCAATATATATATATTTAATACATGTATTCGAATTAACCTGGGATTTTGGCTCAACGTAAAAATCATATGCGAGTTTTTAATATTACTGTTCCCTTTCACGGGTAGATGTTCCTGTTAGTCTGTATAAAAAATTTCCCTAAAGAGTCGATTATGTATCAAATTGACACAATGGCAAAAAGAGCTTTATTAAACGGGAAAAAATTTGTTTTTACACATAAAAAAAAAACAGAATCAACGTAGTTCGAATTTTCTTTTAAAGTTTCTTATAAAATGGAATTGTCTGGGTTTGGTCAATTCGTAGGTAATGGGAGGATCCATACAGTTCTGGGGATGATGTGGATTATGAGCCATGTGAAAACATAGAAAGCGGTTATAACGATTACAACAGTGACGATTCGGATGCCGTATATTTTGAAGAAAATGCCAGAGTAGCGAAAGTTACAGAGCCAAATGTAATGCTTTTATGGAATCCGGAATGGAATATTTCCAATATAGGATATAAGCAGGAGGTTATTTTTGATTGAGGTTAGCGAATCCTTATGTCTTCTAAGTATTGGACAACACAAACATATGCCGCGTTGCAGTAATGCAATTGCTTTTATCCAAGGGGTTAGAAACCTAGATTCTGAAACTCCATCAACAACGCAGTCTTAACACCATTCAATGTCGCGAGCACCTGAGGCTAGCAAACGAGCTTATGAGCTACATATCGTCGTTTAAAGTACAAAACCGCGTATCGTCATTCTGCAAAACCGCGTAACTGACATTGACTGCCAAAAATAGGATTTGCTCACACAAGCTCTTGGCTCAATCCCTATACATTCGTCCTGAAATATGCTAGTAGCCAGAAATGCGATTGATTTATAAAAAAGATAACCATTTTGAAATATGAGTGTTTTTACTCTCTATAAAATAATTTATGCAATCTCACATACGCGGTTTTGCATTTTGTTGATACGCGGTTTTGTACTTTAAACGGCGATATGCATGTATATGTGTCCTTAAAAATCAAACGCTAATATTTATAGCGCACGATGTGATAAGTGTGTAATAGATATTTTCCCCGCTCATCGATATACATATTCTGCGAAAAATGTACAGAATCTCAACCCTTTTTGAATGTGCTTAAAATCTAACAATTATATAAAACGAAAACATTTTTTTTGGTACTTCATGATGATGAGATGTTGATAGTTCCGCGTTTTGTAAATGAACACCTTATAACAAAACACGTATCAATTAAAAATTCATTTATTTCAAAAATCAAGTTGAAAGCTTGAGTTGAAAACGCATTGTGTCAAATTTATATATTGACTCATTCGTGATAAAAAATCAACTACGCTTGAGGGCTAAGCTAGTTTAAAAGGTTAAATAACATCAAGTTAGGGAACTTCATATCCTTCTTAAAAGAATCTTTAAATCAATAAATAATTTTTTTCTTTTAGTTCTTATTGTAATAAAAGCGTGTTGTTGATTTTTTCATACTATAATTTTATTATTCATTAGGTTTATTTTTTTACAAACCTCTCCTTTATCTTGTTTCAATAAAAGGACTAACCTTGAAGCTGTCATTGGAGATCGAATATTCTTTTGCAATGAGTGTTGTTGATGGTTAGGGTATAAAGGCATGAAATTTCTGCGTTTCCGGAATATATTGTGTCTTTGCGAAACTATCTTGAAACTTTTGCTTAACTCCATTGTAGTCACTCTTGGACGCATACAGCACCTTGGTTTTCTCTGAATTATTCTTACTCCATTGGTAGAGGCTCTCGGCGGTCAGAATTTGTTGTGAAGTTGCTCTAGCTGCTAGTCTCTTAAAATTTCCTGCAATCCCGTCGGAAGCAGATTTCCCATGTGAACTTGCAACAAAGTTCAATTCTACCATTTCCTTGAATGGATTTTGGTGATTTCAGACCTTTAGTAAAGTTAATTTGATTTATTTACATTGTTTTTATTTTTAAACACCTTTTCTCTTTCAAAAATATACAATTTCATAAAATTTCAATATCTATTTGTCATATTGCTCGAGCGTTGGACGACCTAGAGCCATGATGCAATAATGAAAGGTGTTATACGTCGGCAACTTCTCGCTCTAATCCGCCATCTTGAACTACCTTAGGAGAAACTGTGTTGTTTCTTTGCTAATTTCACTGAACATTTCCCAAAATATTAGAAAAAAATTCTAATTGATTCAATTTTCGTTGTTCGTTTTGTTCTTATTCGCTGACATTTGTTTTCTAATTGCGTGAAATTTGGTAAGTATTGTAATAAAACCGAATTATTTTACAAATAAATTATAATTTTGCATTTATTAGGTAATTTCCTTAGGGGTTTCCTGGCCGACCTGTGCTGGTATTGTAATTAAGAGCTAATACACGTAAGTTACAACATATTATTTTGACTTCATTGATGAACCATTCGATTTGCAGCATTCTCTGGTGAACTGCAGCTGCGGCCGAATTTGATTGTGTGCATCATCCTGCAGATATTTTGAAGTAAGTTGGAACCAGCTCTTTGTTATTTCAAAACCTAATGAACCATTTATTCGCAGATTTTGTGGACGCTTCTGCTGTGCTGCGTTCCTCCGCCCGTGTATTGCTCCGCCCATGATACAAAAAAGAAGGTAGTTCCATTTAATGACATTCGTTGTTGTTGCTAACCATTTGACTTTTAATAAAATTATGACATTTCATAAAATTCATGCTACCTGATCACCAGAGATAATATTTTTTTTTTGTAAAAGTAAACAAAAATGTATGAAAATGAGTGAAGTTTAGTGAAGTTATTGAACATATATGAGATAAATTTTGTGTAAATTTGCAAAATAAAAAGAAAAAATGAGCTGTGTGTGCCCAAACTGTGAAAATTCGGTACATACATGTAAAGGATCTGGGGTTAAGTTTTTTACGTTTCCTAAGCTACCGTTCGTGCGAAAACAGTGGCTGGAAGCGTGTAACATACACGAAGAAAATTTACCCAGATTTCCATTTGTGTGTTCAATACATTTTGCATCTTCTGATATCGTGATTTGATATGGTGGTTTGATGTTCCTATGCCATTAAATCTATTACTTTTCAGACAAGTTTTTTGCATACATTGGAAATTTTGAATTCAAAATTTGTTGAAATTAATGGTGATTCGCTAACCACAAAGCCAAAATTTTTGCAAAATCTGATGAGAAATTTAAAAGTAAATTTGGACCAAAATATTATAAAAAGATTTTATTTGGGAAGAACATTCTTTAGAATTCGATTTTTAAATCGCAAGATTAAAGAAACGAAAATTGTATATCAAAATAAGAAAATGAAAAAAATAACAACATAATGCACTAATGGTTTTTATTATAAAATAAAAAGAATAATTACAATGTAACAGTTTACATTTTATATATTTTTAATAAAAGAGGGGCAAACCACGTAAGTAAAAAAATATCAAGTACTGATTATGAGTTTTGATTTGAAATATTCTCACATTGGTAAAAATATGGGAAAGAAAATACTCCGATGTATTGTTTTAATATTATCAAAGTGGCAAGGCCGTTGATAATACTGACAATTAATGAAACTTCAAAAAATTTTATTATCCGTCAAAAGTTGTTTATTGAAACTACCTTCTTGTTTGTATCATGGCTCCGCCCAGAGCTGTAAAACTGTGAAATCATTTGAAATTAAAAATCATCAATTTTATGCTATTATGTTTTCATTGAATTTTTCCTTGTTGGGGAATGTGGCTTATAATTTTCCAATTCTACATTCACTCAAAGTAGATACGATTGCACACATTAACATATTCAAAGAAAGATTGAAAAAATTGAATGACGAAACATCAACTTTTAACACTGAATACGCATTCAGATGAATGCAGCTTTTGCTATGTGTGCACACATTCATTCAGTACCAATCAATCGGTATAAATATTCTAAACACACAAAACCCACTGAAAAGTACGCAAGGTTGAATTTTATTAAACAGATTTCAAAATTTCAACACAAAAAATTGTTTATAGAACGTTATCATTAGTTTTTTTCACTTAAATTTGTATAAGTATTTATAAGAATAAAAAATATTAATTGGAGAAATATTTTTTAGTGAACGTGTCGTTAGAATGTCGTTATGAAAAATATAAATTATTTATGATTTTAACATCTCTGTTTAGAAAATTGTCAGCTTTCCAAATAAGTGTTACCAATGTACCATTAATAATGTATTCTGCATAAATTAGTGCATACATATATGTATAAGTTAATATAAACTAACAAATTTAAGAGCTTCTGGTTCTAACATTAGACATACATATACGTTTCATTACTTAATTATAAACATTTTTGATACAAATTTCTTCGTATTTTTTTTCTTCGTTATTGGGTCAAGCAGTTGATGGAAAATCGAATTTGTGGGTTAATGGAGATTTTTTTTGTTTACAATAAGTCACAAATTATCAACAATTTCCAAATAAAAATATTTAACAAAATTCGTTGGTCTATATTTTCATTAACACTCCTTACTGTAAGTGCAATATTTGAGAATGCATACCCATTTCATTGCAGAAGGTTTGGCACGCTTTTTAACCCAAGTTTCGGTTTGTTTGTTAACATAAAAACTACATATCGACACCTAAGTGAAAGATCGACCTATGTATATCGGCAGCCAGTTCAAAAACTCCCTATCTCAAAAAACTGTTCAAGAACACCATATTTCAGAAGTTTGTTGAAGAACGCCAGGACCAGGTTATTTATTGTTTAATTTTTGTATTTTCAATACACTGCTGCCCTGCATAAAGGGAAACCCGCGTGCCGAATTTTCTTCAGATATCTAAACTTTTGCTAGTTATCGTGTACACAAAAAAACGGACAGACAGACAGACGGACATAGACTAAGCAAGCTTGCTAAGAAAATAAGCTTCTAAGCTTCTTCAAGCAAGAGTTTTAAAAACTGTCAATTCTATTGACTCTGTTTTATATTTCTATATATAGTTCACTAGTTTCGAATCTAATATATGTGTATGTATGTATAAAGATGTGTCCTTTGTGCTCGACGGTTGCGATGTTTATTTGGAATAATTTCTCACCATTCATTGGCCATGGTTTAATGACAGAAAACGTCCATACTTACATACACATTGAAAAAAAAAATTTGTTTTTTTTTCAATTCCAGATATGTTTAAACTTTAAAGTATAAAATGTATCAACCCTGGGGAAAAAAGCATTAGTACTGAATGGTAAAAAATGTGTGCATTCATTTTAAATATACAATCATGTCTGTGTGCGAATGCTTCTGTTACATTCACATTCTATACTGAATGTCAATCTACCATTCAATAACACAACACAGTTTCTTTGTTTTCAAGTATTTTAAGCCACTCAGTAATGAGGTTTTTTTATACAAACAAACAATCAAAATTTTGAACAGAATGCCGAGTGAATGCAGATCCTACTGATTCAATCATTTTACAGCTCTGGCTCCGCCCGTGTTTTATAGTGTTGCGTTCCTGTTGCGCCTTTGCATTAGTGTGTGCGTTGTGCTTTAGACACGTTGAAGTAAGTTGAAAAAAGGTTTTTGTTTGTTAAAAACCTAAAAAGCCATTCATTTGCAGATTGTTTCTATGCTTCTGCTGTGCTGCGTACCTGCTTCACCCGTGTATTAGATTGCAGCGTTCCTGTTAATATAAACATCGTCGTTTAAGTACAAAACCGCGTAACTGACATTTGCTGCTAAAAATTGGATTTGCTCACACAAGTTCTTGGCTCAATCCTTATCCATTCTTCCTGAAATATACTAGCCAAAAATGCGATTGCTTTTTAAAAAAAGATAACCATTTTGAAATATGAGTGTTTTCACTCTCTAGAAAATAATTTATGCAACCTCGCTGGGTTTGCATTATCTTGATACGCGGTTTTGCATTTTATTGATACACGGTTTTGTACTTTAAACGACGATATGTAGATGTATGTACATATATATCACATATATTGACTTAGATACATATGTATGTATAGACAATTAATGATGGGTACATAATTTTTTTTATGTTGAAACTAGATATGTAGGTATATAGTATGTTATTATTATTATTTGGTTCAAAAAAGTCCTATCTCAAATGAAAATACTTTGAAAATGTGCTGAGATAGGGCGTTTTTGGATCGCCAGCTGAGATAGGGTGTTTTTGAACCGAGTTCTGAGATAGGGCATTTTTCAGTCAAATTCTAAAGTAGGGCGTTTTCCAACCAAATTTTGAAATAGGGCGTTTCTGATGTCGAGTGTTTTTCGATAGTCGCATTTTTGGGTATATGGAAGACGATTAAACACCATTTGTTTTTATATCGATTCTAAAAAATCAACGGTAATTTTTAGCCACTTCAAACTTGCATATAATAAGACTTAAATTGAAGGGGCTATAAAACTGAGTGCTCAAAAAAACTGTAACACTTCTGAGAAAAAAGTGTGAATTTTGGGTGAAAATTTGTTGTATTTTTTGTAGTTTTCTACGAAGTTTTAAAATTGGGTTTATATGGGTTTTGTTAGAAATTGAACTTTATTTTTATTGCAAATTCTTAGAAATAAATTAACATGAGAGGGAAATAATATCACTTTGAAATGGGGTTGCTATTGATATGACCGATACTGTATGTATATAATAAATTTTGTACAATTAAAAATGAAAGTGGTTTTACTAAAATGAACACAACGTATTAATTATAAATTCTGAAATATATTGTTTATTTCAAAAACAAATAAATAAAACATTAAAAAGCTTGCTGTATGACTCGAACTTGGATGTACGTGAACTTGGGTAATGTATAATTGTTTATATGATTCCTCAAATTATCACTTATATAACACTGTGGAACACAAAAAAACCTTAGTGCGAATATATCAGGTTTAATAGCTGTTGGCCATACCAATAATGCCTCATACTCCGATTTACTAGATCAATTCGTGTTCACCGAGAAAAAAATATTTCACGATCCAAAAATCTGAAAAATCTTTTTTCTCCAAATTTTGAACATTTATCGTTTTTGGTCTATATTTTGTGGCAAATACCATACAAAGCAAATATAGGCCAAAAAACGAAGAATTTTCAAAATTGTGAGAAAAGAATTTGCCCGCTATACTCAGATTTTTGAATCGTGAAATTTTTTTTCTCGAGAACACGAATTGATCTAGTAAAACTGAGTATGAGGCATTATTGGTATGGTCAATAGCTATCAAACCTGATATATGCGCACAAGAAGCCCATTTGAAAGAGGGGGACAAAATATCACACGTAAATGAATTCCTCTATTTGGCCTGTACTATATAAGTGAAACATTTCAAATTCATACGGGATAATTTTCTTAGTGATGCGACTTATATAAGGAATTATATATGCCATACTGTTCTAGCTGTGTATTCATCAGCTCAAAAATTTTAAGCATATTATCATATTCCTGTGAATAAAAACACGCCTAATTTTATTATTTTAATTATCTACAACTTTATGAGACTACCAAGCCATATATATACCTATTCAGATAATCGGAACGTTGTTGAGAAGGCTTATGCTTAGTACTTTTTCAACTAAAAGGCTTTTTTCTTTCCTTTTTGGTTGTTGTTGTTTCCGACAGGGTGGGTGTATGATGTATTTTGGAACGAATTTCCGCCATCCCTTGTCAAATTTGGTTTGGAGACAAACCGGTTTCGGCGTTGTGCCATCTTCAGTGTCATTTTTCGTTCTGCATAATTTTTATTATGCTTTTTTTCTTCCCGTTTTTCTTGTACTTCCAAAATACAATATTGACCTAAGGTAGTTCGATTTCGAGCTGTCACAACGTACAACACCTTCATTATTGCATCATGACCTAGAGCTATACGCCTTAAAGTTGACATTATAGACAATGTTTTTATGTAAAAAAAAATTAAATGCTATAGCCAAAAAAAAAATCAAAAAGGAACAATGTTTACTTGTTTTACGTTTTATACGTTGCACATTAATGTAGGAAATTTATAATTAAACCCCATAATAAGACGGAAGAAATAAATTTGTTTTCATAAGTTTCGTTAAAAGGTTTCCAGGATACAGCACTTTAAAAAAATATGTACTTATGATGATTTCTTAAAATTTAAGTCCCGTATAAATACGCAACCCATATTCATAACTCCTAGACCTTCAATCTCTTCAATTTTCATCCAAATCCTTAGAGGTCGCGCACAGAGCTGGCCGCGGTGACATGATATGTCTCATATGGGAACTCGTTTTTCGTTGCAAAGGCAAATAGAAACAACTGAGCGGAATTCACATCATTTAGTGCAATTTGTCTTAAAAGGTAAATATTTGAGTTGAGCTTTTGGGATTTGTTGTTTAACAAACGACTTTCCCTTTCAGATACCAAAGCAAAGCGCAATTTACTCGCATTTCGAAGGCAAAATTGCTAAATGCGGGCACTGCTGAATTTCCATAAACATCCTTTCCTGATTTTGGAAAAATACGACCGAATTTTGTCGTTATTGCAATCATTTAAATGTATGTACAGATGCGTGCAACTAATTAGCAACGAAATTCAAAACGATTTTGCTTGCAAATTATGTTTATTTATTTATTTTTAATAATTTTCATTTAAAATATAATTCAATTTATATCAGAAACCACAATAACAAAAGTTGCAAAGCTTGCACAAATTGCAAAAAAATTAATCAAACTTCAAAAAATTGTCATCAAAATTTCAAAATTTTTAATTAAAATATTTAGAAAATTTTCGGGTATGCA
>NW_023458567.1:23638961-23641520 GCF_013731165.1 Rhagoletis pomonella | reverse complement strand
ATTTTTTTTTTACATGGAAAAAAATCCGCAACACCCTCGACAAAAAATTCTAAAAAATCAACGGCAATTTTTAGCAACTTGAAACTTGCACTTTATTATACTAAAATTGAATGGGCTACAAAATTGCATACCCGAAAATTTTCTAAATATTTTAATTAGAAATTTTGAAATTTTGATGACAATTTTTTGAAGTTTGATTAATTTTTTTGCAATTTGTGCAAGCTTTGCAACTTTTGTTATTGTGGTTTCTGATATAAATTGAATTATATTTTAAATGAAAATTATTATAAATAAATAAATAAACATAATTTGCAAGCAATATCGTTTTGAATTTCGTTGCTAATTAGTTGCACGCATCTGTATGTGTTATAAAAGATACATTTTTTCAGCTCTTACTATCGATCTTGTTCAATTAGGTGAACTATAGTTAAATAAGGTGAACGAACTAATAATCAGAAGAGCTACATAGTTTATTGAGCTGTACGACCTAGAAGTGAACTAATCTTTAAAATGAACTAAAAAATCCATCTCTAATACATAGGTGTATATCTGTGGCCATCAGACTGAACTCTAGTTTTCGACTTTATGATATGCGTTATTGACACAGATGTATATGGGAAAATCTTTTGAGACGGGGACTTTTCAATTAAAAAAAATCATTTTTTTCAACATAGTAGCACAATTTTTTTCATAAATAATCACTTGTCAACCCAATTGTAATACATTATAACCCGCGTAATTAAATTTTTTAATTGCTACTCCGTTTAAACCATGATAAAAATATTAAAAGGCAAAACCGCTCGCTCAAGTCGTCCGCTATTGGGGGTTTTGACGTTTGCTAGCATTTTGAGTTTACTCTCTCGAAATAATTTTAATGTCAAAGAAATTCAAAATAAACAAAAGAAAATTTATGATTTGAAATATTTATTTATTCAGAAGTTGAAAAATCTAAAAAAATTGGATACGAAGAATTAGTTGCTGTTTTAACGGCTGCCCAAATTCCTTTTCCTCTACAAGCAAAGCAATCTCAAGATCCTCAAGTTCCCGCAACTATCGTATATACAGCAAAAATGGATCGAGGTTTGTGGTGTTTTGCCAAAGGGCCGCTATGTATGCTCGGCTCATTTTTTGCCACACCACCTGACCCAATGTAAGCACAAGATAGTTCTTTGCAAAAGTGCAGTGCCTTTAAGGTAAAATATATTCAAATGCATGCCAAAAACTTCGCCTTAACATGCGGGCAGAAGTCCATTACAGACAATTGCTTCCATTTATTTATTTAAATATGTATGTATACGCAAATTTTTTTGTTTCGACAAAAATATATTTCTTTGGTTTGTGTGAAAATAAAAACAAACAAATGCGAAATGACGGCGAGAGAAATTTTCAAAATGCTAGCAAACGTCAAAATTCCTAAAGTTGGCTCTCAGCGATTGTACCTTATAAATATTTCTATCATGATTTAAACCATGATAAAAGCATTACAAGGTAAAATCTTTGAGAGGCAGTCTGACGTTTGCCAGCAATATAACTTTAAAATTCGAACTCAAGCTTACACACACATTCTCATTTTTAGTCTCAAAGAACAACCATTGTGAACAATTAAAGTTTTTTATTTTCAATTTTATATCATTTTAAAATGTTTGCAAACGTCAGAAAAAAATCATGGCCGACGAATTGAGAGAATGATTTTACCTTCTAATGTTTTTATCATGAGTTAAACAATATTTTCAAAATTGTTTTCAATTAACCCGGCCAAGTTAGATTTTCAAGGTTGCAATAACTCGCATAAAGCTGATAATTGGTACGAATGTTACGAACGTCATTATAAGTGAAATGTGAAAGTCCTTATCGATCCCAGATCTGTAAAAAAAAATTAATCAAGGCCAAAGGAGGCATAAATTGATTTTTAAGATTTTTCAGCTAAACCGTAAGGTTTAACATAAAAATAGGTTAGACAAAAGTGTAGATCATGCAATTATCTCTAAATCCCGTTATGACACTTTTTTCCATACCAAGTTCCAGTACTCTACCAGAAATACTCCCAGAGGTATGCAGTATGAAAAATTCCGTTTGTATGGTAGGTGCCACGCCCCTCTGTCTAATCGGGATAAAAGCTACCCTATCTTTTAAGTTAGGTTAAATGACACAAGTTTGCAAAATTTTATTAAGATCGGTTGAATAGTTGAAGCGTGAAAGCGTAACAAACAAACCTTTCGCATTTATATCAGTAAGAATTATCCAGTACGGACCATTAAAATAATTTTTAGAGGTGAGCATTTTTTACACAGACCCAAATATACAAACACAAAATATTACACAAGGGGTTATGAGTTTTTTTGCCCTTGATTGGTTGTGCTCAACGAAAAACCAATATTAAGTAAAAAACTACGTACTGATCACGCGTTTTCTCAAGAAGATTTTTCAGCAATGATAAGTAGCAAATTGTCCTTTAACCTAGGATTCTTCTTCTGAAGAATTGAAGAAGTATATTTTATACCCATAAACGTAAAATAAATACCGCTCAACGACTACCACAAGAAAATACACGTTTTTTTT
>NW_023458567.1:23635002-23638861 GCF_013731165.1 Rhagoletis pomonella | reverse complement strand
CCTACATGAGCCTAGTCATTATTCAGGTTTCTAATACAAACACCAGTACGATCAGAAGGACAGCATACATACAATTAAACATCATCCGCATAGATGTATATATTACAATATTTTAAAACATTAGGTAAGTCATTTATATACAAAACAAATAACAGAGGACCCAGGATTGAGCCTTGTGGGACGCCACTTACTACAGGTAGGAAGTCAGAAATTTTGCTCCCAATGCTTACTGCCTGAGTTCTTTCGCCAAGGTAAGATCTAATGAGAGCGGTTGCATGACCAGAGAAGCAAAATAAGTTCTCCAGCTTCTTACATAACAAGACACGGTCAACAGAATCAAAGGCTTTTGAATGGTCAAGAAGCGCTAGGAAAGCAGTTTATTTTTCATCAATTCGTGCTCTAATGCCTTCTATCACATCTAAAAGTGCCGTTGTGCAACTTCTCTTCGGCCTGAAACCAGAGTGATTGTCTGTCAGAAGTTTGTTATCTTGCACATACGAAATTATTTGCCCATGTAAAGTACGCTCAACGACATTTGGGCTTAATCTCAGGCTTATTCTTAAACCTTATTAGCACGTTTTTGTTAACTTAATACCACGTACATAAGAAGCACTTGTTTCCGTTGCAACTATTTCCGTGTGCATCATTGCCACGTGTATCATTTCCATCATACATTTGCTTGCCCTTTCAGTTACTTACCCTCATTTTTATGTATTTCTCATTGTCTCCGTTTTCGTCGGTGTCTTCACTGTCGCCTTCTCTTTTTTGTCTTCATCGTTACCATTTATTTCTTCATTTTCATCTTTATTTCAAAGTTTTATTTCAAATACGAAGTGCAACAACATGCGAAAACATGTCAAATTGAACATGTTGCAGCAACATCTATGCACAAATACGGAAATATAAAACCGTAAGAATTCTCCTCATCTACAGAAAAATACCTTTCCAATGGTGTTCTTGGTTTTGAAATCGGTTCGGTAGAATCGCCAAACGAAAGCGGACCAAATTTATGTTAGCGTATTAATATATAGATTAGGATCTCAATTCAACGCCTCCAAACTAGAGATGGGCACGATGGGCGGGTACGGGCCGGATTTGCTCTCAGCACGAACTCGTGCGTGCATGGGCGTTCAGTAAAATTTCATAAAAGCACGAAAAAGCCCGTTGCTAATACTACAAATTTAGATAAGCTTTTGTTTTTATACAAAAAAAAAAATAGTACATATTAAAACTCTTTTGATAAGAGGAAAGCAAAATAAGAAATATTCGGAAACCGATAGAAAGAATAAGATACTTAGTAGTTTTGTTTACATATCTGTAATAAAATACCTTCCACTTTTTCTACTTCCCAGAAAATATATTATAAAAATCTTTGATGTAAAAACTTGATTCGCTTAAGTAAATATACATATGTACATAAACACAAAACTAAAAATATGCATATATGTATACATACAAAAAAAGTTGGTTCTTTATTTCCGGGCTTGGACGTGTCCCGTCGTACCGGGCCGGGCCGGGCCGGGCCCACTAAAATTCTTACCGTGCGGGCTAGTGCGTGTTCTTGAAAGTTGATTTTGCACTCGTGCCGGGCCGGGCCTGAAAATTTAGACCCGTGCCCATCTCTACTCCAAACCATACCATGCTAAGTCTGCTGAAATACGAACTTAACTTTGGGTCGTAGATTACAGATCTGTATACCGTTTTTTTAGGATCAGGAAATTTTCTCAATGATATTTTCATTTTTATGAAAAAAAATTCAAACTCATAAGGAAAAAAAATCAAGCTACTTGCGATGAAAATTAATGGATAAATACACCAGTTTTGAATGGTTAAATGAAAATGTGCAATAATTGTGTGTATGATAGGCCCGGGAAATAATGTTACTCATACGCCACATCGTACCTGGCTGTACTCGTACATGGCGTATGAGTAACATTTTCCATGTTACAGCTTAAGCAATGCAAACTTGAAATTAAAATTTCTTTGGAAAATTACCTGATCTAGAAAAACGATATACACATCCGTAATCTACGACCCAAAATTAAGTCGACATGTCTCGGCGTTTTAGCGTCCCTACAGTGTAATTGGAGAAATGTAAGTATGTTGAAACTTTGTAACTTTTGGTCATAGAAAAATCGATGTCAAGGTGATGCTCATAAAACGTGCGTGTCAAGACAACTGAAGCCACCTGGACATAATGTAGGTTTTCTTTGGATGCACCTTAGATGCTACCAAATATATATCTTTGAGTCGTCCGTCTGGTTACTTTTCCCCGTCCACTTGGGGAGCTTAATTTCAAGTAAGCGTCTGGTCGAGTGTGGTTGCCTTTGCTTGCCTTAGGTGCTCGTGTCACATCCAGAATGGAGGATTTTACGGTATGTTCCGCACCAGCCTGATCCAACCCTCTCGCAGTTCGTTTACCGTTCTGTACTGCCGAACGATGCACCATGGACTCTCTGGCAATGGGTCTTGCGAGATGCCTAGGCTTCTGCTCTTTGGCTGTCTCTGTGCGACAGATGACTTACTGCTCATGGATATTCGAAGTAAACGCTAGTGATACGCGGTAACACTAAGAAAAATTAAAAAGAAATTTTCAATGCTCTTCGTTTAAAAAACACATGAATTTAAAATTTCATTTTTACTCAGAAAACAAAGTATTAAGTAAAAAATATCCCTGAAAAGGTAAGTAGTAGTACATGGTAAAAACCATGGGGCTATAAACAAGTGAAGTGATAAAACAGTTTTCCCGTTTTATGTTGTCATTCGGCTATCTTATACAAAACTTTAAAGGTAAATTTTCAATAAAAAACAATCTAAATCTTTTGTCTCGCTCGGTATGGTTCCATCATGGGTAAAACTAAGATTGAAAAAGTAATTTTGTCGGAAAATTTAAATGATGGAATTTTTTGCGAAGCATAATATCTTATACCAAATTGCTTATTAGTATTTTAAGAGGAAATATTTTTCTAGCAGATAATTATCAGCAAGAATCAGAATGGCAAAATTTCGCTTTTGTATTTTTATATTTTTTGTTTGTCATTCAATTGGTGTGTATTTCCTTTTTGTTCTGTTTTACTGGAAGAAATGTTGCAGCGAATATCTCGCGGCGGCATCGCTCCGACCGACGAAATTCGCACAGCGATTTGGTTCTGTTTATATTTTAACACGTGTTCGAGGAATTTTTTTCTTCTGGGGTATTATCAGAATCATTGTTGAGCAAATATAAACAATGCTTTGGTTGATACTAGTTTTCCATTAATTTTGTGAACTTGCTGTAGACTTGAATCAGCTAACCGTTTATTATTGGAAAAAAGTTTCAGTTTGACACAAATGAAAATTTACTCGATGGCTTTTGTGTTTACTTTCTTCTTTTATTTGCATATATTTAGCATAAAAAATACATACATATTTGCATACATATTTGCAATTTGTTCGCCGGGGGGCCGCAAAAACGACTCGCCGGCGGGTCGCAAAAACGACTCGCCGGCAGGTTGCAAAAACGACTCCCCTGCAGCCCGCAATAACGATATACCAACGATGCTCAAAATTGCTAGAAAATTAAAAATAATTTTTTTAGTTTAAAATAGTTCAAATTAATTCAGTTGATTTTTTTCAAGGTATTTTAAATATACATAAATACTTAAATAGTATTTAAAAAGAAAAATAAGGAAAACATTCAGTCATAAAATACAAACAAAAATTTTAATATATTACTACACCCTGGGGCAAAAATATTGGCAAGTTTTAACAATTAATTTTTTTGTTACTTCATTTTAGTTATCTTTAAAATTAATTGAAATTGCAACTTCTTCGCAACTTTAACAACGAATTGCTTAAAAACTATAAGCCTCCGGAGGGG
>NW_023458567.1:23632271-23634902 GCF_013731165.1 Rhagoletis pomonella | reverse complement strand
ACATATGTATATATAATTCAGATGCATAAATTAATAAGTTTAGTTTATTATTATAATAAGTTCTTTTTGGTGCACTCAAATTTAAACAAATTTATATAATCTCTTTAACTTACAAAGTAATTTATAAATTTTACAAATGTATTAATTATTTAATTTTAAAGCAATTTAGCATTTTAATTCAATACCTCTCAGACGATAGTACTATCGATACTATCGATGTTTTCAACTATCGAGTGGCAGTACTATCGATAGTATCCCAGCTCTAGTGGAAGCCAATAACGATGCTGATCATGATACAAAAAAGAAGGTAGCTTCAATAAACAATTTTTGACGGGTAATAAATTTTTTTGAAGTTTCACAAATTGTGAGTATTATCATCGGCCTTGCCACTTTGATAATATTAAAACAATAAATTGGAGAATTTCCTTTCGCATATTTATACCATTGTAATAATAATATTTAAAATCAAAAACCATTATCAATGCTTGGTATTTTTTTTACTTACGTAGCTCGCACTATTTTTATTAAAACTATATAAAATATAAACTATTAAAGAGGACTTCATCGTAATTGTTCTTTTTATTTTATAATAAAAACCACGCGCGCATTATTTTGTTATTTTTTCGTTTTCTTATTTTGAATGCAATCTTGCGATTTAAAAATCGAATTCTAAAGAATGTTCTTCCCAAATCAAACTTTTTTATATTTTGGTTCAAATTTCATTTTAAATTTCTCATCAGATTTTTGAAAAAATTAGGCTTTTTGATTAGCGTATCACCATTAACTTTCACAATTTTTAATTTAAAATGCAGAACCGCGTATCAAGACAATGTAAAATGTGAGGTATCATAAATAATTTTTTAGAGAGTAAAAACACTCATATTTCAAAATCTCTATCACTGCCCCATATATTTTTTATAATGGGTAGATTCAGAAGGCGCATCAGTTGAGCGCAACCGTTGCTAAAAAAAATCAGTGATCGTAATGCGTCTTCTGAACGGCTTGATACATTAGCTGTCAAATTCAAAACACACAACATGTTGTCTCAAATGATCAGAAAAATATTACGATCATTTAACACGCAACTGTTCAGTTGATCAGAAGTATAAAACAACACGTTCAGAAGGTGCAATTGCAACAGTTACTGAGCTGTTGCGCCTTCTGAACGTGCCCAATGTATTGTTATTGGCGGCGCTATACCCAATTTCAAGTGAAACTTGAAGACTATGTCGAGGGTCTCTGCTTGTCAAGCAAGTTAATAACCGAATAGTTACTGTCGGGAGGCAGTGGTTTTTTATCAAATCGACAAGGAGGAACATGGCGCAAGCATTGGCGGGCCTGGGAAAATAGTACAAATTGACGAAAGTAAATTTGGAAAGAAAAAGTTCAACAAAGGTAATTTGAGTTTGAATTTTATCTATTAAAAAAGGATATTCATTTTATTTGTTCGTACTTTTTAAGGAGGAGGGTCGAGGGTCACTGGGTCCTCGGAATGATAGAGGACGGGATCGAGGACTTCAGGCTCGAAGTGTGGCCGGATAATGTGCGATCGGCAGAGGTGCTCATACCCCTTATCCAGAAGCACGTAGCACTAACATTCGCACAGACTTCTGGAAGGCATACGATTGCTTACTGAGTTATGGGTATGTCCACCAAAAGGTCAATCACAGAGACCCAGACAGCCCTTTTGTGGCGCCATGTGGTACTCATACCCAGCGTATCGAGTCACAGTGGCGAGTGGTAGAGAGGTTTTTTCAAAAAGATAACTACAACAACCCGGTCAATTTTGCAGACATTATTGCAGAATTTTTGTGGAGAAAGTCCATCGAAAATAATCGCCAAGATCCCTTCGAAAAACTTATCGAAGCGGTTAAATATGCATATGCCATCAAATTTCGTGGTTTTTCCTTCGGGTTTAAGTGCCTTTTAGTTTAAGTTGTTTGGCAATGCGCATTGATTTTTTACGTTTCTTAGTTATAACCAAAATGTGTTATGAATAAAAACGTCTTGGACAATTGAAAAGCTTTGTTTAAATAGTAATTACGGCGGTTTTTCCTAAAAATCTAATACTTTGACATATCTTGAAAATTTTTAGTAAAAATCGCGCGTTTTGTTATTACGAATTTTCGCCTGCGGCGCTTTTTTCTAAAAAATCCAATACTTCGATATATCTTGAAAATTTTTAATAAAAAATCGCGGGACTTTTTGTTACAAATTTTCGCCTGTGCCGCTTTTTTCTAAAAAATCCAATACTTCAATATATCTTGAAAATGTTTAACCAAAAATCTTGCGATTTTTTAATATAAATTTTCGGCTGCGCCGCTTTTTTCTAAAAAATTCAATACTTCGATATATCTTGAAAATTTTCATCTGCGACCCTTTTTCATCAATTCTTCCATATATAGTGAAAATATCCAATAAAAAAGCTATAAAATAAATATACATGTCCACTTTATTATTTACGTTTTCATTGATTCCCTTTTCAGTACTTTTTTACACATTTTTTTTTGTGATGCGTGGCAGCACCGCAATTTGAGTTCCCTCGATGTAAAAAGGAAAATGTGAGGTTAAATTCGACTTTTTTGCAACTTTAACAACGAATTGCTTAAAAACTATAAGCCTCCGGAGGGG
>NW_023458567.1:23591373-23632171 GCF_013731165.1 Rhagoletis pomonella | reverse complement strand
GCAACTTTAACAACGAATTGCTTAAAAACTATAAGCCTCCGGAGGGGGTGGTTTTCAAATTCAGATTGTTGTTTTTACAATATTAACAATGGTCTTCATATAAAAAATTTTCGTACATTTCTTATAAAAATGTTGTTGCTAAAATTCAAAAACGGCTTAACCGATTTGAATGTTTTTTGTTTGTTCGTTACAATTTCCGGATGGTTTAAAACAAAAAAAAATTAGAGTATATAATTAATTGATGAGATAAAGGTATCAAAATATGTGTGCCGAAAATATTTTTGAGGAGGGTTGCCATCTATTTATTAAATTTAATTCAATTGAATTGGTACGATAAATTGAATATCATAATATGCGTACCAAACTGAAGAGGTCTCAGAAATCTTATTATCGAAAATATTCTTGAGCTGGGTTGCCACCTGTTTGAAAAATTTAAGAAAAATTAAATACTGCAAAATGGGTATCAAACTAAAGAGGTTTAAGAAAGCTTACTGCTGAAGATAGATAGATGAAGAAGAGGCGGGTTGCCACCTATTTCAAAAATTTAAAACAATTAAACTGATAACATGAACTTATGGCGTTTTCTTTTCTACAAAAAATGTTGCCTCCTCATTACCTTTTTCTTAGTGTTTGTACATACGTAAAGGGCACTAAGAAGGCAACATTTCTCGGTAAAATGTATTACAATACTTTGATTTACACGGTTAATGTTATATATAAAAATTAGCAAAGTTGTTTGTGTGATAAAAACACTATAAATATTGCAAAAAACTCACTGTTGACTTACTTTTGACATTCACGGTATGTAGTACAAAACCCCCAAAAATTAGATTTCCACTTCGTCGCCTGAATAAAATATTTTCGTAAGCGCCATTTTGACGATTTTAGCTGTACATATGTACATAGATGCAGTTACATATTGAAAATATGATCTTCTAATTTGTCTTATCAGTTTTTGGATATCTTCTTTAGTTTCCGAAATATTGTATCCATAATTTAGTACAAATTGAGTAAATAATGCAGTCTATATCGTAAGATATATTTTTATAATATTAACAAAGAACGTAATAGCCTTGTGGTCACTGGTTAAGTTAAGTGACATTTTAACCAGGTTTGCCTATTTTTCTTTTGTTTATTTAATGTTTATAATATTTTTATAAAATTCTGGCACATCACGTAACCAGCACCACATAAATCCACGTATCAAACTTCTTACAAAAATTATAAAAATTCAATAAACTTTAACAACTATACCCAAAAATTTTCAAGTTTTTTTTACAAATTTTTAGAAAAATTTCAGGTTGCAGCTTTGTAGCCCATTAAATTAGTAGTTTAAAATGCAAATTTCAAGACGCTAGAAAATCGTGTTGAATTTTAATAATTTTTTTGGTTGACGGTGTTGAGCATTTTCTCCCATATAAAGTACGATCGACATCTACTTTTTGATGGAGGAAAATGCTTGAATTTTCATATATTTTTTAAGAAGTTTGAAATTTGGATTTGTGTGCTGGATATGTGATGTGCCAGACTTTTATAAAAAAATTATAAACAATAAATAAACAAAAGAAAAATAGGCAAAACTGGTCAAAATGTCACTTAACTTAATCAGCTGACCACAAGTGTATGTATGTACATTAGACTGCATCACCAAAAAAAGTTGCGGTTTTCCCGCCGGGATTACAAAATTTATTATATTTTAAGATGTCCACCAAAATATTTCGGAAAAATATTAAGATTTAAGCGAGCTGTACCGATTTGAAAATACCTCCAAAAATGAAGTTTTTTATGAATAAAAATAGTTTCTTAAAGAACTTTTTGAAAAAAATCCCCTCAGATGACAAATTAGATTAAGCTTAAAAAATCTGCATAAAAATATTTGAAAATATTTTCAACGGAATCGTAAGAATGAGATTTTTGATGTTGTTCTTTTACTTTTTTCAAAGATTGGTTTACGAAAAACTTGAATAACTGGCCCAAAAATGCTCTGATTTAGACTTATGGGATCTCAGTAGAAAGGTATTTTCACGCTGTTTTTAGTTCTGACCAAAAAAGCGTCATTCGTGTCCCATCTTGTTTTTTTCGAATACCAACACATCTTAATTCAACTTTGAATGACGTTCGTTCATCCTACCTTTCTCTTCCATCCTTTGAATGAGTTTATTAGCAAAGAAATAAAAAGGGTGAGAAAATACGTTTCCAATGACACCTCCTAAGTCTAAATCGGAAGAGTTTAGGTTCAGTTATTCAATTTTTTCCTATACCAATCTTTGAAAAAAGTTAAAAAACAGCATCAAAAATCTCATCATTACGATTCCGTTCAACATTTTTTTTTTATTTTTTTTTAAATATTTGTATGCAAATATTTTAAGCTTAAACCTTTTTGTCATTTGAGGGAATTTTTTCAAAAAAAAATGTTAAGAAACTATTTTTATTCATAAAAAGCGCAATTTTTGGAGGTATTTTCAAATCGGTCCAGCTCACTTAAATCTTAATATTTTTCCTAAATATTTTGGTGGACGTCTTAAAATATGAAAGATCATAAATTGAAATCAATAAAAAATAACAAGTATGAAAGTTTAAAGTATTTATACTCTACATAATTATACTAAACTAATCAAAATCTTTCAAATGTCGATATCCATTTTTTGATATCTCTTTCAGTTTCTGAGATATTGAGTAAAAAGTACAAATTTGTATCACATTGTGTCGTCTATCATACAAAGTGGCTGCGAAATTGTTGACAAATGTAGCATACGACAAAATTTTACTAAAGAAAAGCCTTCAACGCAAAAATAAATAATAAATAATAAACAATAAAAATAAAATAATTTAAGAATTTCTGGAAATATTCTCCGCGACTTTTGAGAAAATCTATCGCCGCGTTTTTTGCGAAATCGCCTTACAAACTTCCAAGGCGATTTCCCAAAACCGAATGTAACAAACGACAATCTTTTATCCAGGCGACGACATACAAATGAATTCGAGCACACGGTATTTGGAAATGAGTAATTTTGACCTTTTACTGTCTGTCATTTAGCAATTATTAATTTGAAAATTGGTGAGTTTAACAATTAAATTGTTTACCTTTTGAATGTTATTAATATTTTTTTTTGCTCCTCGAGAAGAATTTGGGTAGAACTTATAAAAAAAACGTACGAAAAATTCCATCGTTTGCGATGTTTCCGGAGGATATATTATATTAAAAACAAAATAATATTGAATAATTTGTTTAAGGAATTTAAACATGTCTCCGTCGCCCAAAGTGTGTGACACTAAAGTTTTTTCAATAAATATATAGCAGTTGTATGTTTCTTTTTCGACATCGTTTTCTGAAAACAGACACAAATATAAAATTAATTCTAGCAATCAAATGACGGTATAGGCGTGGTAACTTACCTACAAAGGCAACAAAAGGAGTATTGGTAGGTACTTTTTCTACTATTGTGTCCAAATTGGCTCCAATCTAAAGATATCAATATTTTATTACTTCCGCACTTGGCTTTATAAAACAAAATTTACCTCGAAAATGGCGAACAAGTAGTTTGCATTTTCATTGAAATACTTAGCTATGCTTTTAATAATGTAGTTTGTTTGGTGTGCCTCTTTCAGTAAGTTATGTTTACCTTGTAGGTGTTCAAAGAATGCTGCAGTTTCTTCTCGATTTTTATTGAAATTCATATCAAAAAGATCTGGATCAGTGTTCATTAACTGCCCAAAATGTTGATTCAAGCATTCGGTGCTGAAAATATATGGCCAATCTCTTTTGATGCTTTCAATTGTGGGTGATGGGTCCATTTCATTAAAATTTGAGCGTTGTAATGGAAAGCAATCTTTCATATGTGATTTTATCAATTCCATTGACTGGAAGTCCGATTGCATTTTATACAAATTCATTAAATATTTTTTTTTTTTATTTAAGGTTGCAATGGTTTCAGGAGATATCAAATCCACTGGTTGCCAGTTACTACAAGTTGTTTTAAGAACGTTTGTTCGACGTCTTTTAGCTAAGGGAATATTTGGCGTTAGACTGCAGCTCTTGGGGTTCGGTGCACGATTTAAAAAATTGTTCCTGTTCCGCATTATGGTTAGCAAGGGGATTGTTGTAACTGATATAATATTCCCTTCGCAATCTTTTTCCAGTAACGAAGCGGGAAACTTGGCAACGGCTTCCCGCGTCACTGATCGTAAAATACACATCGGTATGAATGAGGAATACATTCGCAATTCATCCACAATGCAATTAGCTAATGTGTTTAATCGTTTACCCAATTTTTGTTGAGTATTTAGCAAGTTCATTAAGTCCGATGGAACCTTATGCCATGGTATGCTGAAATTCTTAAAATGTTGTTTCGCTGGTTCACCGGTTTCCGAAGAAGATGAAAATGAGTCGCTGGTTGCAACCTTGGATGTAACATATGATTCAACGGCCGTATCCGCAGTCATAAGCAAAAACTGTTCTTGCTGTTGATTAGCATGTTTAGGTTGAATCACATCGTTGCCTAGAGAATAGAAAATTATACATATCGCCGCTATTATCTCTCACACTATCGAATGTGAAAATGGGTACTTTTCAGGAGAACTGTTATACAAAATGTTGTTGTCATTAGGAAAAAGTGTGGGATACGACACTTTGTCAAAGGCAGTATTCTCTGCTTCTAAGAAGACTAGAAATTCGACGAGTTGCCAACTTACGTATCATTCTAAACGCATGGGCAAGGTACCGTAAATGAAAAAAAATGAAATTAAAAAAATACTTTTTAATATATCACGCTTTTATAAATGGCCTAAAAATTGGAAAATAATATTACTCAGTCCCATAGAACTAGTTTTGATAACTTTTGATTTTGAAATTTTGGCAAAAGTGATTATAATCCATTTATGAGATTGAAAACGAAACACGTGGAGCGCATACAATACAAAGCATTAGATTTAATTGACAATAGTCAAACTATATAAAATAGACCTAAAATTTCTACAGAGAAATTACAAATTTGAGATCGATTTTAAGCGGTCGTTATTCATATATCCACATACATACATATATGTATTACCCTTCATATAAATTCAGGTCTATTACATGCGCCCCACGCTTTTTATTTTCAATCCCATAAATTGTTTATAATGACTCTTGCTAAAATTTCAAAATCAGAAGTTATCAAAACTAATTCTATGGGACTGAAAAATATTATTTTCTAATTTGAAGTTCATTGATAAGAGCGTGGTATATTAAAAAGTTTTATATTTATTTTATACTTCTTAGTCTTGTCTGTGCAATAGATACTAAAATAATTCAACTTGCAGTAAAAAGAGAACAGAAGACTATGCAAGCAAAATGTTTAGTGCTCAAGTTGAGTATATACATACATACATACATATGTACATTCATGCATATAGCCGGAATGAATTTCATTTCGGCTGTAGCGTATGTAGTGCATATTTTTAGACGCAATATTTAACTTCTTCTGGCGGGGCGACATCTAGAGTCTTCTAATTGTATGTCTTTGATATGCTATCTACAGCGAAGTTAATATCTAGACTAGGTTGATATTTAGACATGGTAACGACGATATGTTATCTCATTAGATGTAAAAAATATGTATGTATGTATGTAGTTGATTAATTTTAACTGTACATACATATACGTACTTAGTATTTCAATTGACCTTTGCGTGCACCATTCTTCATCAGCTAGCATCATCAATGTGGCTTTTTCATTCAAATAATATTTCAGGACATCATCACCGCAGATTTCGGTGCCATCGCATTCCAGAACGATCTTATTACCTCGTATGCCATAATTTGAAGCTAAAAATAAAAGATTTTCTACGTTAGCATGAGCACGACATTAGGTCGGTTAAATTTTTATTGACTAGGCGCGTAGAGCATAGGAGGATTCTACGTGGAATTCTTAGCAAATTTGCGGAAGAAACCATGAGTCTAAAATGAATTTGGAGTTTGCCAATTTGCGAAAATAGCTTTCGTAGAAAATGGAAAATTTTTCTCTGTTGCGCCATCTGATGGAAATTTTAAGAAATTTTATCATTTTTTCAAACAAAATTTGAGAGCTCTTTTTACTACACTACAGAAAAATGCTAAGACAACTATTTTCGCAATTTGGCAAACTCCATATTGATTTTAGACCCATGGTTTCTTCGCCACAATTGCTTAGAATTACAAGTAGAGTCCTTCTCTGCAATACGCGTATAATCGAAAGAATCTCCATTACAAATTGACCCGCCCTAACACGACATATTTTAATTAATGTTTTTATTTTTTTTTATTTGAAAGGTACATACCAGCGGTTATTATGGCATCTGTCGTTCCTTCCGACATAAATGTTTTCTTCACAGTTCGATCTGCGCTCCACACCTTGCAGATGTATTGCTCCATTTTGCCCTTCCAAAGTTATATGAGGTATATATATATATGTAGAGGAATGTGTTTATTATAACAATGTAATTGCAATATTTTTTTATGTTTCAATAAATGTGAAAATATTGGAATAAAATGGGGCACATTCATAGTCGAAATAAAGTAGACTCCAAAGTTAGTAGCAGCTTTTTGACAGATATTGTATTGAAAATTATGTTAACAAGCAGCTACAAACTTAAGAATCCACTTTATTTTGACTATGAATATGCCCGAATATTTCTGATTTGTATACAATATATGAACTGGATCTTTAAGTAAAGTATTCTCGAGATGAACAACTTCAAACGATATTTTCGTTTCAAAGCTTTCATACAGAAGTGAACCATAAAATATCGCACTTTAATAACATAGTGATACAAACGTAAACAAAAAAAAAATCATGTGTGTGCAGTGCACACCCGGTAGAAGTGAAACCTTCATAAAATTTAACTACGAGAATGAGTTGAATGCGTTTATTTGTTGTAATCATATATGTAATACTTCTTTTTGCGGAATAAAAATACATTGTGAAGATACGTTACTATCAATATGGAAGTATTACATATCGCTAGCTTAGAAAGAAAAGTTGCTAAGTCCCATTTTAAAAATTTTACAGGAGAGGAAAAAATCTTTATATAGCCATTTTCTTTAACTATTTCGCAAGACTTTGAATCAAACATTTTGCGCGTTTAAAGCAAAGCAAAACTCCATAAGAATCAGAAGGATTCGATATTTATTAAAAGATGTCGTATTATTTTGGCCTTATCGGATTTGTGGTGCTTCTTTTGGACTTAGCAAATTTTCCTTTTATAGCTTCATCCACTGCGTCCTACTAGTCCCCGGCGACCACACTGGTGCTGCGTAGTTTAAAACCGGCCGGTCTATTGCATTGTATGTTGCAGAGTTGTGAAAAATGCATTAATTTTTGCAATAATGTTTAATGTAAAAAATTAATGCATTAATTTATGAAATTTAATGCAAATGAATATTTCAATGCATTAATTCTGAAAAATGTAATGCTAATGAAATTTTTTTTTTTATTAAATTATCCAAGCTAATGCTAATGAAAAAATTTTAATGCACTAAAATGTTTAATGCTTTTGCTCGTTTGCATTATTAAAAACCATTAACTTTTTTTTTCTAGTAAAATATAAATAACCTCTTTTGGAAGGACTTGGAATAATTACTAATAGTTTTTTCAGCTTCATTATATTATGTGTATTTGTAGAAAAATTCTTCTAGACATTGTTAGATGTTTTATGAAAATGAAAGCCAATGTGCATGCAGAGTGCTTTTGTAGATTTTTATGTTGATTGTTGGTGCATACCGATTATATATATTAAATATGAGTCAAAAACGGACAGATAGCCAGTTTAGCAGCGCATGTACACGACTGAGGACCTATTCTGATCTAAATCAATCAATAAACCGTTTTATAGCTTTGACAATGTGATTTTACCTATTTAACGACAAATGCCATTGAACTTGACATAGTGCAAACCAGCCTTAACGTCCGTCACTATCTTTTTTGACCTTAAAATTCTACCGTCAACATCAGCAAAGAATTTTAACTTCAAAATAAAATTAGTTAATGGGTTTTAATGCTTGTTATAATTTTAATGCAATAAATTAATGCAATAGCATTCATTTCAACATTTTAATGTTAATACAAAAAAATCATTAGCATTATTTCTTCGGAATTAATGCATTGAAATTTTCATTTACATTAAATATCAAAAATTAATGCATTAATCTTTTTCATTTACATTAAAATGCTCTGCATTAAAAAATTTAATGCATTTTTCACAACTCTGGTATGTTGCCAGCAACGTTTCTTTGTCTTTGCCCCAAGTGCTGCCGGCTAGCGACTTGAGGACCTTGATGTTGAATTGCTGTGCAACTTCGTCTCTTGGACCGCAGCTATCAATATGCCATGCTTTTCTATGAAGACCTGTTATCTCCTCGATCTTGCTCTGAAGCCCGTTACAGTTAAATTGAAGGAGCTTCATGTGGTTCGGGAGACGTGTGGTGATGCGAGATGTGGGGGATGTGTGTGGTCGTGACGCCGTTGGCTGTGTGCGCTGCTGAGGTGGTTGCCGCCCTGTGGTGGTGGCGGGAGGCGTGGCAGTTGAGATCTGCGACCGAGCAGCGCAACACTGGCCCTCGAAGCTCCTCGTCCAATCTCGCGTGTTGCGCAGACCTGAGCATGCTCTAAAGTGGGACCAGCCAAGGCAGGTGTTGCACTTGACTGATGTCACATTACGGGATATCCTGGACTGACATACCGTGCAGATTGTAGGAGGAACTAAGAGTTGTTGGCGGCGGCGTGCGGGTAGTGGTGCGGTTGTGTGTTCCGTGGTCTGTCGTGGTTGTGATATGGTCTATTGTGTTGGTTAAGTTGTTGTGCTGTGGTTGTTGTTGTTTTTGTAGCGGCTACTAATACCCGTTTGGGGCGGTTCATCCATCAACGTTGTCGTCAATTTCAGCTAGGGGGAGGCCCAGGAAGTGTGAGACTTCCACAGGGGCGGTCCATAGGGACAGGGGCATTAGCTGAGTAGGGTTCTCAGGGCATGTGAAGAGGTGCCGGGAGTCATGCGGCGACTCTCAACACACATGTCGTTGTACACTAAAGTCAACCCATCATTACTGACATTACATCTAAATACTTACGATAATTTCTTCCTTTATTGAGTAATCAGATTTATCTTCGAGCCCAATATCCGATTTGTGTATTTCCAATACTTCAACAGCTTCCTCCTAAAAATATGTAAATATTAATCCTTTTGTAATTAAAATATGTACATAGCTCGTATGCGAGTTCTTTAACTAACCTCTACCTTTGAATGCGATACAGTCTCATTACTGAAACTTTGCTGCAATTTTTGAGGAATACCTTCAACTCTTTGCTTAATTTCAGGATACAGGAATTCGATCGAATGGTCCTCGTATATATGATCTATAAATTTGTCTAATTGAAGAAACGTAAATTCACAAAACCCACAATTCAGAAAAAATTCTTTCTTTTCTATCGGCATCAACGCTTCTATTTCCCCGCATTTTTTTATATGACAATTGTTTATGCCAATTTTCAGAGCCATTGCTAATGAAAACAATTGCTTAATTTATATTATGAAAAAATACAATGTAAACAAATTGTTTATAGTAGAAATGGCGTTTTTAAATCGATTTAATCGAGTATAGATTAATCGAGACTTCCGATTCAATTTTTCGTCGATTTTTTAGTACTAATTCGATCCGAGAATCGATGAAAAAATTCGAGAATCGACATTCGATTTTTAATCAATTATGAGATTTGTATGCGTTGCGTTCCAGATGCTTCACGATATTCAGTAATATGTCTTCTTTTCTTTTCCTGATATGTGTTTTGTGCATGCTTACAGAGACTTTTTTAAATTTCGTCATATTTTATAGTTAAAATGTTCAAATTTACTGAATTTTAATGCAATTATCTACTTTTTAATAATTTCCACAGGTTTTATGCAAAAAATACTAATTTTTATGCAATTTTAATGCAAATATTAAATTTTTCACTAGTTTTTCAGCATAAAATGTAATGCGAGCGCAACGATTAACAAACGACAGTGCCATACTTATGCGTTTCTGCTTCTTCTACGATTTGCCGATAACTAGTCGATAACGACGAGTGTGCAGATCTCCTTTGAGATGCATGTGCGGCTCAAAATTTCAGGGCGAAACAATAACGCCACGATAATTGGACGACAAGTGTGCAGATAGCCTTACTCCCACAAAAGTTGTTTGACTTACAGTTTTGTTTGGCACCTGGAACACTTTCCTGAAAAAAACTGCAAATCGTGAATAACGTGAGCACCTACAACGCAACTATAAATTTCCAGAACAACGTTGAATCGCCTCTAAAATCGTCGCGTGTAAAGGCAGCTTTATTAAACGTCGGCATATAAAAAAATCGATTTTGTTGGAAAGTCGATGTCGACTTTGCCATCCTTCTACAAAAGAAAGAATTTTTTTAAATCCATTTGTTATTTATCATCAATGGTTATTCTAATGTAATAATTTTCCTCATTACCAATGGCTCTTGAAATTGACCGAAATAACTGTGCTTTTAAAAAATGCGGAGAAATATCGACTTTTTTGCCAGCAGGGAAGAAAGAATTTTTTCTGAATTGTGGGTTTTGTGAGCTTACATTTCTTGAGTTAAACAACTTGATTGAGCATATATTCGAGGATCATTCTGTGGAATTCCTGGAAACTGAATTAAAGGAAGACGTTGAGGATATTTCGCTGGGTTTTCAGGAAGGTTACAGCAGTGAAACTGATTCGCATTCAAAGGTACAGGATAGTTACGGATTACACATCCCACTGGGAATATAGGTAAGCCATGTTTTCTTCAGTTTTTAGTACCAGAATTTTCATCATGACCAATGTCATCTACTAGTAAAGCACAAAATGAACACCTACGACGACGCATTACGTTCCCACGACAGTCTGGTCTGCGTAACCGGAACGACCCAGATTTATATCTGGCCAAGGACTGTCACTCCAGCAACACTCCCCAAAAAGTCTTTGGGGAATTTGTATGCTGCTACAACAACAACAACGACGCATTACGTTGTCAGTTGCAAAATAACTTGCCGCCGAAGGACCGCCGGGTAAAGTGTAAGGGTCAAAAGATAGGGAGCGGCGAGCAATGCGTCGATTTCAAACGCATATGTTTCAATGTTTCACCGTGCAGTATCGCCTTATTGAAGCAGACATCGACCGCAGGGATACCATCCTAGAATGTCAGGGTATTGATATCCGGACAGGAGATGTTCAGCTGGAAATATTTAACGTATACATACCCCATGTCACTAGCTGTTCGGCAGGATATCACTCTGAAATAGGTGCGCTACTCAGAGGTGAAAACCGTATCGTAGTTGGTGACTTTAACGCGCACCACGATCTTTGGCACTCAAGCCTCTAAAATGATCGTAGGGGAATACATTCGACATTCTGCACAATAAACGACGACGCACCCACCAGGATTATGGGCAGCTGCTGCAGCTCGCCAGATCTAACAATTGTCAGCGCTGGTCTGATAAACAGCAAATCATGGCGACCTATGCTGACTCTAGCATCAGACCATCTGCCCATAGTCATCTCGATTGATAAACCTGCCGACTTTGCTTCCGTGGATCACCGGACTAATGTCAACTTTTCAAAGCTGACTGGAAAGGCTTCACGGATGTTACTGAGGGCGCCTTCACTGCACTGCCCATACCAACCGACGTTCATGTAGGTGAACGTAAGTTCCGCAGGGTTGTCAACGTTGCTGCAGCTCGCTTCATCCCAGCAGGATGTATTAAGGATCCACGTCCGAACTTTCCTGCTGAAGCGACTGTTCTAGCCGATGAGCGCGACAACCTTCGTCAGGCAGATCACAGAAATCCCCGTATCAGGGATCTCAATTCGGAGATTCGGCAACTTGTGAACGTACATAAGCGGAAGAAATGGGAAGAGCATTTGAAGACCTGCAACTTCGCCTCTGGTGTGAGCACGCTTTGGTCAACCTTGAGGTCGTTGTCCAACCCTAAGCGATTTTGGCTGAGTTCAGCAAAGCACGCCAGTCGTTTCTCCTCTGTGCCAACTGACGCCAATTGGAAACGCCAGGTGAAGCCAAGTCCTCCACCTGATCTTTCCATCGCAGTGGGGGCCTCCCTCTTAATCTGCTACCACCTGCGGGTTCCGAGTTGAATACTTTCAGAGCGTCGGCTATTGCAGCAGGCTAAACTCTTACCTAAGTAGAATCAACGAGGATGTGCCCAACCAATGCCCGGCATGTGGAGAGTCGCCACATGACTCCCGGCACCTCTTCACATGCCTTGAGAACCCCACTCAGCTGACGCCCCTATCCCCTGTGAAAGTCGCACACTTCCTGGGCCTCCCCCTAGCTGAAGTTGACGACAACGTTGATGGATGAACCGACCCGGACGGGGCTTAGTAGCCGCTACAACAACAACAACAACAACCATTTTGGTACTAAAAACTGAAAGCAAACTTGGCTTACCTCGTAAGGTGCTATTTTCCCAGTGGTGTGCGAGCTATTTGGATTACAAAAGGTTTTATATATGTATGTGTATTTATAGGATGCCGATGTTGATGGACATATGTTAACAGGTTTTGAAACTGTTGAAGTATTGGAAACACACAAATCAGATACTGAACTCGAAGATAAGTCTGATTATTCGATAAAGGAAGAAATTATAGTAAGTATGTGGGATAGATAGTAACGTAGCCATTAACGAACATTGCGAGTATGCATGAAAACTTTCACCCTCTCGAGGACCAAAAAAAAATTAGTTTTGGCTTTACATACATTTACATGGCTTACATGGACATGAGTGTGCTTTAGCAAAACTATCACGAATTTTCTAATAAAACTACCAGGATGTGAAGAAACACAAATAGTCACTCTTTTTTCTTTTGTTACACTGTGCAATAATTTCAGGGTCATTTTTCTGGGGGCGGAATGATTCCAACTCTGGATAAAAGACCATGATCCATATAGTGAAACCTCAAAATCGTTTTCCATTCTTTTCTAATTGTTTTTTGCTATGGCCATTTTAAATTTGCAATATTTTGCCAAGTGTCTTTAAATTAGAATAAACTGTAAAAAGAGTCAAAATACATATCGGAGAGAAATATGTTGTTTCGGGACATATAGTAAACTTTTACGAGGAGTAATTTTGTAGAATATTTTAACCCGTTATCCCCCTCACATAAGGGTCGTTTTTGCCCCCTGTTTAGATAGTCCGAATAAAATGTCAATTTGTAGGTCGCTAGAGGGTGAAAATCTTGTAGGAAATTATTTGCCGTAAAATTTCACTAGGGGTCTCAGACAAAATCTTTGTACAGAGAATCTGTAAGTCCACAGAAAATAAAAATATGTCCCAACTTTTTGTGCTTTATTTTATATTTCGTTTTTATATGTAACTCTTGCTCTTTTCGGGCCTGATGGTTCGGGAAGTATAAAATCAGCATCGGAATCATCGTTGTGATCAGAATCTGAGTTACATGATGTCCAGTTTATTTAATTTGAAAAAAAAATGGCAAAAAATCGGATGGGATCTTTACGAATTCATTAAAATTTCTCTACGATTCAGAATACTCTAAAAAATGGTTTGCAGGGTTGTTGTTTTAATTAAAATAAGTTAAAATATTTTTGTGTAACAAGTATTTACTACCTCATTTTAAATGGGAGGACCACTTGATGTTAGCGCTCGCCGTGCTCATCAGACCCAGTGCAAAAGCTGTTAATATCTGACTTAAACGCTGCCATTTTACTTTTTCCATAAAATTATTATGTTCTATCCAAAGATTATTTACACGTAGGTTACTTGTTTAAACAATTGGAGCTAGAGTAACATACATATCGTCGGTGATACTGCAAAACGTTCTATGTCACTTATTACCTCTGGTGGTTAATAGATCTGTTATCTGTATCTGATCGCTTCTGGCAACCGTTCATCTTCATCTGCCAAAGGTAGACAGTTTTGTGATTCGTTTATTAGGTTGTACTAACATACATATACAGTTTTGCAGTATCACCGACGATATATGAACATTATACCTATATAAAATAAAGCAATTAATACGTTCTATAGAAACTGGCGAACATAAAAATTGCACCAAGAGCTATTCGTTAGAAAAACAGAAGTACTAACAACAACAATAGCGAAAGTGAGAGTGCTTGCTGAAGACCTGACAAAATAAACTGACAATTTTCGGAGTGTAAATGAAAAGCTCTGCAGTGAAATTAAATCGTTAGCAGAGGATAAGAACAAGAATGCCGCTGTTTTTCATCACATAATACTGCTGTTAACCAATTACCAAATGCTGGAGAATGCGAAAACACAACTAATATTAGGTTCATTCCTTATCTTTTTGGACTAAAATCTGAAAAGTGTCAAAATGCCAGAGCGTAAGCAAAATGCGCTCACTAAAAGAGAATAACACGAAAAGTAAAGGAACGCAAAAAACCAAATTTTTAGTCCAAAGAATGGCAACAACAAAGCTAACGTCAAATAAGAATGGAAATTTATGTGCAAAACACATTCACACAAGCACAAGCAATATAAACACTTACTATATTATTTTTTGCCTCCTTCCAATTTCAATTCACTTTTTTTACTTTTTAGATTATTCTCACTTTTTGCGTATTCTTTAATTTCCGTTAATTTAAATTCAGTTGAGTTTAACACTTTTCAGGATTTTGCCAGAAAAAATTCTTCTGACTAAATCTGACTACTTCGGACTGATGAGAGTCACTCTCACCGAGTGTTGCTCTCTCATTTTTGCTGTCATTTCCGAGTTAAGGAACGCTTTTTGGACTAAATCTGACTACTTCGGACTTTTTCTGACTATTTCTGGGAGATAAGGAACGCTCCTATTGTGATTTTGTCTTCTGATGCTGATTGTGACGCAGGCGATGTTGCTGCTGGTGCTGTTGCTACCAATGCTAAGGCGCATAAAACTAAGGTCGGCCTGATTCCCGCGCGTTCTGATGTTAAGAAACCCGATAAACTGCCCATTGCTGGTAATTTCCAATCGCCTCGCTCAACACCTGCTGCTGGCGACGTTGCTGGTGGTGCTGATACACGAATTTGCCGTGCTATTGGTGGTACCTGTGGCGACGCGATTTCTTGTGGGTCTGGTACTGTTACTCATCACCATAATACTGCTGTTAATCCATTGCCACATGCTGTGAGCAACAGTAATATTTTGAATTTGTCTTCTGCTGCTGCTGGGGTTGGTGCTGCCAATGCTAAGGTGCGCAAAGTTAAGGTTAGTTTAAAGCCCGCGCGTTCTGATGTCAAGCAAACCGATAAACTTCCCATTGCTGGTCATGTGCATTCGCCTCGCTCGACACCTGCTGCTGCTGCTGGGGACGTTGCGGGAGGTGCTGATGCACGAACATACCCGGATATTGCTTGGACCAGTGGCGGTGTGTTACACCTGCTGCTGCTTCTGGAGACGTTGCTGGTGGTGCTGATGCACGAACTTATGCTACTATCGCTGGTAGTAGTGGCGGCGTCCATTCTCCTGGGATCAACTTGCCGGATAATTCTGCTACTGCCTTGGCGGCGCTGCCTAGACCTCGCAAAACATTCAATATTGTTGGCTGCAACTCCTGTTCAGATTTAGGGGTTGCTGGTGTTGTTGTTGTTGTAGCGGCTACAACAACCCCGCCCAGGACGGTTGGTATCTCAGTCGTTGTCGTCATGTTCCACTAACGGCAGCCCTAGGAAGCGTGCAGCTTCTGTTAGGGTTAGGGGTTGCGCGAATGATATGGCTTCATCTTTCTTCGTTCCAGTCTACTGTATTGCCTGATAATATTATCGACTATGTCGTACAGCACGCGGGCATTAATAGGAACCAGCTTGTTTGCTACAAATAAATTAAAAAAGATGCTCCCGAAAACGCTGTCAAATGGGTGAATTTCAAACTTGGAATTTCGTCTGCACTGTTCGCTAAGCTGCTTTCCTCTGATCTGTGGCCGGGTGGCGTTAATGTTCGCCCGTTTCGTTTTTTCCCCAAGGATGGCCGTAAGGAACACAGTTAACAACACTACGCCACAAGCTAATTCAGATATGCTTAAGAATTGTAAAATTTTAAGAATATATTTTCAAAATATCTCCGGATTAAGATCCAAATCTGATGTGGTTATGTCATTCAGCTCCCAACAGGACTTCGATATTTCCGTTATTGTTGAAACATGGCTTACTTCCGATTTTTTCGATACGGAATTTTTCGACCCCATGCTCTTTGTTGTCTTCCGGAAAGAAAGAGACGCTGCTAAGACTGGTCGCTCCAGGGGCGAAGGCGTCTTGATTGCAGTGAATCGAAAATTCCGCGCTTCATTGATCAACCTGAATAACATTGACTCACTACTGGATCAGCTTTGCGTTCGTGTTGATGGGTCATCAACTTCTGGTTCTTTGTTTTTATTTGCGTCGTATATTCCACCAAATAGTGTGGATAGCCTATATAGAGCTCATGCTGACAACATTACGTTTTTTGTTCACAATACGATGGGGGACAATTTTATCTGTGTATTCGGCGGTTTTAATCTTAGTAATGTTAAGTGGTCAAATAGTTATTCTACCAATGGGCTTATCCTAATATCTCTTCCTTTCCTGAATCTTATCTTATTGATAATTTAGTTAGTCTTAACCTATCGCAAACTTGACTCCACAAAAATTTTGTCCTTAATTTCGAACTTAATATTAAATCTAACCCCAAACCCTTCTGGAATTTTGTTAAATCTAAAAAAATCATGTTCTACTATTCACTCTTCAGTTTTCCTCAATAATAAATCTGCGGATACTCCCGCTGATGTTGCTAATCTGTTCGCTGATTTCTTCAAATCCAATTTCGAATGTGATTTAGACACAAATCTTGATATTGGCCCTGCATCCGGTGTTAGTTCCTCATTTGGCTTTGGTTCCCTATACCTCTCATACGTTGATGTAGTGAAAGGTGTTGTTGATCTGAAGACTTCCGCAAGAACTGACATTGATGGAGTATCCGCACTTTTATTAAAAAACTGTTCAGCACTGATCCTTCCATTAAAAATTATCTTTGACAAGTCTCTTTCTACTGGGGTATTTTTAGATGCTTGGAAATTGGCCTCTATAACTCCAATTTTCAAAAGCGGAAACAAAAACGACATTAGTAACTGTAGACCGATTTCTAAACTGTCTACCGTGTCTAAACTGTTCGAATGCATCGCTATTTCTCGGTCAAGAGCCTTATTTGCCCAAACCAACATGGTTTTGTACCTGGGCGCTCCATGGTCTCAAATCTTGCGGTCTTTAGTGAATATTGTATTTCGAAGGCTTTCGACAAGGTGTCGCATAGAATTTTAGTCGCGAAACTCGAACGCCTAGGTTTCCATTCTGTCTTCTTAAACTGGCTTAAGTCGTATTTGTGTTCCAGGCGATGAGGTAGACCATTTTTCGTCTGATATCTTTGTCGCGACCTTGGGCATGCCACAAGGTAGTATTATCGGGCCAATGCTTTTTGTTTTGTTTATACATGACATTAGTTCATGCTTCTCTTTTTCAAATTATTTGTTATACGCCGACGATTTGAAAATATTCTCGAATATAACGAACACTGCCGACATGCTCAAACTTCAAACAGGGCTTGATAACTTGCATGCTTGGTGCCTCCAATCGCGCCTTTCCCTTAATGTCAATAAATGTTTTCATGTAACTATTTCTATGTCCCCAAATGTGTTTGTTACCTCGTATCGTATCTCAGGCAGCACGCTGCAGCTTATCAGAGAAATTAAGGACCTTGGTGTTATATTTGACACCAAGCTCTCCTTTAATGGCCCCATCGATTTCATAATTTCTAAATCATATGCTATGCTCGGCTTCGTCAGGAGGAATAGTGCTGAATTCTCTAATCTATATACCTTAAAACGGTTATATACTGCGTTCGTGCGCTCCCATCTGGAGTATGCTGCTTTTATCTGGCGTCCGTCCCATCAAATTAAGATTGACAGGATCGAGCGCGTTCAAAAGGTGTTCCTTAAATATGCTTTACGCTCCTTACGTTTCTCTGACCCGATTCCTTCCTATAGTGATCGCTCATTGCTGATTAGTTTAAATTCTTTGGAAAAAAGGAGGTCTGTCCTTTCCCTAACTTTTGTGTTCGACATTATTCAAGGAACTGTTGATTGTCCTTACCTCTTAGAACGTATTCGTTTTAATGTTCCGCAAAGATCACTTCGATTCTGCCATACGTTTTATTGTAGTAATTGTAAAACGAATTACGCTCGGAATGCGCCCCTCTGCCGAGCTGCTAATGAGTTCAATATAATCTCTAATTCTATCGATATCGATTTTTCGCTACCAAAGTCATTATTTGTGAACATTTTAAACTCAATTACCTTAATTAAGTAGCTAAATTAAATACTTTTTTAACCTTCCTATAGTCTGTAAGAATTTATTGTCCATAGACTATAATAATAAATAAATAAAAATAAATAAATAAATAAAGCATTACATTTTTTGTTGCATATTTTGAGGGGACTTCTGTGGACTTACAGATACTTTGTACAAAGTGAAATTTTATGGCAAATAATTTTATAGATTCTAACCCTCTAGCGACCTTCAAAATGCCATTTTATTCGGACTTTCTAAATAAAGGGCCAAAACGACCCTTTTGTGAGGGAGATAACGGGTTAAAATGTTCTGTAAAATTATTCCTCGTAAAATTTTACTATATGTCTCGAAACAACATATTTCTCACCGATACATATTTTTACCCTGTTCTTTTTTTTTCATTTATTCTAAAGATACATAGGCAAAATATTGTAAATTTAAAATGGCCATAGCAAAGAAATTTGACCAAAGAATGCAAAACGATTTTGAGGTTTTACTTCTTTCATCCTGCGTTGGAATTATTACGACAACAAAATTGCTGTTGCACAGTGTTATTAATAGTATTTAAATAATTTGTTCTTTATTTTTGGACTTGCCAAAGAAAGCAATTCTGCTAAAAATACTGTGGTCATATTTGTATGTAGAAATCCTGCTAAAAATACTGTGGTCAGCGTAGCCTGAGTTGGACTGATGATGATTATTTTTTCTAATCGTGGCCAAAGACTGCGCAAATATATCTTTTACATGTTCTGTTTAAAAATGCTAATTTGAGACAATTTTCCAATGGTCCCCTGGGGTCTGTGGAAGGTTTCGTGGTGTCAGGTATCACTTGTTACAAATTATGAACTGAGCTCTTTCTAGTGGGTGGGAAATCAAGAGCCCCCTCCCCGTTCGCCTACTACCACAAGAACATTGGCAAATAACTAAACATTTCCAAAAAGAGCCCTTATCAGTTACCTATCGTCACCTTAATTCACAGTTTTTGTAGTAATAGCTTTCTTCCTCATGCTTTCCGGCCTGTTTCGGTAATAAGAGCGTAAAAATAAGTTATTCTCTCACAAGTGTAAAAAATATGTCAACACATGCCAAAAGTGCCCAGAACGTGAGGAACCAATAAATCAGCTCGAAACAATGACTATGTGTATTTATATTATATGGCTAATAAAATTAGCGAATACCTACATTTCTGAAATTTTAGTGCTATTTTCCATTTTTGTATTTTACAAAAAAATTCGTAACGCTGTTATAAAAAAAATTACAAAAATCAACGGCGAGTCCTAGCTACTTAAAGTTTTCAATATAATATACTAAATTTTAATGGACTACAAAACTACATACATACCATTTTGTAAATATGCTGATAAAAAAGTTAAAAGTTGGTGAAATTTTTGCAAAAAGTCTGAAATTAATACTTATGTGGTGTTTGTTGAGTAATCAGCTATATTTTCATAAAATAATAAACATTAAATAAACTAAATAAAAATAGCCAACACTTGCTAAAATCTCGCGTCCCATTTTATATTTGGGTCACTGTGTTTTTTCCAAAGAAAGACGGAGCGGGGACGTTCTTTATACAATTTTTGTTATGAATGGCTTAAATTTCACATAAGTTTCACATATATAGACATCAAAATACAATTAAATAGTGGAATTGTTAAACACTTAAAAAGCGACCGGCTTGCTCGATATAAATTAATCTTTTTTCGAAATAATGTTGGCCTGTTTTCTTCAGCCCTTTCACAGCTTCACGGGTTCATTTCTCAAAATATTTCCCTCCGACTAAGCAGAATACTTTATACTAATATAGCCATTATTCAGGACGAAAAGTAACCTAGTGCAAATGTTACAATGTAAGACAAATTTTTTAATATAAAAGAAAACGCTATAAGTTTTTAATTAATCTCTTTTTTATATTTAAGTATTTAATACAAACATGACTTCTGAAGTACGTATAACGACAGTTCCCTTTGTTAAGCAAAAATAATTTGTAATCAATTTACCAGTTTCTGTTTTATGATTTATTTAACGAGTGGTGTAAGGCTTTGCTACGTATAACCTTTATTAATTAAAAAAATATAATGATTTGACTTTCTACTTGCGATTTCTTTAAATAAAACATGTAAATTTAAGTTCAAACATTATTGCCGTTTTTAGCCGCTTGTTTTTCCAATATAGCCGGTCGCCCCAAAAAGTTCTGGCAACACTGCTTGTATTATTGAATAACGTACGTACATATACAAAGCGAGAGCGTGCGGCTGCTGTGCTGGTCACTGTTCGGACTACTAAAATATGATTTAGGAGTAAATCACTCTTAAAATCGGGAAACGCTAAATTCCCGAGTAGATTTGTTTTTTTATTATCGCATTCATGCGAATCAAAAAATTTCCAAATTTTATAAGTGCAAGCAATTAGAAAATTTCACCAATAATTCCTTTAAGTGGAAAAAGCGACAAGAACTCTCTCTTGAAACCTTCGCTGAGTTGCATGAAATCAGATCATTTTAAGAATAATTTGTTACGTACTACATATGCCAGTATGTAGTTAGAAGAAGAGCAAAATTAGAATCAAGAGTAAAATTAAATATAAAAATCAAATAAAATAAAAAATATTTTTTTGGCAATCGCTCCGACTGACGATCGAACCTGGCACCTATAGACTTCTAGCACGCAACTCTCACTACTCGGCTACCGCGGACGCGAAACTCGCTTGCTTTGTTTGCTTACTTGTACAAAATACAACAGCTGACCGTTTCTACCAGTGTTGTCTTCGAAAATTCCCCTGATCCGAGTTAATTCTAAAAAATTTCGTGCATTTGTTCGGCTGCTTATGCGCATTTGAAGGAGGAAAAATGCATGAGTTAATGCAAATAAAGGATGTTTATGCAGATAAGCGAGCCCGTTTACAACCCGCATTAATCAACCATGATCGGAGTAAAACCGGATTGCTAAGTCTACTTCAATTTTCTTTAAAAAATAAGGTGTACCTATTGCAGTATCTAAACCTAAACAAATACGAAGTCGTTTTGTCTCTCGTTTTAAAACTAACAGAAGCATACGTTAGGTTATTAAAAAAAATGCTAAATTTTCGTATTCCTTACTTGTATGCTAACGATATTTTGCGGATATTTTGGTCGGCTGGGATAGAATGGCAAAACGACATGCTCAGTTGATTTATTTTTTATTCGTAATCTTGGCACACGCTTGCCACATTTTTTGTATGAACTTCACAAAAAATACCCAAAGCTAAAAGTAGCGTGTTTTTAATACACTTTGTTTTTAGATTTTTTATTTGCATGCATTTGCTACAAACCAAACACAATGACCCTGAATGAGAACTACAATTCGAGTTAATAATTGATGGTAATATATATGTACATGACTTGAAATTGCTTTAGGATTTTTATAAAAAGGGCACAAATTACACGCTTTATTTCAGAATAATTTGATTCTAGCTATATAAATATATAAGAAATTTTAATGCTGGTTTATACCAAAAATAATGCATAATATTTATGAGGTCATCTAATTTTTAATTTTATATACCTATTTATTTGAAAGCACATTTTTATGAAAATAATAGAACCTAAACATTGAAAGATTTTATACCAATAAAATGGTACCCAAGTATTAAACAAATGAATTATACCAGTCAAAATTTTTTACATTTTTACAAGCATACACTTTTTTATATGTAAAATTTCCCCTTAACTAATAGTTATTAGTTACTAAAAAGTTCTAACATCCATTGCTTCACTATACGTATAAGCAAAAGATGCCAAAAAGCCATACACGAAAAATGTCCCCTATTACTACACTTATAAAATGTGGCAACCATGAGCGTGACGTACTAATACCACGACAAAATGGCACTGCCTTCGTGTGCCCAGTATCAGTGTTACCAGTTGAACTATTTTGTTGGTATTATTTTCGACGTTTAGCTATAGAAATTTGCGTTTAGCTATTAGCTATTTTCTTAGCTTTTTTAAATCGAGTTAGCTATTTTAGAATTTTTTTTTTATAAATTTCCCACTTTACATAGAGTTTTTATCATTTTGATGAATATCAAACAGTACAAAAAAAAAATTGGTATAAATGGTAACAATCAATATATGTACTTACGAAACTATAGTAAAACTTCGTTTGTAGATTTCCTTTTTATGTCAGGGTTTTTTAAAAGGACCTGGTGATTTTAAAGATATGATTGCTTCAAAAACCTATTTAAAAAATTGAGTGCAATGTAGAATAACAAATGAAAGAGGAAATTCTGTGGATTAAAACAAATAAAATTTTTTGGTTTACGAAGACGAATGGGTATTGAAAATTAATTAATTAAATTTATTTTTTTCTTTCTCACTCCTACTTTATGCTATCGTTTCTGCTAAATTGAAATATGTTTAATTTCTATGACTATGAATTATTTATTCTGAAGTAAAAAAAAAATTCACTATGCAGGTATAGTTAATATGGTTTTTTGATTATCTGGTCACACTGTTACTAATCGACGATGCTGTTAAGCTGAAATTAGTCAAGAACATAAACCTACCGGTACGTAAACCCGAGTCAGCTGAAACGATCTGTCTTACCAAAGCGCCATGTAAATGAAAACTCAACACCGCAGATTTTTTTTGTAGTTGTAGCCCGTAGCGCAGAAATCAGCGGAATTTAGATTTTTCCTTGTCAGCAGATTTCTTCCTTCTATAGATGGTTGCCACTTCGTCAGTTTTGCAGATGGTAAAAAAGTTATAAGTTCCTATTCAAAATACATTTAAAATATTTGAAATTTTCTATTGAATAAGGTTTTTTGCTGAAGACTAAATAGTTTATATTTAGCTACCATCTATTATAACACGAAAAATTGTAGTTGAAGAGGTAAGTTTATGTAAAGGCATGGATGAGTGGCAACACTGTAGCAAGCAACACTGAGGGCTCCAGTAATCGACAAAATTCTGCGTATACAGACTGCGTTTAAGTATAGGTTCTGCGTTCTTGACTAATTCCAGCTTTAGTAATCGTACGATGCGACGATGCGGCGATGCCGAGTAACTTCGCTCCTTTGGCATCGTGGTAATCGTCAGAAGTGTTAGTAAATCATGATGCAATAATACAAGGTGTTATCGGTTGGCAACTTCTCACTCTAATTTCGCCATATTGACTACCTTAGGTGAAACAGTGTTACTTCTTTAACAATTCTTTGCCTAATAATATAGTTGAATTTTTTTATTTTTTTCTCAGTATACACATTTTGTTTTCTCAAAAAGGTAGTTTATCTTATTTTATTCCATTTCATTACGAATATACTATAAAATAGCAAATTTTGTTTAGAATAAAATATGAAATTTTATATTTTTCCCCTAAATAGGGATTAATTTCTTCCCGTTTGTCTTCTTATTGTACTGAGCTAAGGCAGTGTCAAATCGAGCTGTCACAACTGATACCACCTTGTATTATTGCATCATGTTAGTTAATAGCGTACTCGTACGATACTAACATAATCGTGCAGGCCACTTATACATACGAGTACAAATAGCTGATTCCGTACGGAAAGTGCGAACAGCATCGCTCTTTCCTTAAGCCAATGATGTTTGACGAAACTTGACGTTAAGTACATTATAGTTTCAGAATAGGATTTATGTGCATTCGCACGTTTGCATACGCTTGCTTATTCATATTATAGTTAGTCCTTTAGAATGCAGTTTATCTACATTTGAATACTACCTCATGGCGTGAGATACCTTTTTTTGGCAAATTTTTACGTTACTACAAATATTCTACCACACTTTTCTAGAGATCTACCTCTGTTTTTAACCGACTTCCTAAAAGGGAGAGGGTATCAGTTCGTCGGAATATTTTTTTTTTTATATGTATGTTGCCGCATAACTTTGGACCACGTCAACCGATTTCGATAAATCTTTTTGCATCAGAGGTCCCATACTGGGATGTTAATTTTTCGGCTTTCTCCGATCCCGGGATTTTCGGGATGGCGTTGTCACAATCCCGGGATCTCGGGAATAGTCACGGGATTTAGATATTCATTACTTTTCAACAACTTGAATCGAAAAAATTGCTTATATATTGTTTGAGAAACTCTCCTACCATGAAATAAATAATAATAAATGGGTTTGAAACCTACTTTTTTATTTAAAGTGGCGTTTTTATTTTTTCTCTCTGACCGCAGGATTTATTTTGAAGGACTTTGTAATTTCGAAGATATGATTAATTCCAAAAATTTTTAAAAATTCAATGCACTGTACAATAAAAATATGGGTAACAAATGCAATAGGAAATTTCTTTAGAATTAAAAAAATTGATTTTTTTTGGATTCACAAGGACGAATACGTGATTTTTAAGCTGACAAAGTTAGAAGAGCGAAACTCGAGGATTTTATCGAGTTTATATAAGCCCTTAACATATAATTTTTTCAAAAACAAATATTGCGAAATTTCAAAGATAAAATTTTAACATGACATTTTCAATATTTACCAGCCCTTCTGCACCAGAAACTTGAATCTGTTTAAATTCTACAGGATTTCCTCATTAATTTTATACCCATACTTCTTCTCTAAGCACATTTAACATATGTACATATAATGAGCTAGACATTTATAAAAAATTATTAATCTATACATAGTATAGAGGAAAGTCGAGATTCTTTGTACGCGGTAATCTCGAGAACTACTGAACGGATTTTGACGAGATTTTCTCTAATATATTTTGTATCTATAAGAGAGAGGCCTTTTTAATTTAGAATTTTAGTAGGGTTGCCACCTGTTAAGAAAATTACTATATTCAATTCTAATAAGCATAGGCGTCAGCTCTCCACCGTCACTGTTAAATGGAAATGGATGTGCAATAATGTATTATTTTTCTGAGTAGGGTTGCCACCTGTTTAAAAACTATAAGATCTTCACCTTTCGTTGGATAAAAAAATGAGATACCAAATGAAAGTGCATGGCCTTCGCATGTACAAAAACTTTAAACTTGCCAAGAATCCCGGGATTTTCGAGACCTTAAAAAGTCCGGGATTAACATTCCTATCCCATACTAATCTGGTTTAGATCCGATCACTGTATTATGAAATATATATATATATATATATATATGGTTTTTATTTATATTATTTTTATTTTATTTTATAAACTTATTTGCACAATAATGAATATTCTACAAATATATTGCAATTCGCAGCACTGGCATCGGTAGCCTTCAGCTGTCGTTATAGTCCTGTGAGTGGGCGTTTGCTTTTATGTTACTATAAGGTTAAATTCGTAAATCTACGTATTTAAGGAAGTCATACATTGCTTGAACATTGAGTGACAACACTGTATCCGGCCCTTTAAGAAATTTAGATATTGTGCTTTAATTTGGATCCTCTTTAGTGGAAACATGAACAATGGAGTGGTTAAAAAGTAGCTTTCCGTCAATGAAAGCACCATGGAAGCATAGACATATTTGTGCTAACTCAAGATGTAGTCTTTAAGAGGGAGGTAAACAAAATTTTCTTAGGGCCGTTTTCTGAAGTAACGTTTACTTTAACTTTAACGCTCACTTCATATTTAAAGGTTGCAAGAGCTTTAAAGTTACTGGTTACTTGAGAATACGGCCTTTAGAGGTCCTTATGGTAGTTTACTACTCGTTCTACTGCTACTGGTGCCGAGTTTCGCTTCGATTGGGCACATCCATCCCGAGGCTAAAAATTTTCTTCCGAAAAGTGGTTGGAACAAACAAATAACACCTTTGTGAAGTTACCATGCACGTGGCGATCCCGAAATATGCAGCTAATCGTACTAAATAATAAAGAAAATAATTGCATAAACTAGGGATGCACAGCAGAGGTGCACGCAGTCGACGTCGCGGGCAAACTGCGAGCACGCGAGCGTGCTAGGCGAGGTGAAGTGAGCTGTACGGAGATGGCAACGTATACATATTAACCACTACACAGTTATTTTCAAGTAAAAATGCGTGTATGGATGTGTACTTTTGCGACAACTGAGCCAGTGTGGCATCAGGCCACCAGAAAAAGCCAATTTTTCCAAAACAAAAGCGCCAAGTATTGAGTAAATGCGCTATGTATATTTTTCTTTTACAGCAAAAGTTCTAATTGGCGAGGGGGTTGATTTTTGGTTCTTACATACAACACTGATAAGATTCACAAACTTATCTTAGGACTAAATTAAAATAATCAACATTATTTGTATACGAATATATTTGTGTTCGTATGAAATAGTAGCTTATGTCAAGAGGCTGGCTTTAGTAAAATGTAAGTTTAAGCACATACGATTAAATGTAAAAAAAAAAATATTTTTAATTGCGGATCCGAAAGAAATATTTATTAGTTGCATTGAGTTACGCAAAAATAATGCCGAAAATCAATCGATTGTGCTGAAGGTGCCGGCTGCTTCCGAAAGGGCCGAAAACGGCACAATGCACACTCATTTTCCATCACTGTCACACATACAATCTCACTATTCTGTTGACTTCGTTTTCCCCTTCCGATAAATTTTTGCTGCAACTGGCTGAGTCAGCTGGGGTCGTCGGTTCGAATCCCGCTGAAGAAGTCTGATGAGGAAATGTGGTCATTTCCGAAATAGCTATCACTCCTACCATTTTTTCAATTTGTGGTTGCTTTTCCACAATAATTTTTCATTAAAAACGGCCTCAAGCTCAATTAAAATTGTTGAATATAATTGTTATAAGGCCATAAATAACAAAAACAAATAACTTAGAAATAAATCACTAAATGCTTGCGGGGAAACTTTCCTTTACGGTCGATGGTTGTGTGCGTGGTGGGCGGAGGGGGAAGGGGCACACACCCAATTTTAGATAAGCCATGAACTGCCGTTTACAAAAACGTTACTCCCGCCTGCCTAGGCCCCTTTATGGAGCCCTTACAAAAATGGGCAAAAATTAAAATTTTTACTTGCTTTTCCTTGACTTAAGCCTTTCCGTATTGCCGGAAAAGAGGGGTCGGTAAGGGTACATAACATTTCATGTGCAAAAAAGTGAAGACTCGATGTTCCGCAGGCTTCTATTGAAAAAAGTTCTTTATGCGCTTCGGCCGCACTTAGGGATTATAACCCTTACTAAGTACAATTCTCCTTTCTGTGCTGCCTGAGAAGAGGAGCTGCGGCCAATCTTCTTATGATAAAAGATAATTTCGTCCAACCTATTACGTTTTAATATGCGAAACAAAAGCGGTCATATATGTAGCTTTGTAACCCGCAATTGATGGAATTTCAACATAATGTTTTTTATAAAATTAGATAATTTCAAATAATAAAAGTACTTTTAAACAAAAGTGTGATGCTTTAGCAACGTGTAATAAGTGAAACAAAATCGGCCGTAAAGGAAAGCCAACCCAAGCTCGCTATAAAATTATGCCCAAACTATATTTTTTGAAATATTTTTTTTTCAAGTGAAAAACCGCTTTTTTAATTTCTTCAAAGAATGTGGTAGCTTCAATTTAAAAGAAAATGTCACAAGCACAGTTCTCGTCAAATGCGAGCAATGGAACATAAGAAGAATTGAAACTACTTTTAAATATTTCTATTATGATTTGGAGCATGATACAAAAGTAATGTGACCAACTATTTCATAGCTCAAAGAAGTACAGGTTAAGTTGGGTTAGGTAACGATGGGTCACTCGTTACTTGCGCTGCAAAAAGTATTTTGAAGTGCCTTATAAAAAAACTCCTTTATGTCACAAAACGAGCATCGCTTTATTTTGACCATTTTATTAGGTATTTAGTAAAGTATGCAATTTCATTATCGCGAGTACGAAGTATGCGTGTTAGTCTAATGCTCGCCGAGCTTACACTAGACCCAACCATCCGAGAGTGTACCGCAGGAGAACTGAGGCGTCCCTGGTTGCTCCTTATCTGGGGATAAGGCTTTAAGGGTGCCTTTCCAACTCCAGGTCATCAGCCTCGTAGTTGTCCGCGATGTTACTGTGGCTCGGCACCCAAAACTAGAAGAAGTTCCGAAGAAATACTCTGACGCGATGGATAAAGAAGTCAGATATTCCTTTACCGATTTCTAACGCACCATCACACCGTTTAGCAGTGAGTCTACCGCTTCCTTGATGGCAGCTATTTCCAACTGAAAGATACTGCAGAAGTCCGGAAGCCTTAGTACCCCCCCATACCCAGTCCTCTGTTAAGGGAATATAGGTAGAGAAGGAGCTTCTGGGAGGCATTTCGGAGGCGACGTAATCTAAGTGTTCAAGGCGAAGTTAAAGCCGCCCACGAAATACATATCATGCGAGTAGAAAAATCACCAGTCACTGATATTGTGGGCTGACAGTAGCAGTCACTATAAGCGATTTTTAAATCACAGTGATAAAATCACCTGTAGTGAAATATCGCTCATCATTAGTGCAGGGTAGTATCCACCGACCTTGCAATAAGCCTGTTGAGCTCTTGAGAGATAGTCACGAGGAATCGCGTTTTTTACTGTGTACTTCAAAGGTTCGTCACTGCTTGGTCCTGCTTCTTGCTCACTCACTAAAGTGCCCATTTCAGATAGTATAAGCGGTAACTCTACTTCTTCAACGTCTGCATTATAATAATAATAATAATAATAGATTGGCGCTTACACATATGTTAGTGTTTGGCCGAGCTTCTCCTCCGATTTGTGGCGTGCGCCTTGATGTTGTCACACAGAGCGGAGGGACCTACAGTTTTACGCCGACTCCGAACGGCGATTGTATTTTTATGAGAAGCTGTTTTTCATGGCAGAAATACACTCGGAGTTTTGCCATTGCCTGCCGAGGGACGACCGCTGTTAAGAAAAACCCTTTTTTCTAAATTTTTGCGATGTTGCTTTGACCAGGGTTTGATCCCAGGCGTTGCGGAGTGGAAGCGCGCACTGCTTACCACTACACCACAGCGGCCGACTGCATTATAACCTTCAATAATATTTCGTTCCTGAACCACGAAGTCCTGTGCTTTTACATGTGGCTCCTTATATTATACCAGTTCTGCTTCATGATCTGCATATTTTTACTCAAGACCGGAATGACTTCCAAAAAAAATTTAAAATTTCTTCTTCATTTAGCCCTCTAGCAGCCACTTTTCCTGTAAAAATATAAAACAAAGTCGTGTTAGTTGCACTATTTATAACTCAAGAACGGCTGGACCGATTTTTATGATATTTGTTCTTTGAATTTGTCTACCTTCCGAATAACAGAATATTTATTAAAATAACCGCTAGGTGGCGCTGGAGTCGAGTTATTAGTAAAAACCGTATTTATGGTCCGATAGGAAAAACAATACCATTTAAAAAAAAAGAGCCGCAGGTTGGTGTTGGAGTCGATTTATTACTAAAAATCGTGTTTATGGTCCGATTCGTCTCATATTCGAGATATGTATTGATAACAGGAAAAAGAATTCTTTCGAAAAAAATTTGGGTTACATCTGTATATGTAACTAAAAATCGTATTTATGCTCGAATGTATTTCATTATCGAAATATATGAATTCACATATCGATGGTCCTCTGCAATAATGACACAACCCAGAATTCAAAAAAAAATCCCTTATTACTGTTAAGAGGCTCATGTCTCTAATCCTTGGCTAACCCATGTCTAATCCTAACTAAAGTAAGTAGTAAAGATTATACATGAGTAAGGCAACGATTAAAGACATGAGCCACATAACAATAGTACGAGATTTTATTTTTTGAATTTGAAATTGTGTCGTTATCGTATAGGACCATCCATATGTTTATGACAGGAAAAGGTACATATATATACTTTTACAAAAAAACTGAAATTCAGTCGGAAATCGCCGTTTACGACCAGCTGTTCCTTATCTCCGAAACCGCTTAACCGATTACAATGAAATTTTGTGGATGTTTATTGGTGGTTCCAACTTAAAAGATAGGATAGTTTTGAACCCGAGAACTAATATATTGTTTTTTTTTTCATCGAAATTTTTTCTATGCCTCTCACTTCGTGCTGATCTCTATATATATAAAAAGTGGTGTGAAAAATATATAGTAATTCATTAATTGAGAACGATTGGACCGATTTGGCTGAAAATTTTTTTTGGATGTTCCTAATTGCCAGGAGAAGGTTTTTATGAAAGAAAATGTTGGGTAACCCTCCGAGAAAGTCGGAAATCGGAAAAATCTAAAATTAATTTTTTTGTATGGCATTCTGTGCGCGATTCCTTCGGAATGGCTTTGGAAAGGAAAAAAGGGAAATTCTAATTGGAAAACTCGGCAAAATTTGAAAGAACGCGAATAATTTGAATTTTTTTGCCACGAAAATTTGCATTTTATCGTATGATTTGATGATTTTGGACGATGTAATGGTGGAAAATTCGTTGTGAAGCTTGGAAAATTTAGTATGATTGTGAAATTCATTGTGAGCATGAATCAATTGGGAACAATTTTCTACTATGTTTCATAACCGATTCGAATGGTTCCTGCTTTTTTTGAAAGGTGTTTAGGAGGAGTGCACAAAGTTTTATTTTTTTCCGATAGGTGGCGCAAGGGTCGAGCTACGCTAAAAAAATGCATGTGGCACGCAGGTAGTCTTTTGCCTAGATTAGCATATAGGATCAATTTTTCTCCGTTAAGAGGGCCAGGGACCGATCTATTCCAAAAAGTCTTATTTATGGGCCGATTTGCTTGAAATTTCGCACGTAGGTAGCTTATTGCCTGGATTAACATATAGGATACTTTTTTCTGATAGGTGGAGCAGCGACCAATCTACTCGAAAAAATCTAAGTTATGGCCCGATTTGCTTGAAATTCGGTACGTAGGTAGTCTTTTACCTAGAATAGCATACATGATCCGTTTTTCCGTTAGGTGTAATTAAGTTATTTCCTAGGTTAACATATAGGATATTTCTTCTGATAGGTTGACCATATACCGATCTATTGGAAAAAATCTTATTAATGGTGCGACTTATTGCCAGGATTAACATATAGAATACTTTTTTTGATAGGTGGACCAGGGACTGATCTATTCCAAAAAATCGTATTTATGGTCCGATTTGGTTGAAATTCGATACCCGTATTGTTTTACAGTTCGAAAGGTGTTTGAAGGCGCGCTAACATGCGGGTATTGGCTAATTAACAATATTTATTACACAGGCCAACAAAAATGGAATGTTTGACAATATTTTTGACACATCTTTTTGTGCTGGTTACGAATCCATAAGCATAAAGTTTCCATCATCCAGATTTTAAGAAAAACGACCTTCGAAACTTTCCACTTAGGCTTAGATTAAAGCTAAAAATCTCGACTACTATCCCTGCAAATTCCTGCACCTTTGCTTGATGGTCACTTATAGTCATTTGATGAACAGGAAAAACTGATTTTGGGAAGTTTGAGTACCTGCCGCAATTAAGCAAAAGGTGATAGAACCTTCCATTTAGGCTTAAATTAAGGCTTGGACTTCTGACTTCAATCCCTGAAAATACCATTCCTGCACCTTGATCCTAAGGTCACCTATGAACAGCTAACACTGATTTTTACACACCTTTTTCAATTGCATAATTTTCCAGTATTTTTATTTTTTTTTGTTGGACGATAAAAAGTAATTGAGTATAGGTGACCATCAGGGAAGGAAGCAGGAATAGTACTTTCAGGAATAGTAGTCTGTAGTTCTAGCTTTAATTTAAGCCTTTTGTTTCCTTGCTAGAGTTTTTCAAATATTGCAAAAAACGCGATTTTTTTACACTTTCACCACTCAATCAAAATCTCAAAATCTGGACCTGATGGAAACTTTATACTTACAGATTCGTAATCAGCACAAAAAGGTCTATCAAAAACAGCTTTAACATTTCTCGCATCACAATCGGTGTTGCCCTGTGTTACCTACACTAATTATATAAAGAGAAGCTCCTTTTTTTTATAAGAGGTGATCTCACGAACGGCTGTACCGATTTTTTCGAAATTTCGGTCACCTACTGCAGACTTTCGATATATTAAGGGAGCGTGGCATCACCCATACATATCCAATTTTTCATTCCATATATCTCTGGAAGTATTTGTGGTAGTGTCCTGGAAATTGGTATAGAGATTTTGGGGCTACTGGAAAAGGACGCGTGGCGCTTTCCAAACATATTAAAACCTTTACCTATCTGTAAATATATAAACCTAGAATACAGTGTTTTTTTCTTTTTCACAATTAATTTTTTTGTTAATTTTTTATAGAAATATAGTTCATTTCGCTTCAAATCGCACCTAATTTTCAGTATGCAGTTTTGTAGTACACTCAATTTCAGTATCATAAAGTGCAAGTTTTAAATGATTTTTGAGAACTTCTTCGCTGATGATGTTGCGCATTTTCTCCGTATAACGAATGCGTGATAGTTTGTTTTTTTATTGAATTGGAAAAAATGCTGAAGAATGCTAGTATGTAAAAGACCTATTCTGGTGGGTGAACTCCTCCTAAACGACCGAAACGATTTTAATGAAATTTTTGTATGTGTTTGAGTAGGTAGGTCCCTGTACAGTTTAAGTTCATAACCTAAAAACGCCAGGTGGCGCTGGAGTCAAGTTGTTACTCAAAATCGTATTTTGACTTATATTCGAGATATATATATATATATTGGTAACGATACGGGCAATACTATTGCAAAAAAAAGATGCGCAAGGTGGCGCTGGAGCCGAGTTATTGCCAAAAATCGTCAATTCGGAGGCACCAGTGATCAAAGTCAAATTACCCCCGTTAAATCAGCCATCAGAACCATTGCGGTGCTTGCTTTACGGTGACTAAACAGAATGTGGACCAATGATACTCACCAGTTTGGAAAATGCCACCAACTATCCTATACAGCTTCAAGGACGATTCACCATCGAGCCGCAAGGACTTCTTCCCGGTATAACGCTTTCGTCAGGTTGTTTAAGACGGAAATAGAGGATATGCCTTCCGTCGACCACTAAACCAAACGTGAACGTGAATTGCTGGCGAAAACGTTGGACGAAATGTTTCAATAAAAAAATTAATTTTGGACGAAACGAAGTTCGACAGGTCTGCTAGTAAGTTATAAATTACAGTATTTCTGTTCACTCACTTTCGCCATAATTAGCGCATATTAACTCACTTTGGGAGGTAAATGCAAGGACGCATTGTAACGTTAATTTTAGCGTTCACCAAAAAAAAGCAATCGTTTCTGTTGAAACGATGCAGTTTTTATCGTTTAGGTAATTATCAAAATAATTCTATTGTGGTTTTTAACGAAAAGAAATTCAATCGGTAATGCCGAAGCTGTAGCATACATTTAGGTGCTAGGTGTTAACAGTGAGCTGGCAATGGCAAACAACAACTTTTCGTTGATTTATTTTGTTTCAATATTAACGATTGGTGATTTATTTCGTTTCAACGTTAACGATTGAGTTTTGTTTCGTTAACTTAGCTCTGAAACGTAACGAAATTATTTTGATGATATATTTTTTTGCACATCAACATCAACGAAATCGATTCGTTTTTTTGTTGAGCATCTCTGGGTAAATGTAAATTATAATTACGGTGACCATTCGTGCCGATTTTGGTGGGACAGTACCGATTTCGTGAAAATTGTCCCGCTGAATATTTTTTAAAAGTCGGGGACGTATAAGTGTCCGATTTTTCATATTTGTGCCGATTAGGTCCAGATTTTCAGTGTTTTCTTTATTGATTTATTGAGACTCTCTGTACTCTGGCCAAAACAATTTTTCGTACAAACGAGACAGCACTTTCGTTATCACAAAGGACATGGATAAATATAAGTGAGCCATAAACATAGCCAGCATCCTAATTAATAATCTATATATATAAATATGAATGTCTGTTTGTTTATTACCTTATAACTTTTGAACCGCGACACGGAATCGCACGAGACTTTGCACACTTATTTGTTTTTACCGCGGGAAGGCTATAGGTATGGTTTGATTTGCAACTATATAGTCAATCTTGCAAGGGGAGTGGCACCTACCATAGGCCGGAAAGTTGTTAATCAGCTATAACTTCGGAACCATAAGCCAAAAGATCTTGCAATTTGGTACGAAGACATGTCTATGGTAGGTGCTTATAGTAAGGTATATATAATAATAATAATAATAATAATAATAATAATAATAATAATAATAGATTGGCGCTTACACATATGTTAGTGTTTGGCCGAGGTATATATAAATGAGTTTAAAAAAGTGGGCGTGGCACATCCCATAGGCGTGGAATTTGTATGCTATAACTTCGGAAGCATAAAGGCTCTGTTATGCATGCTTGGCATTGCATGCACTGCTATACCATTTTTACGTAGAAATCAAAAACCAACAGACTTCTACGTATGTAGTGCTGTGCGTTCGATAACCGATTACACGCGAGGCTCATTTAACAGATTTCTTATGTGACAGCTCTCAAGCCATGCCAAGTATGCATAACGGAGCCTTAAGTCGAATGAACTTGAGATTTGGTATGCAGTCATATCTACCAAGGTTATTATTGCATTTTATTCTATAGCAAACAAGCTATAAAACTGTCTTACCATATTCCTCTACCACGTGAGCAGAGCCGCGGGTTCAGGCTAGTATATAAATATAATGTATGAAATTATAAAAAAGAATACTAATACCTTCAAAAACAAAGATAGATAGAGTGACGAAAATATAAATAGGAAAGAGAGAGTTTAGCTTTCTTTGGCTATTGCCCTTTCGATTATTTAATGTTTATTCCTTTTTATGAAAGTGTGGCTCGTTATCTAACAAAGACCATGTAAGTCAGAATTTGAAAAATTAGCAAAATCCGACAAAGGTTCATAAAAATATTAAGCTTTTTAATTAGATTTATTATACAAATTCTGAGTATGCAGTTTTGTTTGTAACCTATTCAATTCAAAGTGCAAATTTTAAGTAGCTAGGACTTACCGTTCATAGTTGGTAAATTTTGTGGAAGGTGTTGCTCATTTTTTCCATGCAAAAAATTGTTGAACAAAATGCGCGAACAAAAAATTGCCAAAAATCAACGGTAAGTCCGAGCTTCCTCCAACTTCCACCTTATTATACTAAAATTTAGTAGGCTTCAAAATATAGCATACTCAAAACAATTCTAAAGAATCTGATTAAAATGTCACAAATTGTGATGAACACTTATTCAAATTCGTCGAATTTTTATAAATGTTCTACAAATTTTGAAATTTTGATTTACATGTTTTTTAGATAGTAAGTTATATTTTCATAAAAAATAACCATTTTTCAATTTAATATAATATATAAAAATAATATTTTTGATAAAAAATTTGTTTTCATAAAAAATTTTATAAATCAGCAAACTTTCATCCGATTTTTTAAAATAAACACTAGTTTTTTTCGATATTAAATTTGGTTTTACAATCAATTTAGGACTAGTATAGTTTTCTTATAAAATAGTGCGCAAAAACCCCACCAAAATTAAAAAGGCGAAAAAGTAAAAAAAAAAATGTGTTTGCTGGGTAAATACACACAGATCTCTTAAGGTTTCTTTACTCACATATATATCGTTCGAAACGCCCAAGTGTATTTTTTTTAAACCCGAAACTCGGTTCATAATGAACGAAGTTACAGGCTTATAAGTGCGCAAAAGTACGAAAAACCGGCTTTTTAACGGTAAATCAAGATTTTGGGGGTGTTTGGCAAATTTCATATTTCGATTCTTGTTTTACTCGAAAACCCCTACCAGAAAATATACATAACTTCCCAGGTAATTTTTAGTGTCGCACAGTGTTATTTAATGGGCTACAAAACTGCACTTTCTCACGAAATCGAAAATAACTTAAAAATATATGAAAACGAATGCCGTAAAGTGTACTCGATAGTCAGCAGCCATTATCTGAGCTGGGTACCCAGATTTACTGAGTTGCATACCTTTAATTTTAAAGTCCTCTGGAGGTCTTATGAAGGAGTATGAAACTGGGCAAAAATACTCTCTAATCGGCTTCGGCGAGAACGTTTGTGTCCTTAGAACAATTTACCGCATCTTGTCTTTTTCTGAAAAAGTTTTTTTGTGTCCTTATGGTAACTGAATATTTCACGAAAATGAAAGATAAGTGTAATAAGTAATTTTTAACCTATAACTGCCGGTTTCACCAGCAACTTGTGTGGAGATATATGAAATAAATTCCACACTATTGGAGAAAAATTGGAGCTATTGGGAAAAGGGGCGTGGCACCTCCCATACAAACCGAGTTTTTCATACTGCATATCTCTGAAAGTGTTCATGGTATAGTACCGGAACTTGGTATTGAGGCATATGAAATCAAACGCACACCCTTGGAGGAAAATTGGAGCTATTGGTAAAGGGGACGTGGCACCTCCCATACAATCCGAATTTTCATACTGAATATCTCTGGAAGTGTTCATGCTACAGTACTGGAACTTCGTATGGAGATATGTATGTATATAAAATTAAGCCCATACTCATGGAGAAAAATGGGGCTATTTGAAAAAGAGCGTGGGCTATTTGAAAAAGGGCTTACCGACTTCTATCTATCTTTGAATGTATTTATAATTCTTTTTTTTTTGTGTTTGTGAGTGGAATCCTCCCAAATGGGTGTCCGGATTTTAACGAAATTTTGTGTGTGTGTTTGAATGGGTCTCTGGATGGTTTAGTTTAACAATTCAACCCGCCAGTTGGCGCTGTAGTTGAGTTATTACTAAAAATCTTATATATAATCCGATTTAGCTAATATTTAAAAGATGTATTGGTAATGGTGAGAGCAATACTATTGCAAAACAGTGCTGCTAGGTGGCGCTGGAGTCGAGTTATTACTAAAAATCGCCAAGTGAGAAAAGGTGCCGTGAACGTCAAATTAAATCGACCTATTGCACCATTGAGTTTATCGAACTGGCCTGTGTTACGATTGGCCCAATGGATGTGATTTTTCAATATTATGCGTTTAAGCGTTTAAGGTATTTCGTCTGAAGTAAGTATATGTATGTATATTGCATTTCTGTAAGACAATGATACGCACCCATTTTGAAATTGCCACCAACTATACTTTAAAGCTTCTAGGACAGATTCACTATAGAACCGAATCATTATTGCCGCCAGGGAGTGAAGAGAAAAAGTTCTTCAAATTTGTTTCGTTTTGCGATTAACTGTGCTATGAAGTGATGCACAATTGGAGAATTTCAAGAACTCCTTCACGGCCATAACACTTTCGTTAGGTTATTTAAAGCGGCAAATGACCACCAAACCACAATCTTAGCAGATGAATGTGTCAATGAAAATGGTAAACGTGAATTGTTGTTTGTGTTTCCATATAAAATTCAAATAATGAAAATAATTTTTCACTTAAATTGCTTTCGTGAAATTGGCTGTAAGTCCCTAATTATAATTAAGTTTGATGTTTTTTTTTGTTACTGAGTTGAAAAATACATAAAACTAGTGAGCCCGCATGGCGTTAAAACGCCAAAATTGAATGAAACTTTTTAAACAGGTTGAAACCCTTTAAAAACCCCCAAACAATTTCCAAATGATTTATATAAAGACATTTCTGAGGGAAGAGAGGTCTCGCATGGTGTCGGCTTTTCTTGTCATAAAATTTTCAAGCACTCTATACCTCTAAAAAGTTCTAACTTCAAAATATAAAACCTTATTGCACACAGTGGCGGATACAGGGGAGGGGTGATGGGAGCAATCCATTTTTAAATTTCATTTGACAACTATTTTTAAATATATCTTGGGTATAAATTAATTTCATTCTACTTTTCAAGCGGGTGGTAACCCTCTTCAAAATAATTTCAAACTATTACCTTCTAAAACCTCTTTTGTCTGACACCCATATGGTGATACCTTATTCACTTACCTAATTCTTTTAATTAAAACTGAATTACATTTTTTAAATATGTGGCAACTCTCCTACATGTAGTTAAGATATAAAGCCTTTTCAAAACCAATTCGGTTGATACCCATATTGTAACAATGGATTTAACTTTTTTAATAATCTTGCTTAATTTCTTAACAGGTGGCAACTTTTTCGAACAAGTGAAACCTTTAATTGGACACCTAATTTTTGAAAATTGGACAAACGGTGCAGATCTGATGACACTGATTAGTAAAAATAGAGTTTAATTGTTTAACAGGTGTGAACTCTTTTCGAAAAAGTAAAACCACATCTACAGCCCAAGTCCTTTAATTTGACACCTCATTTTTGTAAATCGGACGAACGGTGCAGATCTGATGACCTGGACAAAAAATCCCTTCCCGTATTATATATAGATAATTTTGACCGGTTTTACTATACTATTTGCGTATGCGTGTCGTGGGAATGTTTTTTTCGGAACAGTCTTCATGTTTGGTTTATAAATTTAACGAGTTATATTTTACAGGAAAATAACTACGTGGAACCCGGTGACTATGGTATGAAAAAGGATACTGCAGAAATTGGCTCTGAAGTTTACGCACTCCACGAAAAAAAAGTAAGTAACAATACTATAACATATATATTTATAGTAAGGGATCTCACGATGCTAGATCGGAATTTACTCGAGCGTCGTTTTGACCTAATGGATTTTGATAATTAGATGATAGAAAGAAACAAAAGTTCATGTGATGTATTTCCTTTCAGCGGTGGGTGGAGGAGCTACAGGCTTCCGAAAATGTAAAAGTAAGCGTTACATGGCTTTACTCGAACGTAACAGATATTGATAGTGAATAACAGAAATGTGTTTCTGATGACGGAGATATGCTAATCTGCCTTTTTGCATGGTGGAGGTGGGCGTACGGAAGGGTTAAAAAAGGGCGAAAAAAATTTACTTAAGCGCGTCAGATGTTCACAAATCTGACGATTGAGATGTGGCGCAAATTCGTGGCGTCTTTTTGAAGATACAAAAAAATTGCCATTTCGATTTACTCGAGCGCATCAGATTTTCATACAGAGGGTTCATCTCGCTGCCCTGGTCGTGCTGTTCCACAATCTGACAATTATCTAGAGGGGTTTTCTTAGTCTGACGGTTTAAATTTTTTTGTTCCGTTTTTGAGATGCGTAGTCAACCAAACATACATATGTATACTCATGTAAACACTTTATAAATACATTATTTTATTCTTAATTTTCATTCATTGCACTATCGTCATACAGCAAGTATGGTTCGACGTGGTCGCCAATTTCTTGTACATCTTGCCCATCTGTAACAAGAAGTAATTGACAATATTTTTTACATAGTTAATGAAAAGTGTGTTATTATAGAATTTACAAGTTATTATACCTGAATCCCCTAGAATAGTGCAACAATTTTTTTTTTACAAGAATTTGATCCACAAAGCACACAAAGCAATGAGTGCTTCGATGATTCAATAAATAAAGGTTTGCTAATTAATGACATTAGAGTTTTGACACTCCCTTGCTAAGGGAGCCGATTTTGTCAAGAGGGAGCGAGAAAACTGTTTTCTGAGCAAACCTTTTATTATTGAATCATGCCTTGATACCATATAAAGAGTGAGACAGGAGGGAGGGGAGTTACAAATTTTTTCATGTACAAGTAAACTTAAGGTCTCTGTACTAAAAACTATCTGAAAAATTGGTGTTTTATTTACATACAATTTCTTATGTCATGGTGGAATAAGAGAAGGTGATGTCAGTACGAATTCACCAAAGGGTAGACTGTCTGAATTGTGGCATGCATTTTAAAAGTAGTAGAAAGGGGAAAAAATAAGTAGCTTTGGAAAAGGTCCCAACATTAGTATAAATGATTTGGATGGGCTATAGATATATGTACATGTATAAATCGAAATTGTAGAGGTGGTCCTTTGAGCAATATCTCAAAACCCACTATGTCACTTTTAAAAAATGTACGTATGTCAAGGCTTGGACAAAAAACCCATTTGATCTGGGCAAATTAAATTGTAATTTTCGCTTGACTAATAACACAGGCCTGCAAAATGTAAATTTTGTTTCTCTGATATACTTAGTCTATTTATGGCTATTTTATATATATATAACTAATGCTGTTGGTTTTCAAATAAAAATTAAATTCTTAAGTAATTACTTTCCCAAAGGCTTAAAGGATTCGGTTTATATACACACATATATACTAGAAAATACCCGCTTGGTTCGCGGCGCCTGCGTTGGCCATAACAAAAAATACTACCTTAAAAGGTTATCCTATATGACATATAGTATATGTGCATCGAGGCATTAAGCTATCTAGGATCCAAATTTCAAGCGAATTAATGTTTGACAGAACCACGCCCACCTCCCATATAACGGTAATTTACAGATATACGAAAACTGCGATAAATTAGTAACTAACTAAGCTAACTAGTATCGCCCAGTTGTCGAAATTCGACATCTTTTTTCATAAAATTTTGAATTTTAAATGTCACCAATACTGACTCCTTTATGCGAATTACTATTTTGAAGTCCACCAGCATAGTTTATAGCGAATTTACAGAAAACTTAAAATCGAATTATGAACGTTAATACCGAATAGATTAATGGTAATTCTACCAAGTTTCCTCCAAATTTCTTCAGTAGCTTTTGAAATT
>NW_023458567.1:23585175-23591273 GCF_013731165.1 Rhagoletis pomonella | reverse complement strand
AGTGAGGTTAAGTTACTGACAACACCTTGTTATTATTACACCATGGATGAGATGTTCATCACTGACTAATATGTCAAACAGATACCAATTCAGACTGTAAATAAGTTTTTCGATTATATTTGTTTGAGAGCCTCTTGGAGGTTAAAAACTAAATTGCCCACATCTACATAAACTCTTTCTTTTTTTCATCAGAATCGTTAACGGTTGAGAAAGGTTTACAACAAAAGATAATATTTCCTTCCCTAACGCCGGTTTCACACGGGTTTTTGTCAAGACTGGGCCAATGCCCAATACTTTTTAATCACACGACTGGGCTACCAAGTTACACCAAATTTTATGTTACTAATATGTGTTCTAAAAGTGAAACAAATATGATCATAAGTATGAATTTTTAGGATAGCTCTCAATCCCTGCGCCACCTATCGGAAGACAAACACACTGATCCTTCTAAAAACTTTTGCACAAAACAACAATCATTCAATGCGATTTTAAAATCTGTGAGAAAATGGTTCCCAATTGAATGATTCTTGCGATTTTATATGTGTATAAATGTAGGTGAATAAAATTCCATTACCTTATAATAAGTGGTTCCAGAGATAAGCGATATGAGAATTTCAGTTTGTATGGGAAGCGCCACGCCCACTTTCCCAGTATCTACCATTTTTCCCGTTAGTAGAGTATTTACAATCTATGCATATGTGCCAAGTTTCAGTTCCCCAGCATAATTGGTTTTATAGATATAGTGGTTTTCACATTTTAGTCTATATGTCAGATGCCACGCCCCCTATGTATCGGGATTCACATTAGAGGAAGTTATATCCTTTAAATCGGTGTATGTTTCATTGAAATCGAGCGAACGGGGGGCCTTCAGAAAAGGGACTGCAAAATTTTCTTGTGGCGTATTTATATATTGATTTACTCAAAATCGATATATACAATGACTTCACAGCAGAAAAAAATACATAGGAAATTTTGGGAAAATGGGCGTGGCACTGGCCACTTACGCCTCGGCACATTTATCAACCTTGGCGCAAAAAAGCAATATGTTGAAAATTTTTGAAATCGGGCTAAAATTACCGCCATTTACCACATAAAGGTATATTTCAGAAATACGAAAGTTCCTATATTTCAATAACTAAAGACGCCAACTTATGACAATCACTTAACAAGACGCAATGATTGATTTTTGTACAATGGGCGTGCCACCATCCACTTATGACTACATACTCAAGTATCCGCCTTATCGATTTCCATCAAACTTGCTCCAATTATTTCAATATATCATAGCATATTATCGAAACTGTTTGACATCGGGAAAAATACTCTTGCTTATCATGCAGTTTACTGAAAGGTGAAAAAACGATATTTAATACGTGCGCTGGGTATATAAAGTTCGGTTTCTCCCGAACTTATACTTCTTTACTTGTTTCTTAATATAATTGTATTTTATTTAATTATATTTTGTGGTTGAAATGACTTGATCGTCGGCAGGAACTAATCAACTTTTTTGCCAAAACCAAAGCAGACGGGAAGGAAAAATAGTTGTTCATTAACGATTTGTCCGAAATATCGTTCTTGAAACGTGCTACTGCTCACTAAATTTGTAAAAATCAAATTTTTTCACTTAATTGTTAAATTTTTCTTCATTGTGGTAAATTTCCAGATCATCACAGCAGCTGGCTGTCAAACCCAAACCAAAAAAGATACCAAAACATTCAGGGCGCAATCTTCTTTTCTATGATTATTGTACTGCTACTTTGAATTTCTCAATTTTGACAATTCTGATGTAAAAGTAAACGAAACCTCAGAAATTTTAAATGCATTCTAAATGTCGCTTCACTGCAGCAAAACCAAGTTGTGGGGAAAACCCTGACGAAATGCGTACAATTGAAACCATGGGTTTGAAGATTGTGCAAATTAATGTGAAAATTTCAATTTCATATTAAATAAAAATGTAGTTTCGATTTAAAAAAAAAAATCGTATAAAGGTTTTCTTTCGCCATTCATACACCTCTAATTTTAGTATTTATTTAAAAAACTCAATGAAATTCAAAAACTATCTCTTGCATTTGGTTTTACTCAATACCGATTTCATGAACGAAAGACACAAGTTCACGCCTTAAGGAAAGAAAGAAAAAAGTTATTTTCTAGCTGTTGAAATCTCGACGCCATCTTTGTTGTAAGAAGTAAACAACGAAGAGAACAAAAAAAAAATACGCGTAATTGTTGAATGCATGAATAATCATTTTTATTATGCAAATTCTTTTATAAATCATGTCGTTTTGTTAAATTATTCTTTACCTTATGTGTGCACACGTTGTCACAAGCGAAAATTAAGAAAATTGCAGTAAAAAGCCACCACCAAATTGTAAACAACGAAAAAATGTAAATAAACGGCTAATGTCAAAGTCACCCAACTTTTTTCCTAATTGCGATTATAACGGGCTACTAAGAAGAAGGCGTGATCTTGTATTTTTGGTTCATGTACCGATTTGAGCTGTCGCACAGTGTTATCAAAAAAAAAAAGCTATCAATGGGTAGGTTCAGAAGGCGCAGCAGTTGAGCGCAACCGTTGCTAAAAAAATCAGTGATCGTTATGCGTCTTCTGAACGACTTGATACATTAGCTGTCAAATTCAACTCTCAAAGGAACTCACCAACATGTTGTCTCAAATGATCAGAAAAATATTACGATCATCTAAAGGTATTGGCCCAATGCAGGCTTGCTTTGCTTGCCTCGCTTTGAGAACTGTCAAAAGTTATTTGGAATATACCAAAACGTATGAAGGCTGGCCAAATGGCAGCTTTGCTTCACTTGCTTTAAGCGCCTCAAAGTTTCGAATAGGCAAATGTTTTATTTGAAAGCGCTTTGTAGGCTTTTGACAAAAAGGTATGTTCCCGTTCTAAATGAATTCAAACTGCTGCGCCCTTTTATGAACAAAAATTTGCTTACGTAATTAAAAAAATATATATAATATAAGTTATTCAAAGTTTAATAAAAGTGATTATATGTTTCCATATTTACATTTAACATATCGCTGACTGAAAAGTTGCTAAGTCCATTTTTACAAATTTTACAGGAACTTTGAATACAACATTTTGCGTGTTTAAAGCAAAGCAAAACTCCATACGAATCAAAAGGATTCGATCTTTATTAAAAGATATCGTATTATTTTGGCCTTATCGGATTTTCGGGGCCTCTTCTGGACTTAGAAAATTTGCCTTCCATTGAATATAAATGAGAAAAAATAAAACAAGTACCTTAATCTTTAATTTTCTTGCTTCCTATATCATGAGGTTTCACAAATTGTGGACTTAGCAACTTTTCACACAAAGCTAGCGATATTTATGATGTCAAACTACTGGTCAGTCGTCTCTTGAAAAATTGGATTTTTGTTTTGTTTTTAATAAATGTACCTATAGCTATATATGTATAATTATTATCATTCCTTTGAAATGCAAAAATTAATTCGCATCAATTTAAAAATAAATCTGAAAAGATTGCTTGTATTTTTTTTTAGTTTTCTGGAATTTTGTGGGAAAATTATTCTTAGTGTAAGGGAACACACCTTAATTTTTTAACTACACAGCTGGTAGCTTTGACAGCGTTCCAAGCCGCCATTTGGCCAAACGAGTTTTTGAAATAAATCAAAGCAAATTAAAGTAAGTAAGGCGTGCAAGCCTGCATTGGGCCAGCGCCTTAACACGCAACTATTCAGTTGATCAGAAGTACGCAACAACGCGTTCAGAAAGTGCAATCGCACCAGTTACTGAGCTGTTGCGCCTTTTGAACGTGCCCAACGAAAATTCGTTTCTCTTGAAATCAAGTTATATGGCTGCGTATGTATGTACATATGTACATACAATTCCGAAATTTTTTTATTTGTAAAGGCTCTCAAGAAAAACTAAAAATTCATATAAAACTAGCAGACCCGGCGAACTTCGTCCCGCCTAAAATTAATTTTTTGTATCGAAACATTTTGGTCCAACATTTTCACCAACAGTGAAATGATTTTCAGTGACGCATTTATCTTCCAATATGACGGTTTGATTGTTGTCAGAAGGCATATTTTCATTGCCATCTTAAATAACCTAGCAAAAGTGTATATGCATACAAAGATACGTAATAGCTTCAGTTCGTTTGAAAGGCGCCACGGCCCCTTATAAAATAGCCCCAATTTTCTCTAAGAGTATGTGATTGATTTCATATATCTCCATACAATGTTCGAGTACTCTACCATGAACACTTCCAGAGATATGCAGTATGAAAAATCCGGTTTGAATGGGATGTGCCACGCCCCTTTTTCTAATAGCCCCAATTTTTCTTCATGACCATGTGATTGATTTCATATATCTCCATACCTAGTTTCAGTACTCTACCATGAACACTTTCAGAGATATGTAGTGTGAAAAATTCGATTTGTATGGGAGGTGCCACGCCCCTGCACCAAATGGTATGAAATATACTTTACATCCGATTCTCATACCTACCATTATAAAGATCGGTCGAGCCGCTTAAGAGGAGTTCGACCACTAACACCGTGACACGAGATTTTTATATATTAGATTACGCACAATAAATGGAAAATAAATTTGCTTCTATAAAAAATTTCTTAAATCAGTATGCAGCTCTTAAGAAAAAAATGCTCGTACATCTCGTCGCTACCATGTCCAACCATCGAATGTGAAAATCGCCACTTTTTAAAATTTTGATTTGCCCCTAATAATTTTATTTCGTATAGCAGCATTGCTTAAGTTGTTGTGTTTGAAAACTTATGTGTTGGTTAATGACTGCAAATAGTTTTATAGAAAATTAGAAAGGAGAAATAATACTTTCATAAAAATTTAAGTACATACATAGATTTAAAAAGCTGCTTAAATACAAAAGTTTTATGAAAATGTCACATTAAACAACTGTTTAAGTCTACGTTATTTTTTATAAATAAGGCCGTAAATATTTCCTTACATCGTCAATTTCCATATTCTATTTTTACTCCTTCAATTTAGCTGACCAGCGCCGCAAACGATATCAACTAGTTGGCTAACAACCAGAATTGAAATTAAATACGCAAGTACTTACAGTACTACATGTATACAGAGAGTAGATTTGCTACTCCCTTTTGGCAGCAGCAAACATCTCTCGTACGCGATGAGAGAAAGTAGAGTACCTACTTTGGTGGAGTAATAGCAAGTACGTCAAGTATTTACTCTCTCAACGCCAAGTGGTGTATGTATGAGGAAAAAGAGTAACAATGTGTGTGGGAGTAGAGTACAATGCAAAGAGTACTTATTGAACGAAATGCGGCAAATACACTTGCGCTGGACTTTAATATATATGTATGTACATAACTCGCGCGGCACTACACAGATGGCTTAGATTTGGTAGAGGTACTCAACAGGCTCCAGGGTATCCCCCATATGTTAATCTGATAAAAATCGATGTTTTCAGTTTTTGGGCAAATTAGAATGACTTATTTCAACTTAGATTACATTCCTCATTTTACACTTTCTGATTTTTTCAAATATGTAAATTATCAATGTAAAATTTTGTGGCAAAATCTAGAATTAAATTGTGTTCTTAGAGCAATGGACCGTTTATAAGTGACCGCTGCAAGACATTGTCTGTTATAAGTCTTTGATAGGAGTACACCTGCATGACATTGCCACCAGTGTCATAATCAGCTATACGTCGTTTAGAATTCACAGTAAGTGAGACGATGTCACTAAATCCTCATTAGTGACGATGTCACCGGTGACCATTTTCGCTACTGAGATACGTTTATAAATAAACATGAACACAACACATACACAAAAACGGTATTAGACTGTCTCGGTTTGATTTCGGAATGCTTTCACATTGAGCAGTTAGCTTACTGCCAATATAGAAGTATTACATATATGATTAATATACATATGTATGTATGTATGTTATGTTGTTACCGTTGAAAGAACGTAAAACGTTGAAAAATATTGCATAAATTTGCGGTTAGAAAAATGAATCCAAAAATGTTTGCGATTTGTTCGATGCGGAAATAATGATTGTATTATTTTAAAAATCAAGTGGGAAATAAACATTACTAGAATATCTATCTATGAAGA
>NW_023458567.1:23581763-23585075 GCF_013731165.1 Rhagoletis pomonella | reverse complement strand
TCGAGTAAAAATTGAGATATCTTAACGAAACTTGGTACGTGAACTTCGTTTGGGCGTGGGACGGATGGTATTGAAAATGGGCGAAATCGGATAATAACCACGCCTACCTCCCATATAACGGTAATTTTAAGAAATACGAAAACTGCGATATTTTAGTAACTACTCAAGATAATTCACTCAAAATTGATACTTACAATGAGTTTCAGACGGAAAACATGAATATTATAAATTTTTGGAAAATGGGCGTAGCCACGCCCACTTATGGTTACATGTGTATATCTTGGTAACCGCTGCACCAATTTCTTCCAAACTTGGCACAGTTGTTGGCCTTAGTACAGCATACTAAATGGCTGAAAATTTAAAAAATCGGACAATAACCACGCCTACCTCCCATATAACGGTAATTTTCAGAAAAACGAAAACTGCGATATTTTAGTAACTACTGAAGATAATTCACTCAAAATTGATATTTGCAATGAGTTTTAGACGACAAATAAGAATATTACAAAATTTTGGCAAATGGGCGTAGCCCCGCCCACTTATGGTTACATGTGTATATCTTGGTAACCGCTACACCAATTTCTTCCAAACTTGGCACAGTTGTTGGTCCTGGTACAGCATACCAACTGGCCGAAAATTTCTAAAATCGGACAATAACCACGCCCCCATCCCATATAACGGTAATTTCGTGAAATACAAAATCTTCGATAAATCAGTAAATATTGAGGCTAATTTATTCAAAATTGATGATTGTTACAATTCTTTACCAAGAAATACGTTTATGACAAAATTTTGGAAAATGGGCGTAGCACCGCCCACTTGTGATCACATATATGTATCCCGCTATCCGTTCCAGCAATTTGTACCAATCTCGGTATGGTTATTGTGCTTGCCACATAAAAGCAAACCGTTGAAAATTGTTGAAATCGGACTAAAATTGAGGCCGCTTTTCATATAACGGTAAATTTCAGATATGCTTGAAATTTCAATATTTCGAAATTTAAGGACGCTAATTTACTTAAAATGTATACACCCCGGCTTATCATGTAGCGGTAGCTTTCGGAAAGGTGGAAAACATATATTTAATACTTGCGCCGGGTATTTAATGTTCGGCTCCGCCCGAACTTAGACTTTCTTACTTGTTTGTTATCTTTTTGGCCTTCAAAGCCGGCCGGTAAAAGTGAAATGTGTCGACGGCGCAGTCAACGTCACCGCTACAGCTTTAAAGAGAGCAATTTGGCTGGTACATATGGACATATGGATGTACATATGTATGTATGTATGCATAGTATGTGCGATAAGTATTTTTGACTTGAGCTTGGTATTTTGGGCTTGAACATCATTCTGTGTGAACAAGGTGGAGAGGGGGGCTGTGACAGTGAACGCATTTCATTTCCTGCTCATTCGTCACCGTTTTTGTGTTGCTTGTTATATTACATTGTACACAAAATGTAATTTAACACAGTAAACGGTGTCAGTGAACTCTTCGTTAAAATTTTGTTATAAAGCTTTTCGAAAGCAATTTAGTTTTACTTGTTTCGTAACAACATATGGAGTTGTTCTTTGCTCTAAGTTAGTTTTTGTTTGAGTACGCATGTTAAATTAGTTATAACATCTTATGAAATATGTACAGCTGTTCTCATTTTGATCAAAAATTTAATAGCTCGTTTCGAACTGGATCTTAGTACATTTTCCTTTTTAAAGAATGTGTAGAAGCGATTTATGCATATTATGATCGACTGCAATTTGTTTGCTGTATTTCTTCTGTCACACACTCCTATATGGTTAACCTCAGGCATCACAGTTCATAAAATAGTTTATGCATGTATGTATGTAAGAGTTGAAGTCGATATTTTGTTTACTTAACTTTCTTCGTAGGGCCAATGCTCTTTCATTTCGACCTACGGTTGTTCTTAATATCCAGCGATCGTAACCGTTATGGTTTTTATAAGAAAAAATGGTAATATAATTGTTATTTTGTGATTCTTATTTCTTCAATCATTTTTAATCGTTATTATGGGATTTGCATTTTTTTGATCAGAAATAATCTTTATTTTGGATTTTTATTTGTTTGATAATTTTTAACCCTTACAATAGCACTGTATAGCACTCGGCTGGGTATTGGAGCAAACCAATTTTTTTTAAGAGACTGAGTCATAAGTGAAAAAAGTAATTTCTCCGTTTTTCGAAGTTAGCCTCCGAAATTGAGATATGGGCCTTCGAAGTTCGAAATTGGACCTTTGGTAAAAAATTATTTTTAATTATTGGATGTATATAACTTTTTTTGTGAAAACTTATATTATAGGTCAGATCTTCGAAAAATTTAAAACTTAATATTTTAGAAAATTTTGAACTGATGTTTAAAAGATTCATATCGTTGTAAAGGTGATTTAACCCATTTTCTTGTGATATGCATATTTGTATACTTCGTATATAAAAAATTGAGAAACAACATACTTAAAGGAAAAAACACCGTTTTTTGTAAAAAGAAAAATTTTACACAAAAAAATTACTAACCGATTTTCAAAAAATTGGTATGTTTGTAAAAGCGATTAAACCTCCTTTCTTCCTAAGTGCCCATTTGTATACCTCGTGAATAAAAATTTGAGAAAAAACTCTTAAAAAAATAACTTGTATCAAAAAATATTTTAAACAAAAATATTACTTACCGATTATTAAAAAATTTGCATCGTTGTTCAGGCTGGGTGAGAAGGGGTTTAATCGCCTTTACAACAATACCAACCTTTTAAAAAGCGGTTAGTAATTTTTTTGTTTAGAATATTTTTTTATATAAAAAAAGGTATTTTTTCTTTTAAATGTATTTTTTCTCAAATTATTATAAACGTAGTATACAAATACACATATCAGAAGAGAGGGGATTTAATCGTCTTTACAACGATCCCAATTTTTTAAAAATCGGTTAGTAATTTTTTTGTTAAAAATATTTGATTTTATAAACAAGTAAGAAAGTCTAAGTTCGGGCGGAGCCGAACATTAAATACCCGGCGCAAGTATTAAATATATGTTTTCCACCTTTCCGAAAGCTACCGCTACATGATAAGCCGGGGTGTATACATTTTAAGTAAATTAGCGTCCTTAAATTTCGAAATATTGCAGTTTCAAGCATATCTGAAATTTACCGTTATATGAAATGCGGCCTCAATTTTAGTCCGATTTCAAAAATTTTCAACGGTTTGCTTTTATGTGGCAAGCACAATAACCATACCGAGCTTGGTACAAATTTCTAGAACGGTTAGCGAGATACATATATGTGATCACAAGTGGGCGGTGCTACGCCCATTTTCCAAAATT
>NW_023458567.1:23576341-23581663 GCF_013731165.1 Rhagoletis pomonella | reverse complement strand
GAAGTTCACGTACCAAGTTTCGTTAAGATATCTCAATTTTTACTCGAGTTATCGTGTGCACAGACGAACAGACGGACGGACGGACAGACAGTCACCGCTTAATCGATTTCTCTTTTCATTCTGATCATTTATGTATACATTTGTCTATATCTATCTCGATTCGTTTTGCCTGTTACAAACAACCGTTATGTGAACAAAGTTATAATACCCTTGTGCACAAGTGCGCTCGGGTATAAAAAAGGCATTTTTTAATTTAAATGTTTTTTTTCTAAAATTTTTATTTACGAATTATGCAAATATGCATATCGAAAGGAAGGGGTTTGATTACGTTTACAACTATGTATTTTATATGGGAAAAAAAAACACTTTTCGTAGAAATGATATAGAATTCTTGAAAACAAACAATACTTTAATCTTTATTGTGTTTCAAGTATATTACTTATCATTTTCTGTACTCTCAATCTTGTTATTAATTTCAGGTGGATCAAGGTAACAATAGAATTTTTAAATTAAGAAAAATTTACAAAAGTACATTCCGTTTAGCTGCATATTTGCTTAGCTGCATTCTGTTAGGAGTTTTATTCAATATGAATGAACATTTTTGCATTTCACAACGATTAACTATTTCCATTTGGGAATGGTTTAATGACTGTGAATACGGATTAAATAACCGAGTGTTTTAATCAAATTTATTTAAGTGCACTAAAATGTTTGCGTTGAACGCGAATGCAGCGCCTTCTTAAGTAATGACTTCTCATCAAATATGGGTTGTAGTGCCACGCCTTTTGTATCAAGTCATCTACATGAATTTATGTACCATAAGCAAATACCATAGTTATGTCTTCATATCAAATTTCAAGTCCATATGGCTTATGGTTCCGAAGTTATAGCTGATAAAAAATTCCATGCTAATGGGAAGTGCCACGCCCCCTTTTACAAACTCATTTTTATTTTTCATAAAGTTTTAGGAAAATTAGAGTGGCGCCGACCACTAATATCTTACTTCAAAAAAATTTTTAGTTAAGTATGCAGAAATTTCCGCCACCTCTTCTCCTATGTTGTATAAATATTTCATAGCTGTATCGATTGGATACAAAAGTGACGTGTCGCGGCCTTAAAATCTCAAACTCATGCGGCAAAAGAAGTTTTATTTCGAAAAAGTTAAGCTAAAATAATTTTGTAGGTCCGTACATTTGTGAGATCGCATTTGGTGTGGCGTAATATTTATTGGTAAAATTCCGCACTCTTTGCAGAATAACGCCCTTAAGAATCCAATCCCTTTTTTTCAGAAATTAATGTCCAAGGAACTAAATTCCTTTTCGTTGAAGAAATACAATTTCAGGAACTTCTTTTCTCTCTTGTGGCAATTGGTTCCGATTAGGAAAGAAATTAAGTCTTCTTTTGTTGACATAAAAAGGATAAAAAATAGCCTACCACTAGTAAGGACAATGCTGTCTTGCACCCAAAAAGATTAAACTTTTTATTCAGAATTTTGATTATTTTTATTATTGGGTATGCAGTTTAGTAGCTAATTAAATTTTAGTAGGTTAAAGAGCAAATTTCAAGACGCTAGAAAATCGCGTTGATTTTTAAGAGCTTTTTGGCTGACGGTGTTGTGCATTTTCTTCCACATAAAGTATGCTCGACAGACAGCCTAAATACAAATCAGCCGCAGTCCTGATCACTTTGGCAGAAATGTTAAAGGTTCTCTACTTCTTATGTTAGGTGTGATCGGACCCAAAATAAAAATAATTCATAGGACACACTCTTATAGATCACTAGGCTGAACCGCGGCTCTGCTCGCGTGGTAGCAGAATATGGTAGAACATTTTAATAGCTTGTTTGTAATAACTTTGGTAGATATGACGGTATACCAAATCTCAAGTTCATGTGACTTATGCTTCCGAACTTATAGCATAAAAATTCCAAGCCTATGGGATGTGCCACGCCCACTTTTTTAAACTCATTTACTCATTCCCTTACTATAAGCACCTACCATAAACATGTCTTCGTACCAAATTTCAAGTTCTTTTGGCTTATGGTTCCGATGTTATAGCTGATTCAAAATTTTCCGGCCTATGGGAGGTGCCACTTCCTTTGCAAAATTGACTATTTAGTTGCAAATAAAACTATACCTATAGCCTTCCCGCGGTAAAAACAAATAAGTGTGCAAAGTTTCGTGCGATTCCGTGTCGCGATCCAAAAGTTAAAAGGTAATAAACAAACAGACATTAACATTTATATATATAGATACAATGCAAAGTCCTCTTCGGCAAGGCTGGTAAAAACACAAAAAGCTTGTAACTTATATATTGAGTTAACACGATTGCAAAAAAATTGTATCGTGAGGGAGTTGCGGGTTAAATAAAAATGGTTTGAATTAATAAAAGATTCAAACTTCAATTTATTGAGTTTAAGAGTTCGAAATGGAGTTTTAGTTCGTGTTACAAAACAAAAAAAAAAATAGTATTTTCTAGTATACCTGCGCGGCGTTAAAACGCCAAAATTATATTTAATTTTAGCACAGGTGACAGCCCTGTAAGTCAGAGTTTTAGGCGATCAGTGTATCAAATTTCATCAACATCTGTCCATCTGTTTCAGAGTGAAGAAAAGTCTCGCATAGTCTCACGCACATCGACAGGTCAAGCTTTTTTATTTATATCTCAAATTCGCAAAAGCGGTGCAGAACGAATGACCTTATATGTAGTTAGAAATGTAGATATGACTTTTCTAAAAGATGGCAACACTAATCAAAAATATTTTCAAACTAAAGCTTTTATAAATCTCTTTCAATTGAAACTCGTGCTATAATATTTCATAAAAATTGTAGATAAAATAAATAAATTCGACTTTTTCAAATTCGACTTGGCAACTCTGCTCAAACTAATTTTCAAACTGAAATCTATGTAAATGTTGTTCGTCTGGCGCTGTAATACCATTTCAATCAACTGATGAATTAATTTGAATTTTATTTCCCAAATAAGTGGCAACTCTCCTTAATATAGTACAGAAACAAAGCCGTTTCAAACACATTTCGACCAGTGCTCATATTATTACAATTAAATAATCTTACCTTCAATTACATCTTAAATATTCTAAATGTTCAAACACCGCTCTTTGGTTTTCCACCCATATTTTATATTTAATGTCAAAATTTTCCTATAGGTGGCAACCCTTTTTAAAATATTTTAAACTAAAACCTTCAGACCTATACTCCCATACTCATATAAATTACCTAATTGCGTTAACTCAGGTTTAATCAGAATTCCTGGACATGTGACAACTCTTCTAAAAATAATTCATAAATAAAGCTTTTTCAAACACATTTCGATTGATACCCATCTTTCAATAATTTATTTAAAATATTTGAATTTATCCTTTTAAACACGTGGTAACCCTCTTCAAAAACCTCACAACTATTTTAGATGTTCACACCAAATTTTTATTAATACTCTTTCTTAATACACTCGTATTTAATAACTTGTGCATAAGTATACTAAATTCGACTCTGCAAACTGGTGGCAACCCTCTTCAAACGTATTTTCAATGGCAAACCTTCTTAAATCTCCTTTTTCTGACATTCTGATAAATATTTCAACTTACAGATGAATAATCTGAGTTTGTTTTTTAAACATGTGGCAACCCCCCTGTAAACTGTACAAACATAGAGTATTTTTAAACATATTTCGATTGATCCCCATATTTTGTTAATCCCTCCAACTTGTTAACTACTTTAGATTTAACTTTGTAAACAGGTGGCAGCTCTTATAAAAAAGTTAAAACTTATCTGCATGTCTACAGCCTAAGCCCTTTATTTTGCCTATTAAATTTTTTTAAATCGAACGAACGGTGCGGATCTGGAGGCATTCATTATTAAATAATTTTGATTAAATTTTTAACACCTGGCAACTCTTTTCTAAAAAGTAAAACCTTATTGCACATCTACAGCCCAATCGCTTTCGATACCTCATTTTTGAAAATCGAACGAAGGGTGTAGATCTGATGGCTTGGACAAAAAATCCCTTAGCGTATTATATATATGTATATATAGGTTCGATCAGCGGTCGCGAATGATTCTAACGGTACGGCTTTTCAACGTTCTTATTATCGGTGGAAAAATAAATTGAAGCATTTTAGAGGTCACTGAGGTTGCATGACTTGAATGGACTTTTATTCAGCTGACTTCTGTATTTAATTCAATTAAGGCAGTTTGGTAAAACACACGGATACCGATCCATTCAACCACTGGAAACTAAGGTGAGGTAATCTCGAATACCTTGAGTAGCTCGGTGAAATTTTGAAGGTCAAACGAGTTTACTTGCACACAAAATCCTCTGGGAATAATGACCAGTTAATGAGGCTTCAAATTTAGTTTGCATAACAAATTACAAAGAATGCTTACAAAAGTGGAAACTTGTTGAGCTTATGGCAAGCTTAAAACGATTATAAACCATTTGTAGATATTTGCGCATTATGAAATGTAAATTGAAGGCCACCAAGAAAGCGAAAAAAAAACTTAAAGGGAAAGGTGAGATGACTTCACAGCAACTTAGCGCAACACTTTTTCTTTTCATTAGTTCCTGAGGTACTCATTTCAGCAGAGAAGTTCAATAAACGCATTTATTTAAGCGAATGCTATGAAAAAAGCAACAGCTATGAAGATAGCAAAAAAGCTTCACAAGCACAAAAGAGCAACAATAGAGCCAACGGCCATTCAACTATTTTGGAACTTTTCAGCCATCATTTAGCTAGAAGTTGATAGACACTGGCGTTAATTGTAGTAGCCGGCCAGCGAGGCGTGGAACTTTTAGCAAAAAAAAAGGGAAAATAAGAACAGCCTTTTTTCTCATAGGTAGGTTTGTTGGATATAATATTTTTGTGTGCATATGTATGTTAATATGTGAGTGTAGTAATTATTCTCCATAAATAATTTTTATTCGCAAGGCGTATGATGTAATGCTTAAAATAACAAGTAAGAAAGTCTAAGTTCGGGCGGAGCCGAACATTAAATACCCGGCGCAAGTTTTCCACCTTTCCGAAAGCTACCGCTACATGATAAGCCGGGGTGTATACATTTTAAGTAAATTAGCGTCCTTAAATTTCGAAATATTGAAATTTAAAGCATATCTGAAATTTACCGTTATATGAAAAGCGGCCTCAATTTTAGTCCGATTTCAACAATTTTCAACGGTTTGCTTTTATGTGGCAAGCACAATAACCATACCGAGCTTGGTACAAATTGCTAGAACGGTTAGCGAGATACATATATGTGATTACAAGTGGGCGGTGCTACGCCCATTTTCCAAAATTTTGTCATAAACG
>NW_023458567.1:23575053-23576241 GCF_013731165.1 Rhagoletis pomonella | reverse complement strand
TCTTCATAGATAGATATTCTAGTAATGTTTATTTCCCACTTGATTTTAAAATAATACAATCGTTCTTTCCTCATCGAACAAATCACAAAGACTTTTGGATTCGATTTTTCAAGTCGCACATTTATGCGATATTTTTCAAAGTTTTACGGTTTTTGACTGTAACAACGAACATACATATGTATATATAAATCCTAATACATAGTATGTTTCAACAAAGCATATATCGTTGCGGCGAGGAGAGCATCCAGCTTCAAAAGAGCAACGAAGTGTTGCAACATTCACACAGCTCTAAGAAAAACAATTTAATTCTAGATTTTGCAACAAAATTTTAGATTGATAATTTACATATTTAAAAAAAATCAGAAAGTGTAAAATGAGGAATGTAATCTAAGTTGAAATAAGTCATTCTAATTTACCCAAAAAGTGAAAACATCAATTTTTATTTTCCTTAGCGAGCGAAAAACCACTTGCCTGGAAATATACCTGACGCTTTGCGGCAACGCCGATTAGGCCGGGATCGTTACTGTTTAATAGTAGGGAACTTAGGGATTTACTCGCTCGCGTCAGTTTAACATATCGTCGTTTAAAGTACAAAACCGCGTATCATCATTCTCCAAAACCGCGTAACTGATATTGGCTGCCGAAAATTGAATTTGCTCACACAAGCTCTTGGCTCAATCCTTGTCCATTCGTCCTAAAATATACTAGCCAGAAATGCGATTTCTTTATAAAAAAGAGAACCATTTTGAAATATGATTGTTTTTACTCTCTAGAAAATAATTTATGCAACCTCACTTTAAACGACGATATTGGAGATACCCTGGAGCCCGTTGAGTACCTCTACCAAATCTAGGCCATCTGTGTAGTGCCGCGCGATTTTCTTCATTACACTAGGTTTTAATAAACATAAAAACTAATTTTTTGATCTAGTAGTTGGTTTTAAATTCGATTAAGTCTTTAGTACACAGCTGGGCAGCGTCAGCCCGGCGACCGACTGCGCGGCGTATTCGCGTATACATACATGCTCTGCTTGGGAAGACAGCGAAAGCTTCATTCAACCGCACGATTTGTTCGCACGCACACAGTCACATCAATTGCACGCAAACTCAGTGCTGCCACGGCCAGGCCAAGTTTTTTTTTTTACCAAAATTTAATTTAAGTTTTTATTATTTTTTTTATTGTCGAGTT
>NW_023458567.1:23573763-23574953 GCF_013731165.1 Rhagoletis pomonella | reverse complement strand
AACTCGACAATAAAAAAAATAATAAAAACTTAAATTAAATTTTGGTAGGAAGTTTTGGTAGGAAAAAAAACTTGGCCGTGGCAACACTGAGTTTGCGTGCAATTGATGTCACTGTGTGCGTGCGAACAAATCGTGCGGTTAAATGAAGCTTTCGCTGTCTTCCCAAGCAGAGCATGTATGTATACGCGAATACGCCGCGCAGTCGGTCGCCGGGCTGACGCTGCCCAGCTGTGCACTAAAGATATAATCGAATTTAAAACCAACTACTAGATCAAAAAATTAGTTTATATGTTTATTAAAACCTAGTGTAATGAAGAAAATCGCGCGGCACTACACAGATGGCCTAGGTTTGGTAGAGGGACTCAACGGGCTCCAGGGTATCTCCCATATCGTCGTTTAAAGTGAGGTTGCATAAATTATTTTCTAGAGAGTAAAAACACTCATATTTCAAAATGGTTCTCTTTTTTATAAAGAAATCGCATTTCTGGCTAGTACATTTTAGGACGAATGGACAAGTATTGAGCCAAGAGCTTGTGTGAGCAAATCCAATTTTCGGCAGCCAATATCAGTTACGCGGTTTCGGAGAATGACGATACGCGGTTTTGTACTTTAAACGACGATATGTTAAACTGACGCGAGCGAGTAAATCCTACTATTAAACAGTAACGATCCCGGCCTAATTGGCGTTGCCGCAAAGCGTCAGGTATATTTCCAGGCAAGTGGTTTTTCGCTCGCTAAGGAAAATAGAAATTGATGTTTTCACTTTTTGGGTAAATTAGAATGACGTATTTCAACTTAGATTACATTCCTCATTTTACACTTTCTGATTTTTTTTTTATATATGTAAATTATCAATCTAAAATTTTGTTGCAAAATCTAGAATTAAATTGTGTTTTTTAGAGCTGTGTGAATGTTGCAACACTTCGTTGCTCTTTTGAAGCTGGATGCTCTCCTCGCCGCAACGATATATGCTTTGTTGAAACATACTAAGTATTAGGATTTATATATACATATGTATGTTCGTTGTTACAGTCAAAAACCGTAAAACTTTGAAAAATATCGCATAAATGTGCGACCTGAAAAATCGAATCCAAAAGTGTTTGTGATCTGTTCGATGAGGAAAGAACGATTGTATTATTTTAGAATCAAGTGGGAAATAAACATTACTAGAATATCTATCTATGAAGAAT
>NW_023458567.1:23572603-23573663 GCF_013731165.1 Rhagoletis pomonella | reverse complement strand
TACCAAAATTTAATTTAAGTTTTTATTATTTTTTTTATTGTCGAGTTTATTAAAAATGTAGATAACATAACATTTAGAAAAACTAAAACACAGCGAGTACAATAAAAATAAATTAGCTACGTATAACAATTCACATTACTGTACATACATACACAAATGTTTAGTCTCTTTACATATACATATTATAATTACTATTATTATTACGTCGGGGATACACGTTCTGCGACCTATGAAGGTCTATTGTGCCTAACGTTAATTGTAATCACTCCAATCCCATTCTCTTTAAGAAGTTAGGCACTTTGAAAGGCGCTATGTTTAAAATTTTGGATGAAGAAGACAATCGTTCCCCAAAGTGTATCAGTCTGCTAGTTTTTATACGTGGGCAGTCACATAGAATATGCTCTGGGGTTTTTTCCACCCGCTCACAAAAGGCTAGTGACCATGCAAGTCCATTTGGGCTCCACGCTTTGCGAGACAGTTAGCTTTCGTTGCCTTCAAACTCTTCCTGTCCCGGAACCCACCAAACCGTTATGTTATTGTGAGCTTCCAAGTGGTTCAATAAAGTTTTACAGCGTTCCACAAGCCTGCTGCCGTTTTAAAAGAGTCTAAGGCCTTTAACCTGCCTGACTATCCGACATAATATTTAATCTGACCCCATTTGACTTCGATTGCGAAGACTTTCGCCTGGAATATAGTTGGGTATGTGTAAGTTGGTAGACTTTCTGGAATTTTGGTCGAAATACGCCTGCCCCAGTTCTATCGTCGTCCTTCTTTGATCCGTCGGTATACCATGCTTGGGTACTTTTGTCAACAATCATAGTTATTACCACTTCACAGCAGTCCTTTTCAGGAATTCTAACCTTGTAGGGTTTGTAGAAGGATAGCTCGGGATTATCCAGGAATGGATTTAGAACCTCCAAATGACCCCGAAGATACCAAATTTTCGTGCTGATCATATTGGGCAGTCGTAGGGCGCTCCAGCAGGCCTTTTTTTCAAACAGTATAAATAAAGGAGAAATGCCTGTAATGATACCAACGGCATCTGTTGGACAGGTGCCCA
>NW_023458567.1:23563703-23572503 GCF_013731165.1 Rhagoletis pomonella | reverse complement strand
AGAAATGCCTGTAATGATACCAACGGCATCTGTTGGACAGGTGCCCATAGCTTCTGTAATGGCCACGCGGACCAGTTGGTGCAGCTTGCTAAAGGTGGAACCCGCATTTACTTGCGTAGCTTTTGTTCACCAGGGGCTGGGATTCTGTAACTGTGAGAAAATGTAGTGTACACCGAGTGCAAAACTCACAACCAAAAACTCACCGAATAAAATTCAGTGATTTTTTCGAAAGAGAAGTGTACACAATTTTGACAGCTAAAACTCATTCTTACACTTCTTGAATCGCAAAATGAAAAGTGCACACAATTTTCAGGGTACACTTGAAAACTCACAGTTACAGAATCTGGCCCTAGGCCAGTGCCGCATATGTGACCAATAGGGTAGTTTTGGTGATAATCCTCAAGTCTTACAATGAAGTATCTGTCAGGTGGACAATGGTGAACTCCACCGGTGAAATATTCGTGTAAACAAGGTTTGCATAAATGTTTGGAGATGCACATTTTATATTTTATATTTTTCGCAAATAACTAGTATTGTTGCGGAACCTACCAAAATCCAATCTAGCCTACCAACCTACCAAATAGAAAATAAAATAATGTAAAAAAATATATTTTTTAAAAACAAGCTTTTATTTAACCTGTACAATCAAAGGAATAAAATGAAGTAGTGTAACAAAATATTTTTTCCCAAGAAAGTTTTGTCAAAACTGCACTAAAATGAATAAAATTAAATAAGTTAAGGTCTCGTTAAAGTTACTAAAAGCCATTTAGTGAAAGGAGTTATTCAAACTCTAATGAAAATTACTAACAATTTGTACCAATTCACTTCGTTTTTAAAAAAGCTTGTCGCGCGAATAGCAAACCGGCATTTAAATATCTGCATACATACATATACATACATACCTAACCAATTATGCATGTACGCTGAATTCGCCGACAAGCTTTTTTAAAAACGAAGTAAATTAGTACAAATTGTTAGTAATTTTCATTAGAGTTTGAATAACTCCTTTCACTAAATGGCTTTTAGTAACTTTAACGAGACCTTAACTTATTTCATTTTATTCATTTTAGTGCAGTTTTGACAAAATTTTCTTGCTAAAAAATCTTTTGTTACACTACTTCATTTTATTCCTTTGATTGTACAGGTTAAATAAAAGCTTGTTTTTAAAAAATATTTTTTTTTACATTATTTTATTTTATAATTTTTAGTCCATTTATAAAAGCGTTGTATATTAAAAAGTGTTATTGTATTTTATTTAAAAAATTTTGCGATAGATATTAAAATAATTCAACTTGCAATAAAAGAGAACAGAAGACTTGGCATGCAAAATGTTGTTTGCTTACGTTTTGTATAAACATACATATGTACATATATCAGCAGTTAATTTTATTTAAAGAAATGGCGTGTCGTCCATTTCCGCTGTAGCATGGCATATATTTAGCCGCAATATTTAAGTGCTTCTGGCGGGGCGACATCTGGAGTCTTCTAATTCCTAGAACGAGGTTCATATCTAGACTAGGTTGATATTTAGTATTTGCCCCAAATAGCTTTGCTACACTATCGCCGGCAGGTTTAACAATTTTATAGTGGTTTTACGTTCTTTGGCAAATTACGCTCTGTTAACCATAAATCTTACTATTTTTTGACCGCCTTTGAATCAAGACCCCTGGACCATATAGGGAATTCATTTATACATTAAATGGCATTGTCATCGTGATTGGAACTATGCTGAAAATTTCAAGTCTCTAACTTATCGGGAAGTCAGTTTAAAATCGATTGGAAATTTCCTCGATTTGCGCGGGGATGACCAAGTTAAATAAAAGCTTATAAAAACCTACCAGTTTTGGTAGGAAAGCCCATGTTTGGCAACACTGCGCACACTACAAAAATGCTCTCTCGAAGCTGCCCACCTCTGCTTTAGTGAGTAATCTACGGACTTGTGTACATAGCTGAATTTCGAAACAAAATGAGTTAGGGCTGTACGAGTAAATACAAGTACATACTCAATACTTTTCGTTCAACACCAAGTAATTTTGGTATCGATGCTTTTCAACCAAGTACTGGGTAGATATCGAAAAAAATACTCTTATCGAAAGCCGATACAAAGGCGAATTTTCTTTCGGAATTTTTTTCTCCACTAATATGAATCGCACAATGCTTGCGACCTTCAAATGTTGAAGATGTTAATTTTTTTTCTAAAACCAGTATGCAAGGAGCTTTTTTAAAAGAAATGTTTGCTGTTATTGCATCAGGGAATCCATTTCCATGGTCTCAAAACCCAAAAAATCAATTTACAACATTTTTTTAAGTTCATAGCACGCTGCTCTTATGTCCAAAGAATAAAAATCGAAAGATTTTTCTTTTGAGGGTCGGTCTTGAGGTCAAGGTAACTTTTCATTTTACTAAACCTTTAAAATGACTTTCAAAAGTAGAATTTCAGTTTTTGTTTGTCTTTTTTTACCTAAAAACAGCTTGTAATAAACTTTTTAAAAACAATTTAAAATGAAATGCTTTCGATTCTTGAGATAAAGGAAATGGGTTCCTTGATGTACGAATAGTAAAAATATGGGTTTAAAACTTATTAAAAACTTCCTTGCGTACTGGTTTCACGCCAAAACAAAGGAAACAATTTAAACCATCTATTTTTGAATGTCATTTGAAAGGTCAAGGTAATTATTCTACCAAATAAGGCTGATTTTTCTGGATTCCCCATCTTTATTTTGCTATCTCTTCTCGTTTGTCCTTTTTTTCTAAAATAGAACACTGTGCGGCGTATACACGCTCCACAGTAGAGAGTAACTCTATTATTCTTCGCGCTGAAAATATTATCGGACAATATTAAAGGTAGTGGAGACTAGCTCTTTTATGGAAAAAAAAGAAGCAAATGAGAAAAGAGTAGGCTGCAAAGGGGGATGACAAAAACATAGTTATCTTAGAAAAAACTAAAATGTTCAACGTAGCCCAGCCTAGAAATTTCGTATAGAAATTTAAGCTTTCTAAGAACTCACCATATAAAATCCGTTACTTTTTTACTATAAGAGATATACACCTGGAATTTTTTATCAACTTATTAACCAATGTACAATATATCTGCCTATGATCAAAAATCACATTGGACTTCCCAAACCCCCGAAATTCAACATCAAACATGAATATTGGCACTGAGTGCCCAACTCAGGGTTTTAAGGTTAACCGAGATAAACTTCTTGTGAACGTTTCCAAGGTATTATCTCTGTTAAATACTATTCATCATTAAACATATAGTTTCGCTATGTTATGTTGTTTTATTTATTTTCAATTCCTACATTATTAATTTTTATTGTTCGGACTTTGGGATTCGTCGAGGATGATTAATTTATTTCTTAAAAAAAATTAAATGTAATCCAGTTCATACGGAATACATTCATAGCCAAAACTACCGATACGAGTAGGTATGGATACTTTAGAACCGATATTTCGATCGGTATCGATACTTTCTTACGATACTACTTCCAAGTAAAAGTATCGATATTTTGACATACAATATATATAAGAAATTTTGTGATCCAAATATATTTAAAATATATTAAAACTATAAACAGCTCCATGATTTTGTTCTCGGAGATCGTGCCAACAGCGTATTGGGACTTTCTTTCATAAGTAAACCCAGACTTTCGAGCTAGTGTTTTACTATTCACGACGTTGGAACTGCTTGAAATTAATAAAAATTGTTTAAAATTAGTGTCTAGCCGCCAAAAAGTAAGAAAACAAATGCAAAATCATACATTTTTCACAATTTTCTAATACTTCGCTACACCAACGAATGCAAAATTCTGTTCGTCAGAAAATTCGATACTCAACGAAAATTTCGACTCGCTTGCATAACTCATAATACGAATTTCATTTTCGATCTTCGAACTTCGATAGCCAGCGAAGATCGAAAATCGAATGCAACTCATAATAAGGGCCATCATCCTTTAGAGTGAATAGTGTAAGAGATTTAAGTACTAAGGTTAAAAATATGATAGATGACATAACAGAATATTGTGCCCTCAGTGATAACGGCGCGGTCATGAAGGAAATTTTCTCTGGAATGCTGATTCAGAGAATTAAGCAATTAGTGTCCGGGACATTGGCATATGTCATCAGAAATAATATTTCTGGAACGCATTTCCGTCATCCCTTGTCAAGCTTGGTTTGCAGACAAACCGGTTTCGGCGTTGTTCCAAAACGCGCATAGGGAAAGTCATGGAGAAGAAGTACAAAAAATCGAAAGGGAAATTCGAAAAGTTACAAACGAATCAAAAAGGAGTGAATAGACAACAGAGAGAGAAACCTGAATTCCATGCCGGGTTCGTAAATCTTACAGAAGTTCCCATCAACAAAGAAGACGCGCGAATTTTAGAAAAATTACTTAAACATAATATCCAGACTTATAATAAGAAAAAGGAGATCGAGCAGACAATTGTAGATGCGGAAATAACTATATCTACGCTGCCGAAAGAGGAACAGAAACACACTAGACACATGTGCAAACAGTTAACTGAAAAGGAATCAAAGCCAAAGAAAACGAAAAACAGAGCAACGAAAATAATATAATTAATGGTCTGGAGCACAAACTAAAAAAGAACATCGTAATCACGACCAAAGCTGACAAAGGAAACACAACTGTAATAATGAATAGAGAGTACATACAAAAAACGAGAGAACTTATCAAATAAAACAGATGTAAGAAGTTAGTAAAGGATCCTACTGAGGAATACCAGGCCGCAATAAAAGAGCATATAAAGAAAGCTACATGCTACAGCTATATCAATCCATCAGCTCCTCCGATGAATGCACTACCTAAAATCCACAAACTAGGCACCACAGATCGGCCCAAGCTACAAACTATCAAAACATTTAAAAACTATACTAAAGGACAATCTTGGATTACCCAATAAGTACACAATATCGAATACAACGGAATTGATTGAAAAAATAAAAGACTCGGCGATCGCGATGGATACTAAACTGGTACATATTCAAGTTGCATTAAAAATCAGAGACCGGAAATAATTATTATCCTAATATTTAGGATCAAAAACGTCGCCTTGTTTTAAGAGAATATTTTTTTCGTCTTTGTATAATAATTATTTACGAGAAATATCTTTTTTAGTCTCTCGGGACTAAAATTATAAATCATATTCGTCGTGAAATAAACGTCCCGAGAGACGAAAAAAAATAAAAAGCACATCGCTAGCTTAGAAAGAAAAGTTGCTAAGTCCCATTTTAAAAATTTTACAGGAGAGGAAAAAATCTTTCTATAGCCATTTTCTTTAACTATTTCGCAAGACTTTGAATCAAACATTTTGCGCGTTTAAAGCAAAGCAAAACTCCATAAGAATCAGAAGGATTCGATATTTATTAAAAGATGTCGTATTATTTTGGCCTTATTGGATTTGTGGTGCTTCTTTTGGACTTAGCAAATTTTCCTTTTATTGCTTATGAGAGGAAAAAATAAAACAAGTACCTTTATAATTTTCGAAACGATGCGTATTCAATTTCTCTAGCCTCCTATATCAAAATATGAGTTTTCATAAAAAGTGGACTTAGCAACTTTTCACTCTAAGCTAGCGACATATAATTATTATGAGAAGACGCAAATAATATTCGTCGTGAAATAAACGTCCCGAGACGAAAAAAAATAAAAAGCACATATAATTATTATGAGAAGACGCAAATAATATTCATCTTGAAATAAACGTCCCGAGAGACGAAAACAAATAAAAATCCCATATAATTATTATGAGAAGACGTAAATAATATTCGTCTTGAAATAATCGTCTTGTTAGACGAAAACAACTTTTCCATTGTTCAGTAATAATTATATAGCAATATTTAATTTTATTTCTTATAACCGTTATGGTCTCTGTTAAAAATATGTTCTCAATGAGTGTTTTCCATTTCGTTGATATTTTCGAAAACTGCATTTATCGAAGAAAATATTTCTAAAAATAAAAGTGTTAGATCTCTTCTGTTTATTACTTACAGCCACATATCACATAGTAACAGAGAAAGCGCGTACAGGAGCAACTAATAATTGGCTCACATTTGCGACTTTTAACATAACCTCATATAATAATAATGGCATTTATGGTATTTTTAAGGGGTTTTTAGGTTGAGTTTACATGGGAGGTATTTTTGTGTTAAAATAATCCCATTAATTCCATTTTTTTGGAGTTCATACACAACATTATTGCCAGGGAACGGATTTTGAGGACCTAAAAACCTATAAAAAAGGGAAAATAAAATAGCGAAATAGGCTAGAAGGGGCAAAAAAAAAATTGCGAGAGGCAGGAAAAGGCAATAGAAATCGTATAAAAGGCAAAAAAAAAGGCACTAAAAAAGAGAAAAACCGAAAACCGTATGTATCTATGAGATTTTCTGTTAAATCGGTAAAATACAAATAAAATTAAAGTGTGTATAAAATTGTTTATTACAGAACCGAAAAGTACCAGACGCCATATAAGGAAAGCTGATTTATTATGAAATATAAATAAAATGGCAGCATTAAATGCCATTTTGCATTTTCTCGCTTCAGTTCGGGAACATTGTTTACTTTTTTTTAATAACAAAACAAGCAATTTTTAAGCAAAAAACAAAACAGATTTAAATCCTCATATAAAAATTCAAGAATATCGTTAATTTCTTCACGATCCAATTATCGGATCTAAACAAAATTAGTATGGGACCACCCCTGAGGTACCACCTTTCCGATGAAAAAAGAATTATCGAAATCGGTTAACGTGGTCTAAAGTTATGCGGTAACATACATAAAAAAAAATATATATACATATATATATATTCCGACGAATTGATAACCTCCTCCTTTTTGTGAAGTCGGTTAATAAACAATATTTTGTTGTAAAATGTATGTGCTTTTTGAAAACGTTTTATAATAAAATATGTTATTACCCCTTTTTCAGTTTTAGTTCAGAAAGTTGCAATTCATATTCAGAAATTCTATTTTAAATTCAGATAGTTACAATTCAAGTTCAGAATTTCCATTTCAAATTCAGAATTTTCATTTCAAATTCAGAAAGTTACAATTCAAATTCAGAATTTTCATTCTAAATTCAGAAAGTTGCTATTCGAATTCAGAATTTACATTTTAAATTCAGAAAGTTCCAATTAAAATTCAGAAAGTTACATTTCAAATTCAGAATTTCCATTTCAAATTCAGAAACCTTTATTTCAAATTCAGAAATTTACAATTCAAATTCAGAAAGTTACGATTCAAGTTCAGAAAATTTTCGTTTCAAATTCAGAAATTTCCAATTTAAGTTCGGAAAATTTCAACATTCACTGTACGATTTGGAGATTTTAAATTGTATCTTCGTTTGCGATTTGAAAATTCTGAATTTGAAGTGGAAATTCTGAACTTGAATTTTAACTTTCTGAATGTAAATTGCAACTTTCTGAACTAAAACTGAAAAAGGTGTAGTGTTTCAAAAGAGAATATTGGTGATTTAGTGAATTTTGAGCGGGCAATTGCTCATAAAAAAGAGCAATATTCCAAGAGGTTGTTTTGTTAATAACTTTTGCACGGTTAACAATACTAACCCTCCGCCTCCGAATTGTTAATACAGGGATAAAAACGCGCCGATTAGTACGCCTCCTGACATTTATGGACGTTTTTTTTTTGTTTGCAAGTTCTACCTTAAACTAGCCAATTACCGAGTTACTTGTTATATGCACACTAGCTGTGCACTAGGTAAACATTACAAAAAAAATTATCAAAGGTGAAATAACGCCATAATGGCTTTATTTCACTTTCATAGTGAGAAATAAGACCATACGCAAATATATGGCCTTATTTCTCATTATGAAGTGAAATAAAGCCATATGGCGTTATTTCTTATTGCTTTATTGCACGGCGCCCTTCGAACCATCCTTATCAGCATAAAAAAGCCGCCTTTAGACAGATGATTCAATATAATTGAGCGAATACCACTAAAAAAAGAAGGATACAAAAAAGAGCTGAACGCAATATATGCCATAGCGGCTAATAACGGATACAAAAGAGATCTGGTAGAAGAAATCCGTAGGGAACACAAAAACAAAAAGCCAAACAAAGAAGAAAACAATGACAAAAATTGGGAGGTATTAACCTATACTAGACGAAAATCACATTACCTAAGATAAATGAACATAAATTAAGGAAAAACAGAAGCTCGAACCAGACAGAATGAAAGTTGATACTGAAGATGCAAACCAAGCTTGACAAGTCTGCGCGGGAAACAAGTTATGTACATTAACAGAGCACTTAGAATTGCCAGCTGACCATGAAACTTGCTGGTTTTTGCAGCCCATGTATTATACCGAATAAGCCACTGTAAAAGCACATTTAAACATGAAGTCGGGTTTTATTTTAATTCAGTTAATGATTCGAGGTTACACTAATAAACTTATTTCAATAGAAACTTAGTTTAATTTATCCTTATCAGCATGTAGCAGTTTCCGGGGCAATGTACCGTGAGTTTTCATATGACCACAAAGGCCCGAACTTTGCGCAAAACGTTTTCCACAAAATTTGCATGTATATTTCTTTTCCGCGTTGTGAATCAGCTGATGCTGTCGCAATTGCTTAAGATTTTTAAAGCCCTTGTTACACACTCCGCAAATCTGATCTCGCACATTCTTATGAACGGCCATGTGTTCGCGTAAGCTTTTAGTTTCATAGAACATTTTTGGACAAAGTTTACATTTGTGACGATATCGTTTTTCGTGACGCCGGTGCATGTGCAATAAAAGGTGCGATGACGTCAAAGCTTTCTCG
>NW_023458567.1:23546365-23563603 GCF_013731165.1 Rhagoletis pomonella | reverse complement strand
CATTGAATACCTGCGAATAGAGATGGTTGCTCAACTGGGTGTACTTCATACATGATTATTTTCCTATTTAATATTTAAGTTTCAAATATTGCTTAATGTTAAAAAAAGCAGATCGCAATAAAATACATATATGAGTTAAAAAAATAAAAATAAAGTACAAATTGCTGAATAACGGCAATTCTTAGAGCTTTTTGTATTTTATGTTTATGTTGGCTTCATAACGACGTGAGTAGGTCAAGGAGCCACGGAAAATAACGCAAATTTTTTTATAGAGTTAAACTTAAAGTTTAACCCTTTGCTTTTTGAAAGGTAATTATTGTTTTTGGGTATTTTTCTATTTATATTGCCTCACTGGATTTTTACATATGGTTTTCCGGGAGGTTTCGTATAGAGTATCTGAATATATGCAGTTTTTGAACATATCTCCCGTTTTTGTATGCAAGTAAAGAATCTTTTTATGCATAATTCCACCATGACATCGCGTAAGTGGGAAATAACTATAACTAGAATATCAATCCAGAATTTTAAAAATTATTTTGAATAGACGTATGTAATTGTTAATTAAACAAATAATTTTATTTTTTTACAGAGCAAATACAACTCTAATAACAAATGTCCTCGAAATAGTTCAATACTGGATGATGCGCAATGCATAGCTTTGGCTGAAATATATAAATTAAATGCTTGCCTTTGGAATGAGGAGGAAATCGCTTATAGGTTCAGAAATAGACGCCGAGAGGCTTTAAGCGCTGTTTTTAATGCATTTAACACAAAAACTGGTCTGAAACTGTCACAACAGGATTTGGAAAAAGAAATTATACTGTTACGAAAAATCTGCTCAAATGAAAAGAAACTAAAAATAGCATGCAAAAAAAAATAATTCCATTCATAAACCCACCTACCCATTTTACGATCATATAGCATTCCTCGAAGTCGACGTTGCGCCCTTTGAATGCTCCCAATGTGGGAAATTGCTTCCTGGGTTAGGTCAGCTCAAAGTACATTTTGCAAAACACGATGGCTCGATGCCCTTCAAATGTAATGTCTGTGGCCATGGTTTTCATTTAAGTAATAATTTGACGGTACATCTGAGAAGACACGTACAGGACTACCAGTACAATTGTGAAGTGTGCAACAAGCCGTGCGCAACAACCACAGAAATTAAAATCCATATGCGTACACACACAGGCGAAAGGCCCTTTGTTTGTTCTATTTGTGGCGAGAAAGCTTTGACGTCATCGCACCTTTTATTGCACATGCACCGGCACCACGAAAAACGACATCGTCACAAATGTAAATTTTGTCCAAAAATGTTCTATGAAACGACAAGGTTACGCGAACACATGGCCGTTCATAAGAATAAGCGAGATGAAATTTGTAGAGTGTGTAACAAGGGCTTTAAAAATCTTAAGCAATTGCGACAGCATCAGCTGATTCACAACGCGGAAAAGAAATATACATGCAAATTTTGTGGAAAACGTTTTGCGCAAAGTTCGGGCCTTTGTGGTCATATGAAAACTCACGGTACATTACCCCAGAAAGTGCTACATGCTGATTAGGATAAATTAAACTAAGTTTCTATTAAAATAAGTTTATAAGTGTAACTTCGCATCATTAACTTAATTAAAATAAAACCCGACTTCTGGATTAAACATGTGTTTTACAAGGGCTTATGTCATGGCCAGCTAGCAATTCTAAGATTCGGAGCATTGTCTGTGATCATAGCTTCAAGGCAACGCTTCCATCCTCTCTTAATTTTTTCGTAATAAGAATGAAAGGTAGAATCAATTCCAATATGGTCGGTTCTACGTTTATCGGATTGACACGGAGTACCATCTCCGACCAACGACCACCACTATAGCAGCCTTTTTTCGCCATGGGAGCATGGCCTACGAGCAAGTCTGCTCCGCATACTCCTAATACATAAAATAAAGCATCGTGCCGTGGACATGTAGTGTTTGGCGCAGAAATATACATATGTAACTCTTTAAGCTGCAACAACTGGTACCGCCTAAAAGCATGCTCGGATGTGCGGCACAACAGAAAGGAGCGCTAGCTGTGTTACATAGTGTCGCAACAACTCACTACAAACGCGTCGCTCTGCATAAGCTCCCACCCAACCATTGACCAGTGGATCAACTCCCAGCACGCAACCCAGGACATTCACTCAGCACAAATGGTTCTGCAGCGTTAGCACCAATCTGGTGAGGCCCAATACAACATTTTTAAGGTGCATTCAATAATTGGTACAACCATCGTGCGTGGAGTGCTGCAACCTGCGGCTTACTCACAACACCCACCGCCAACCGCAGCATACACCGAAACCGATGCACAGGCCGGTGATAACACCAGCGGTTGCACCATTTGGTCCACAACCAGCACTGTTACCACACGCGTAACAATCACCAGGCTAAAACCGGTCATACTATTGCAGTTCAATTGCAACGGTCTTCAAGGTAAGATCGATGAGATAGTCTGTTTTATGAGGAGTAATAAAATTTCAGACTCGGCCGTCCAGGAGATTGAACACCACTGGGGCTCGAAGCGTCTGAATTAGGATGACTTTACTTTTCTTGGAAGAGATCGGCGCGGGAGGCGACATCGCCTTATATTGTATAACGCGGCTCAGTACCGACCTCTCGCGTCAAACCACATGCCCTTAGTAATCGCGTTAGACCAGCCTAAAGCTTTTTCTTACTCGAGAACCGTACATAAGCACCCGGGAAGGCCAATGGGCACAGTTTTACAGAATATACCGACCGCAAATTCAACACTTTTACACTGCAATCATTTGCGCGCATAACTGACCAAAACTTCCGCGGGATCATCAACACAGCAGCCGGCAGGATGGCTAAAATCCGCCCAGGGACTCGTAGACGTGCAAGAGCAAATCCAACTGGCTAAAGGCTCAGTTATGCATACTTTGCACTGCACTTCAGTAGAAGTCAAAAATCAACAGACTTTTACATATGTAATGCTGTGCGTTGAGTAATCTCTTACACGCAAAGCTCATTTAAAAGATTTCTTATGTGACAACTCTCATGCAATGCCAAGTATGCATAACTGAGCCTTAATCCTGGGGTTTCCTGCATCAGCGATGTCAACATGGCAATTATCATCTCCGGACTTGCAATCAACCCTGCGGAGCAAGCAAACTGTGGACGACAGTTAAGATTCTTTCCCATCGGACGAAACGTAAAGACAGCGGTTGCCCTTACATTTGGCAATACCGTAACGTTGGATCCGCAGACGTTCGCGCACTTCAGCCGGCAATTCATTGCATGATCAGAGAGAGACAAAGCCCGCCGTAGTGAGCTACACAAAGCTCGAAAGCTCCGACCGAGACACAACAAAGTCCTTTGCAACGAAAGAGGCATATGCCACCGTCAACAACGCCAAAGCGGAAGGCACAGGTGAAATTTCCACGCAGATGCTGAATAAGCTAGGGAATGCGGTAGTTGAGTAAATCACCTCCGCATTCAACTTGTCACTGTCCACCGGCTCCGTGAATTATGGCCGCGTGTATTAAGACCGCGGTCAAAAAATGAAATTAGGCCGCCAAACAAATAAGAAGGCGGCCTTAATTCACGCGGTAAAAATTCCATCCCTCATAGATCACTTTTCTACGTAGGCGGCCTTCGGCCGCGCTTAGGCATTATAACACTCACTAAGTGGAATTCTCCTTTCTGTGTTGCCGAAGAAGAGGAGCTCACACCTTTTGTAGAACACGTTTCTGCGTAGGCGGCCTTCGGCCGCGCTTAGGGATTATTACCCTCACTAAGTAGGATTCTCCTTTCTGTGTTGCCGAACAAGAGGGGCGCGGAACATCTTTTGCGGATAACACCTTTCTTTATTTTGTGGATTGATTTGTCGACCAAATGAAAAATAAAATTTATTTGTGATTTTATGCGGATAACTTAATTCTGCCAATCAAAAACGATCAAAAAATCAAATTAGGCCGCACGAACATAATTCATTTTGCCAAGTGAAATTAGGCAGCGATCAAAAAATAAAATTAGGCCGCGCGGGCATAATTCATTTTGACAAGTGAAATTAGGCCGCGCGAAAATAATTCATGAAGTTAGGACGCGATCAAAAAATGAAATTAGGCCACCAAACAAATAAGAAGGCGGCCTTAATTCACGCGGTCACAATTCCATCCCCCTGTCCATCCTGTCTCAAGATGTGGCTAATGGGTAGTATCACTCCCCTTCTTAAGCCAGGAAGAATCGGACGCTGGAGACTCATACACATTTATCTCCCTCCTAGTAGGAGACTCCGAATAAACCCCCGATTCAACTGAATTCTCCCCGCTTATTTTCTAGGGTGTGGAGATTCCTTTGAAGAAGAATTTTAAATATCTAGGACTCAGATAGGAAGCTTACGTGAAAAGCTAATATAGACGACAGAGTTAAGAAAATGCAAGGTGTGTATGAAGCATAACAGCTACATATGTGTGTTGTTTCTATATTTATAGGCACTCCCACATCAAGACCATAGTGCGCGTTATCGCATCCTTCAAGAGCTGACCCTGTTTCCACAGAACACTATGGATCTAGACCCGGAGGGTGTCGATTCTAACCTCTCCCCCTATTCCAGGGTGTCATGCGTCACCGTGCCCATTGGATGGTTTGCAGTCAGAGGTTTTTCGACTTTATCCTAACGGCACATCCGGGATACATGTCCGCCTCCGGAAGTAACGGTACCTCAGCACGGGGCTCTGCTGTGGCCTACCGCTAGTTCCTCTTACCTATTTATTCGATCGCCGAACGGATTCGGCTCAGTAGGCGACCAACGAACCAGAAATATGAATTTAAATCAATGCACGCCAAACACTTTCCTGGGAAATGAAATATATTCGGCTTTTCACATGTACCCAATCGCCTTCTTACAGCGCAACCTAATATTACCGGCGTGTGTTTTTCTACGCACGCACACAAGTTTTTCTCATTTGATTAACCGAAATCAATTTGCGTGCGTGATTTATCAGAGTTGCATTTCCGTAAAATTTACAGAAGTTTGTTGAGCGAAATTTGAATTCATAGTCGCGCCAAAATGTCAATTGAGCACAAACGTCAAATCGAAATGTCACGCAATACAAATCTTGGAATTTGAGTTAGCTTTTTACGCACGCCGTTCAATTTCGGTTGGTCCCATACAAGTTGTATGTGCATGAGAAATTTTTGACAATAAACTACCGGCGTGCGTGAATTTGCCTGTTACACGTATACAATCCGAACGTCAACAGAAAGAGTAGAAGAGCAAAAAATTTTATTTAGTTGCATGCAAACATTAGACGTAGCAGGTTGATGTTGCATTATTGTTGAATAAAATAGGCACACTGAGTAATTTATGTAATTATGTGAATTATGTCAATTTTATATTTTTTTTAATACCAGACTAGTCTTTAATTAAAACATAAAATATGTTTTGTTATTTACCTTTTGGTTTGATTGTTATTTTAAATTGTTCTTAAATGTCAAGCTTTACCTAATTTTTAAATAAATATATATTTATTTAATTTGCACTTGAAATAAACGAATTTTTCTTTTAATATTCAGAGTGCTCGAAGCACGTTAGCTTTTTTGCTCAGAAATCCACATTTAAATTATCCCCAAAGAAATTAAAGTACATACAAAATTTTAACAACTTTTTTCTTTCTTGGGGTCGTTAACCTTCTTTCAATGTTTTATGTTTCTATGTTGTTTAGCTCTAAAAATATCGCCCAATAAAATAACACCAAAAAAAAAAACAGACCGAAGTTTTTATAATAAGTAATACAACACATATGTACATTTTTTTTGTGCATTACCACCAACACATTCTCATTTTTGTGTAACATAACTAATAGGATTCTCATTTTAAGATTTTCTCTTTTCGGCTAGCATTGATTTAAATATATAAATAAATAAGTAATATCAGTCTCGAAGTTGTCTAAACGGCTCTCAGAACAGTATGTTGCGTCTGGAGTCAGCAGCTCTAAACGCCTGGTGGGTAGCGAGCAACCAGCATCTGGGTTTCCAGCGGAGCCTGCACGGGCAATACATCTGTCGTGTCAAACGTAGACTTTCCAGGAAGCTTTAAAAATGCCGCCGAGGCCACTTGACTTGGCAGTGGAAATATAGAGCAATACACAATCTGTTTCTGGTAAAGGGTCGGTACTTAGCCGTGAACGAGGGAATTCGGAAACTGGCTTCTAATGTCGGAATTAGAGGGGGGCGATGATACCATCGTCAAGACGTTCGAAGAAACTGCTCCAGAAGTAATGGACGGAGTCGAACTTCCGTAAGCTGTGGATGAAGGTTCTACAGATAAACCTTCAACACTCTAACGCTGCTTCGCAGCTCTGTTCCTTCACCCCAGCGATAAAGGGGCGGATCTAATTTTTGTCCAGAAGGCCTGGGTTGTAAATAACAGTGTTTGCGGACTCAACTTGACGCTTACCACTTAGTGTCGAACCCAGTGGCAGATAAGATAAGAGCATGTACTATATTAATCAAGAAATGTAAAACTCCAGCAACGAAAGGCACCTAAACCTAGCCGACGGCAAAAAAATACGCCTCAACCTATTTGACGGCGAAGAAAGACACGTAAACTTATTTTCGCGTAAACTATGTTTCGGGTGTAATAGTGTGTACATTCCCCAAAGAATTTTTTTGTGAATAATGCTGAAGAGACAGTCATTGGCAAGGTATAGATCTATGTTTACGCATCTTTCTTCACCGTCAACTAGTAGGTTTGCGCGTTTTTTTTCGCCGAAATTTCTTATACGCGCCTTTTTCTGTCAATGCGTCCTTTTTTGCCGTTAAAGCAATGGCGCGCCTTTATTCGTATCTAGTGACGACATATCTTATGATTTACTCGCACAGTTCAGCGATGAAGACGCGGCCAGCATCTCTGTGGAAAGCAAATCCATGAAACTATGGCTGGTCTCGACCTACATAGCCTACGATCGCAAAGACCAAAGATGAAGTTTCCCATCGTTATCGGGACCGATGCAAAGGGGCATCACGCGGTATGATGGGTATACTGAAATCAACCAAAGAAGTGAGTTTTTACTTGATTTTATATTATATAATAAAGCTATCTGTAATATTGGTAATATACACACTTTTATTACCTCAAACAGGAAGGGAAGCCGATTTGTTGACCAACTTAGAGACTGGACACTCTGGAGTTCTAGGAGGCTTCGATTTCATCCCGGATTGTACGGGTTACTGCACAAACGATACGGCTCCTAAGAGATTCTTCTCTGTCAACTTTCCCTCAAGGGATTAGTGGGCCGTGCGGGACCTCTGGAGGAGGGGTGCGCTGAACTTCTTTACGGATGGGGGTGCCATTGATCACTTGCGGTACATTCTTGGATGGATCCTTATGTCAGCTCAGCGAGCACTGGGCGAATACCACAACATGCGAGATTGCAAGGTCCTTTTGGCCGAGGGTGGACCGGGGGCAGTCGAGGGCACTCCTCACACTCACAAAGCCACAGCCCTTACTTCTGGTGGGGGTTTTAACAGACCACTGTCCTTTCGGTATTCACGCAATAACCGTACCCCTTCTGTCGCAGTTGCCTGGAAATGGACGAGGTAGAATCACCTCAACACTACCTTCTTAGGTGCCCAGCGTTTGCGAGGCTAAGGTTGAAGTACTTTGGCTCTCACTTTCTAAATAGCCCCGAGGAGCTCTGGGGCATTAAGAACAGCCGTATTCGTAAATACATAATCGGCTCGGAGCATTTTAACGTTAAAGTTTGGGGGGCCGTTCCAAATTGTGTTATCACAAAAGGGCAATCTTACATTGTCTAAGTGAGCTCCGGTTACACGGGGCTGTCACCTTACCTAACCTAACCTAAATAACTTCTTCTTCTTTATTGGCGCTGTAACCGCCTACTCGATTTTGGCCGAGTCCAAAACAGCACGCCAGTCATTTCTATTCTGTGCTAACTGACGCCAATTGGAAATGCCAAGTGAAGCCAAGTCCTTCACCACCTGGTCTTCTTCTGTTACCATCATCGCGGGCCACGTTGAATATTTTCAGAGCAGGAGCGTTTCTGTCGATTCGAACGACATGGTCAAGCCAGCGGAGCCGCTGAATTTTAATTCGCTGCACTATGTCTATATCGTTGTAAAGCTCATACAGCTCATCGTTAAATCGTCTGCGATATTCACCATCACCAACGCGTGAAGGTCCGCAAATGTTTCCAAAATCTTTCTCTCGAAAACTCCAAGAGCCGCCTCATCAGATGCTTTCATTGTCCATGCCTCCGCGCCATACACCAGCACAGACATGATGAGTGACTTGTAGAGTGTGGTTTTCGTACGTCGAGAGAGGACTTTACTTCTCAATTGCCTACTCAGCCCAAAGTAGCACTTGTTGGCAAGAGTGATTCTCCGTTGGATTTCAAGGCTGATATTATTATTGGTGTTAGTGCTGGTTGTCAAATAAACGAAGTCGTCTACTTTTTTAAACTTGTAACTGTCAACAGTGACGTGGGTGCCAAGACGCCTATGCTCTGACTGTTTATGTGATGACAGGAGATACTTCGTTTTGCCCTCGTTCACCACCAGACCCATTCGCTTTGCTTCTCTATACAATGCCGAGAAGGCAGAACAGACGTAGCCCTTATTTTTACCGATAATATCGATGTCGTCGGCATACGCCAGCAATTGTATGCGGGTCTTTTTCAAGATTTGGCGTATTGTGAATACCTGATCTATGGTGGATTTGCAGGCTTAAAGCCATACTGGTAAGGTCCAATCAGTTCGTTCACATGGGGTTTAGTCTTTCACACAATACACTCGATAAGACCTTATAACCTATGCTTAGAAGGCTGATTCCGCGGTAGTTGGCGCGAATGGTGGGGTCGCCTTCCTTGTGAATTGGGCAGAGTAAACTTAAATTCCAGTCGTCGGGCATGCGTTCATCTGACCATATTCTGCATACGAGCTGATGCATGCATCAGCTCCTCACCGCCGTTCTTGAATAGCTCGGCTGGCAGGCCGTCAGCTCCAGCAGCTTTGTTGTTTTTCAGCCGCGTAATCGCTATTCGTACCTCGTCTTAGTCAGGCGGTGGGACAGCTACTCCATCATCATCGACTGGGGACTCGGGTTCGTCTTCTTCATTACTCTCAGCGCTGCCACCATTCAGTAGGTTGTAAGTGTTCTCTCCATAGCTTAAGTATATTCTGGACATTGGTCACTAGGTCGCCATTGTTGTTCTTACAGGAGTTCGACCCGATCTGGAAACCTTCCGTAAGTCGCCTAACCCTCTGGGCGTTCTTCCTGTCGGCCAGCATTTCCAGCTCTTCGCACTCATTTCGGCCTCTCTCTTCTTATTGCGGCAAATACGTCTCGCTTCCTTCTTCAGTTCCCTATAACGGTCCCACATGGCTCGCGTTGCGCCTGATCGCAGCGTGGCCCAATAGGCGGCGTCTTTTTTCACTGCGGCTTCCTGACATTCTTCATCGTACCAGTTGTTCTTTCGGGCTCGCTGAAATCCAACTACTTCCACATTTTTTGCTGCACAGAGGCGGGTGCGTATCTTGGCTAGAACAAGATAGTGGTCCGAGTCGATGTTTGGCCCTAGGAGTGTACGTACGTCTAAAAAGCTTGAAGCATGCCTTCCGTCTATCATAACATGATCGATTTGGTTTCTCGTTTTTCGATCTGGAGACAGCCATGTAGCTTGGTGGATGTTCTTACGCTGGAACCTAAAACTACATATTACCATGTTTCGGGCTCCGGCGAAGTCGATCAGCCTCAGTCCGTTATCGGACGTTTCCGACAGTGTCGCCAAAGATCCCTTCCTTGCCCACCTTAGCATTAAAATCGCCAAGCACGATTTTGACATCGTGTCAGGGGCAGCGCCCATATGTACGTTCCAAGCTTTCATAGGAAGAGATCCTTGGACGCCTCACTCTTCTCTTCCGGCGGGGCATGGGCGCAGATGAGCGAGATGTTGAAGAATCTAGCTTTGATGCGGATTGTGGCTAGACGTTCGTCCACCGGGGTGAACGCCAATACTCGGCGACGGAGTCTCTCTCCTACCACGAATCCAACACCGAATTTGCGCTCCTTTACGTGACAACTGTAGTAGACGTCGCAGGGCTTCACACTTATTTTTCCTTGCCCCGTCCATCGCATTTCTTGGATGGCGATGATGTCAGCCTTTGTCTTCCCGAGGACATCAACCAGCCGGGCAGAGGCACCTTCCCCATTAAGGGTCCGGATATTCCAGGCGCATACCCTTAAATCATAGTCCTTTATACGTTTGCCGTGGTCGTCATCAAAAAAAGGGCGTCGCATCCGAGGCTGTATGTTCTTTTTCATTGGGCGGGGTTTTAACGTGGCGGGACCCAAACTCAGCGCATCCGAAGTTTTACGCCTTCTCACTTTAGCTCGCTCCCAAACGGGTGTTTGGCTGCTACCCAGAGGATATGTGGATATAAATATCCGGATGTTGTGAGCTGCGATTTGAACCGTACCCACAAGAATCGCTTCTGGTCTCTACCCAGTGCACGGACTTTACCACTTTATTGGTAGATCTACCAACTTTTTAGCAGTATTTTATTTTCTACCATTTTTACCAACAAAGGCTTAAAATCTACCAATATTTTTCGGAAAGAAAGCAAAAAGATTTAAATGAACGCAGTGTATACATATTTTGCCATCGAATACACATAAAATAAATATGAAAAGTTAACTCTGACCATGGCCAATTTAAAAGTGAAATTGCATCTCTATCAGCTGTTTATGGAAATATTTTTCGTTTGCAATACTTTGTGTAGCAGACTGCCAAATGAATTGGTTGCAAACTTCAAGCATTTCAAAACTAATTTTTATCAAACAATTTTGTGGTGCAGAGTAATTGTTTTTTTTTTAATGTAGAATAAAGGCATCCGTGTTCGAATCAAATTCGAATCGAAATTTCTTATTGGATTACGGCATTTGGTGGCGAGTTTGCTTTTTCAGCTTAAAATATATTTAAGACAAACGGCTGTCATTTTATTTTATTCGAATCGAAACGTGTTTCATTCCATCACGGATGCCACGATTCGGGCTCATTTTTACGTTTTTTCTTGAATGTTTTATTGGCGTAAAATTAGGGTTGCCAGATTTTTTATGCGCGAAATCAGTACATTAGACTTTTTCATGCTAAAAAAATCATTACTTTTCAGTACATTTTTATTCAAAGCAAAATTATGAAAGTAAGTAACAGAAAATAATTTATATATTTTGGTATATAAATAAAATATAGTTCATAAAAAATAAAAGTGTTATTCATTTTAAAATGAGTGCACACATCATTATACACAGGAGCAAAAAAAATTATTTTATATTTGTGACATTTTGAATAGCAATAACACTGTACGGCAAAATCAACTTTTTTTCTGGGTATTGCACCAAACCAATTTTTTTAAGAGATTGAGTCATAGGTAAAAAAGTAATTTCTCCGTTTTTCGAAGTTAACCTCCGAATTCGAGATATGGGCCTTCGAAGTTCGAAATTAGACCTTTGGTAAACAGTTATTTTTAATTACTGTATGTAAACTACTAAAAAAAGTAAAAACATAGTCGTGGTACGCCTTTTTCTCTTATTTCAACGATATATAACTTTTTCTATGTTACAGGTGCTATAAAGGGGGGTTCGAAAAATTAAAAACCTTATATTTCAAACAAGTTTAAACTGACTTAAACTTAAAAAATGTATATCGTCGTAAACGTGATTAAACCCTTTCTTCTGATATGCAATTTGTATACTTCGTATGTATAAATCTGAGAAAAAACATTTAAAAGGAAAAAATACCTTTTTTTATAAAAAAAAATAATTTAAACAAAAACGCAATACGGGTTCACTATTAGTTCATAAAATATAAAAATGTTATTCATTTTAACATGCTACACTACACATCATCGTACACAGAAGCCAATAAATTATTTTATATTTATGACATTTTTGAATAGCAATAATGAGATCATTCCCATTTTCAGTGTTTAAATAGTCAAAGAATTCTATACATTTCATTTTAAAATTACTTTTAATTTGAAGTTCACTTTCAAAAATTTTAATTAGAAGCCGGTTTTTCTCTTTGCGCCAGGAAACAAACTTTATTCTTAAGATCCTCTCATACTGTAAAAAAGTACCAATCTATATTTCCTCATGGCTTAAATAATTTTTAACTACGCAAAAACTGTGAAAGACTAAGAATTCGCTAAAAAGAGTATCTAACTCTATGTCTTGTATGCAAAACTCTTTTACAGAGTCAGTAAATTGAGAAAAAAGGAGTTGTAAGGTATAGGCAAAAGCCATTCGAATATTGCAATTTATTGTTATTAAACTGAAAGTTATTTTCGAGATAACTAATAACACTCGACAAAAATGTAAGCCTTCTTTTTAAATAATTTAAGCTCCATCATATTATCGCAACTGGTACCTAACGACCCGGCGATATGCCCATAAAACGATTAATCTTTTTGTTGTATTAATTTCTTGGGCATATCAAACATTATCTAAAACATGTCAACTATAGTTAAATTTTATTATTCTTATTTTTTACAGTACAGTTTAAGGAAGTTCCAACGTTATGTAAAAACCTTAAGAAAATACTAAAGTATTTTGTTTGAATAGAAAATTCAGTACAAATCAGTACAAATTTTGAAAAATCAGGACATTAGCGTACTGATTGAAGAAATGAATAAAATCAGTACAAGAGTTGAAAAATCAGTACTGTACTGATAAAATCAGTACGTCTGGCAACCGTACGTAAATACGTTTTTTGTTTTATTATAAAAAATACAATTTATTCCAAGGTGAATTCATATAAGGTGATACCAGAAGTTCAAAAACAAAACGGTCACTAACAAATTTTACGCGGAATTACAATAATAATTTCAACAAATACATCATTTTGAAAATAAGAATCACCAAGGCGAAAATCCAGCTGCTCTGATAACACTACCTTACCTGAATTCGCCTTCTTTTATTCTATATGAGTAAAAACTATCTAATATTGTTTCTTTTAAAAAAATCTACCAACTTCTACCAATTTTTGTATGTAAAATCTACCACTTTTAATTTTTTTGAAGTCCGTGCACTGTCTCTAACTCAGGGCCGGCGAACCTTTATACATACACGTGCCATTATTTTCAAAGAAATATTCAATTTAGAATTGGCGTACCAAAAATAAATCATGAAACATTAGTTGACTCTTAAATAATAAAGTATTAAAAAAAGGATCAGTCCAGCGCCTTTGTCTTGACCTGCGGGCTGTGCCGGAGCCTCAGCCGCTAAACTTAAACGTAGAATACGTGATAATATTAAGAGCGAACTCAGGTTGTAACTGCACATTCTTTTTGATTTTATTTGATTGAATGTTAAACGCATTTCAAGTGCTACCCATCTTTTATTGATTTTTGTAACTTATTAAATAAATTGAGTTTAACTTTTTAAACAGGTGGCAGCCCTTTTTAGTATTCTGTTTGTTCAAGCTAAATATTTCCTAATAATCTTTCGTTTGTCGCACATATTTTAAGATTTCATACAGTAATTTATGTATAATTTAAATAAATTCGACTTTTTAAACAGATGACAAGACTGTAAAAATATTGTCAAACTAAACCCTTGTTATACATTTTCTGTTTGACACCCAAATATACATATTTAAATTATCTAATTTTCTTAATTCATGATGCATTTAAATTGTAAAACGGGTGGCAAATCTGCTACATGGGTTTTGGGGATAAAGTTTCTTCAAAGCCATTTTAATTAATACTTATTCTGAAGTAGTTTTTTTAACTTATTGCACACATCTAACTTAACTTTGTGAACATTTGGCAAACTTCTCAAAATTATTTTCAAACTAAAACGTCTGACGCCCGTATTGTGATTCATATTTAAATCATCTGATTTCTTAATTCAAGTTGCGTTTAAATTTCAAAACAGGTGGCTGCATGTAATTTCGAAATAAAATATCTGTAAAGCAGTTGATAAGTATGCTTATTAAAGGAATTTATTTAACCTATGACATAGGTTGAATTTAAATTTGTAAACAGGTGGCAAGCTTCTTCAGAATATTTTTTAACTGAAACTTTCTTAATTTCTTAAATTGGTGACAATCCTGCTACATCTGTTTTGGGGATGAAGCTTCTTCAAAGCTATTTTGATTCACATCTGCATTAAGTAAGTCAGTTTTTTTGGCTATTGCAGACATTGAATTAAACTTTGTAAACAGGTGGCAACCTTACTGAAAATACTTTGAAACCACATCCTCTTTCGTGTGGCACCCATATCGGGATCCATATTTAAATTTTATAAACTTGATTTTTTAAACGAGTAGCAATGCTCCTCCATGCAGTTTAGAAATTAAGATATTTGAATGCCATTTCTAGGTTATACATATTTCCCCGGAGCTGCGCCATCTGTAACTCAAAAGCCATAATACACACACAGCTGTCTGCAAGATGATGACGAAGTGATTTTGTATGGAAAGTCATTTATGCCCATATATTTGAATAAAATAAACATAATTTGAAGATATCAACCAATACTTCCCATATACCAAACGAAAAGAAAACATTCGAGCGCTTTTCGAGCAATTTGGTAATAAAAAAAAGTTGCAAATTTGTTCTACAATTTTTTGCCTTAAAATGCTCAATATTTGTTAAATTTATATAAGATTTGTACACGATAATATTTCAATTGCCCCAAAGGACCTATATCCCGAAAATGAAAGTTATATCTGCAAGTCATAAACTGCTGGAGCACTTTAAAAGCTCAAAATTTAACCCAAAACAAGCCAATATTTACCGTTGTTTCTACGACAGAAACCGGATTGCTTACTTACAAAACTTAATCTATCGATAGGTTTGGAATTTTATCTTTGAAACGCTGCACTTTTCTTTGAAATCGTTTCATTAGTTGTCTTGCAATAAGCGTTTTCATGAAGCTCTAAAAATTACAACTACAATATTTGAGCATAGCCTTCATATCGAAACGTAACACGTATTCTACGTAAAAAAAAAAACGTTTTAAGCGTCTCTTAAATGTCTCGGTGTGCCTTGTGTGCAAACACCAGCTTCTGCAGACAGCTAAACATTTGTCTAGAGTTGAATTCCAAGATTCCAAAACTTTAGTATAAGCATTTTGGCTCATATTGGCCGATGGTCTTTCTAATTCGATTGATTCTAACTATTTCCTTGTTTCGACTAAGGTTTAGTCCATATTGAATTACACTGGAACTCAATCAGCTGCATTTCAAAATCTTCGATTTCCAACCAATCAAATTTAAACAAGTTCAGTTTATAAAGTGAAGTCACATCAGGAAACATAATAAATTTGAGTTTAGAAAACGTCGATGGAAATTCCGATGAGAGAATTTATTACCAAAGAAAACTCTTCAGAGACTCTTGATCCGGCTAATCCAGATCTGATTTTAGATTTGTTAAGTTTAGCAAACGTTTGTAATTTTTGGAACTGTCAATATTAAATTGCTAAAAAAGCTGATACTAAATTTAAAGTCGACTTTATTTTGGCTATGAATATGCCTCAATATCTTTACCAATAACTTTCAGTTTAGCCTAAAAAGCCCGAATGAGATCTATGCATCAAAATTATAACAGTTTTACTAGAGCCTTGAAGTTGTACGTTCACATCATTGAAATATTCATTTATTTAATGCCAGCGAAGATATGAGGTTCAATATTTTTTAGAACTACGCCCATTATATTACCAAGGGAGGCGAAGCCATACTTTGCGCACAAAGCTTATTGATGAACAGGGAGCGGATTTTATGGATATTGCCCTTTTTCTGCTTAAGAGAGAGAATGTCCACGATTAAGCTTTCCCTGATTCCATATATACACATTTGATGTTGCCTTTTTTTAAGATATTTGCCTTTTTTGGCCTATTGTATATTTAAAAAAGTTCCATATTTAAACTGGGCGCCACTTGTATGAACTCAAGTCGAGCGCACGTTCAGTACATTCAAGGCTGTGTTAAAGCCTGTTCTGTTACAAAAAAATCAAGTTGATAATGAATAAAATCGATTTATAAATAACTAGCCGGTCACGGATGGCGAGTCTTCGCCACGCGCTGAATGTATGCATATGTATGTATGTACATTTACGTATTTGGAGAAAGAAATCATATGTCATCATGTACTTCGTTTATTATATACATACAAAATCTTAAAATATCTCGCCTTTCCTTTATACTATGTATAGAAGATAGTAATTTTAAATAGGTGACAACCCTACTCAAGAAACTTAAAGTTTTTGTACATACGAAGGCTATGCACTTTCAATTGGTATCTCATTTTTTATCCAACGGACGGTGAAGATCTTATAGTTTTTAAACAGGTGGCAACCCTACTAAGAAAAATAATACATTATTACACATCCAGAGGCTAAGTCTTTTCATTTGACAGTGACGGTACAGAACTGATGCCTACGCTTATTACGATTGAATCTAGTAATTTTATTAACAGGTGGCAACGCTATTAAAAAAAAATATTTGTGCTTTTCTAGAGGCCAATCCCTTTCATTTGACACCTCATCTTTTGTAATCCAACGAACGGTGCGGATCTTATAGTTTTTTGGACAGGTGGCAACCCTATTAAGTCAAAAAAGATCCCTCTCCAGTCGATACAGAGCACATTAGAGAAAATCTCGTCGAAATCGGTTCAGTAGTTTTCGAGATTACCGCGTACAAAGAATCTCTACTTTCCTTTATACTATGTATGGAAGAAGATGGAAGATTTAATAATGGTCATATGATAATGCGCAAAGATTTTTTGTATGAACAATGAGCAGGAAATAATGTTAAGTTGCCCACACTCACCGAGGAGTACGTATGCCGTGTCTGTTTGACGTAGCAACATATAAAATTTACTGTTGATAGACAGAGAGAGAAGCACGCGTAACCGTCGCACAGTGCCGCGACTCCATACAAATGATGGACAAAAATAGAAGGAGTGGTCAGAATTGGCTGAAACTTCACACCTAGAAGTATTATGCCCCTCTAATTTCAAAAATTAAATCGGTTTTTCTGTACCGGTTACTCATTTCGAGAAAACCGAGTTTTTCTTGCATTTTTATATGAAAATAGTCATTGTGGACATGTGTTGATATAAGTGGAAGGAGGCATCAGAATGGGCTGAAACTTTACACCTAAAAGGACTATGTCACGGCAATTTAAGAAAAAAAAAACGTTTTTCAGCATCTGTTACCATTTAATTAAAAA
>NW_023458567.1:23545226-23546265 GCF_013731165.1 Rhagoletis pomonella | reverse complement strand
AAAAAGGTAAAATAACTCATAATCATCGTAGACATATGTTTATAAAAACTGAAATAGTATTCAGAACTTGTTGAAACTTTACACCTAAAAGGACTAACCCATGCTTATTTCAAAAATGAAATCGATTTTTCGGTACCGGGTACCCATAAAAAAAAAAAGATTTTTTTTTACATCACTATATGAAATACAAATAAGGCATAATCATGGCTGATTGTGGTGTTTACGAAAACAGGAAGGAGTCGTCAGATTTATTGAAACTTTACATCTGAAGTGTCTATATTACTCTAATTTTAAGAAAGTAATCGGTTTTTTTGTAACGGGTACCTATTAAAAAAACACCGCGTTTTTGCACATGATTACTTAAAAATGAAATATGGCATATCATTGTTGCTAAGTGTTCAGAAAAATAGTCTTAATAGTCAAAATTCGTCTAAACTTTACTTCCTAAGTGAATACATTATGGTAATTTGAAAAATTAAGTCGGTTTTCCTTACATCTTAACCTTTAGAAAAAAAAATTCTTTTGATTTCATTTAAAATAAAGCATAATCACTGTTAAGTAAGTAAGTAATAATAGCTGTTATATGGTAATAACATATAATATGTTAATAAAAACCGAACTAGTTGTTATTATCACTCAGTTTCAGAGTCCTCAGAAGAGGAGGAAGTGATCACTGATTCAAATGATTCCAACACTAGTTGTAAAACGTTGAAATTTTTGCACAGGTAATGTAATTAGTTAGGTGAACAAAATTATAAAAAGACTCAATCAAAAAAAAAAAAATATAAAAAAATTGGACCTCCCTGATGTGCATACATTTGTACTATCATTTTCGCAAGCTGTTTTTGTTTGCTGCTTAAGCAAAATAGTACTCTTTATGCAGATGAAGAGTAATAGGTATGTTATTTATTTTTATTTTCTTTTTGTTCGCCTTTCGTCTAATCATTGGGCGCTGTAAGGTGTCTCGATTGCATTTATTTCCTTACCCGAATTGGTTAACATATTATTTGTAAACTGGTGTCATTGCTCTATATATATA
>NW_023458567.1:23543902-23545126 GCF_013731165.1 Rhagoletis pomonella | reverse complement strand
TAAGCTTTCCCTGATTCCATATATACACATTTGATGTTGCCTTTTTTAAGATATTTGCCTTTTTTGGCCTATTGTATCTTTCAAAAAGTTCCATATTTAAACTGGGCGCCACTTGTATCAACTCAAGTCGAGCGCACGTTGATAATGAATAAAATCGATTTATAAATAACTAGCCGGTCACGGATGGCGAGTCTTCGCCACGCGCTGAATGTATGCGTATATATGTATGTACATTTACGTATTTGGAGAAAGAAATCATATGTCATCATGTACTTCGTTTATATATACATACAAAATCTTGTCTAAATCCGTTCAGTAGCGTGGTTAAAATATCTCGCCTTTTCTTTATACTATGTATAGAAGATAGTAATTTTAAATAGGTGACAACCCTACTCAAGAAACTTAAAAGTTTTTGTACATACGAAGACTATGCACTTTCAATTGGTATCTCATTTTTTATCCAACGGACGTTGAAGATCTTATAGTTTTTAAACAGGTGGCAACCCTACTAAGAAAACTAATACATTATTACACATCCAGAGGCTAAGTCTTTTCATTTGACAGTGACGGTACAGAACTGATGCCTACGTTTATTACGATTGAATCTAGTAATTTTATTAACAGGTGGCAACCCTATTAAAAAAAAAATATTTGTGCTTTTCTAGAGGCCAATCCCTTTCATTTGACACCTCATCTTTTGTAATCCAACGAACGGTGCGGATCTTATAGTTTTTTAGACAGGTGGCAACCCTATTAAGTCAAAAAAGATCTCTCTCCAGTCGATACAGAGTACATTAGAGAAAATCTGGTCGAAATCAGTTCAGTAGTTTTCGAGATTACCGCGTACAAAGAATCTCTACTTTCCTTTATACTATGTATAGAAGAAGATGGAAGATTTAATAATGGTCATATGATAATGCGCAAAGATTTTTTGTATGAACAATGAGCAGGAAACGTACGTTAACGTGTCAGCTGACACGATCAAACTTATGAGAGCGCCATGCAAATGAAAACTCACCACCGTGTACGTGCGACGGTTACGCGTGCTTCTCTCTCCCTCTATCAACAGTAAATTTTATATGTTGCTACGTCAAACAGATACGGCACGTACCCGTCGGTGAGTGTGGACACCTTTATACTCATACGCCATGTACACCTGAATATATTCGAATACTTTTCCATAGAATAAAAATTAACTCGATTTTCGGAATCAGCGAGCAATTC
>NW_023458567.1:23540838-23543802 GCF_013731165.1 Rhagoletis pomonella | reverse complement strand
ACCCTAATTTTACGCCAATAAAACATTCAAGAAAAAACGTAAAAATGGGCCCGAATCATGGCATCCGTGATCGAATGAAACACGATTCGAATCGAATAAAATAAAATGACAGCCGTTTGTCTTAAATATATTTTAAGCTGAAAAAGCAAACTCGCCACCAAATGCCGTAATCCAATAAGAAATTTCGATTCGAATTTGATTCGAACACGGATGCCTTTATTCTACATTAAAAAAAAAAAAAAACAATTACTCTGCACTACAAAATTGTTTGATAAAAATTTGTTTTGAAATGCTTGAAGTTTGCAACCAATTCATTTGGCAGTCTGCTACACAAAGTATTGCAAACGAAAAATATTTCCATAAACAGCTGATAGAGATGCAATTCCACTTTTAAATTGGCCACGGTCAGAGTTAACTTTTCATATTTATTTTATGTGTATTCGATGGCAAAATATGTATACACTGCGTTCATTTAAATCTTTTTGCTTTCTTTTCGAAAAATATTGGTAGATTTTAAGCCTTTGTTGGTAAAAATGGTAGAAAATAAAATACTGCTAAAAAGTTGGTAGATCTACCAATAAAGCGGTAAAGTCCGTGCACTGGGTATAGACCAGAAGCGATTCTTGTGGGTACGGTTTAAATAGCAGCTCACAACATCCGGATATTTATATCCACATATCCTCTGGGTAGCAGCCAAACACCCGTTTGGGAGCGAGCTAAAGTGAGAAGGCGTAATACTTCGGATGCGCTGGGTTTGGGTCCCGCCACGTTAAAACCCCTCCCAATGAAAAAGAACATACAGCCTCGGATGCGACGCCCTTTTTTTGATGACGACCACGGCAAACGTATAAAGGACTATGATTTAAGGGTATGCGCCTGGAATATCCGGACCCTTAATGGGGAAGGTGCCTCTGCCCGGCTGGTTGATGTCCTCGGGAAGACAAAGGCTGATATCATCGCCATCCAAGAAATGCGATGGACGCGGCAAGGAAAAGTAAGTGTGAAGCCTTACGACGTCTACTACAGTTGTTACGTAAAGGAGCGCAAATTCGGTGTTGGATTCGTGGTAGGAGAGAGACTCCGTCGCCGAGTATTGGCGTTCACCCCGGTGGCGAACGTCTAGCCACAATCCGCATCAAAGCTAGATTCTTCAACATCTCGCTCTTCTGCGCCCATGCCCCGACGGAAGAGAAGAGTGAGGCGTCCAAGGATCTCTTCCTATGAACGCTTGGAACGTACATATGGGCGCTGCCCCTGACACGATGTCAAAATCGTGCTTGGCGATTTTAATGCCAAGGTGGGCAAGGAAGGGATCTTTGGCGACACTGTCGGAAAATTCAGCCTCCACGACGAAACGTCCGATAACGGACTGAGGCTGATCGACTTCGCCGGGCCCGAAACATGGTAATATGTAGTTTTAGGTTCCAGCATAAGAACATCCACCAAGCTACATGGCTGTCTCCAGATCGAAAAACGAGAAACCAAATCGATCATGTTGTGATAGACGGAAGGCATGCTTCAAGTTTTTTAGACGTACGTACACTCCTAGGGCCAAACATCGACTCGGACCACTATCTTGTTCTAGCCAAGATACGCACCCGTCTCTGTGCAGAAAAAAATGTGGAAGTAGTTGGATTTCAGCGAGCCCGAAAGAACAACTGGTACGATGAAGAATGTCAGGAAGCGGCAGTGAAAAAAGACGCCGCCTATTGGGCCACGCTGCGATCAGGCGCAACGCGAGCGATGTGGGACCGTTATAAGGAACTGAAGAAGGAAGCGAGACGTATTTGCCGCAATAAGAAGAGAGAGGCCGAAATGAGTGCGAAGAGCTGGAAATGCTGGCCGACAGGAAGAACGCCCAGGGTTAGGCGACTTACGGAAGGTTTCAAGATCGGGGCGAACTACTGTAAGAACAACAATGGCGACCTAGTGACCAATGTCCAGAATATACTTAAGCTATGGAGAGAACACTTACAACCTACTGAATGGTGGCAGCGCTGAGAGTTGTGAAGAAGACGAACCCGAGTCCCCAGTCGATGATGATGGAGTAGCTGTCCCACCGCCTGACTAAGACGAGGTACGAATAGCGATTACGCGGCTGAAAAACAACAAAGCTGCTGGAGCTGACGGCCTGCCAGCCGAGCTATTCAAGAACGGCGGCGAGGAGCTGATGAGGTGCATGCATCAGCTCGTATGCAGAATATGGTCAGATGAACGCATGCCCGACGACTGGAATTTAAGTGTACTCTGCCCAATTCACAAGGAAGGCGACCCCACCATTCGCGCCAACTACCGCGGAATCAGCCTTCTAAGCATAGGTTATAAGGTCTTATCGAGTGTATTGTGTGAAAGACTAAACCCCATGTGAACGAACTGATTGGACCTTATCAGTATGGCTTTAGGCCTGCAAATCCACCATAGATCAGGTATTCACAATACGCCAAATCTTGAAAAAGACCCGTGAGAATAGGAACGACACACACAATCTATTTGTCGATTTCAAAGCCGCTTTCGAAGAAAAGTTGCCGTTATGCCGCGATGTCTCAATTTGGTATCCCCGCGAAACTAATACGGCTGTGTAAAATGACGTTGAGCAATACCACCAGCTGCGTCAGAATAGGGAACGACCTCTCCGAGCCGCTTGATACCAACCGATGTTTCAGACAAGGTGACTCCCTCTCTTGTGATTTCGTTAATCTAATGTTGGAGAAGATAATAAGAGCCGCAGAATTGAAACACTCCGGCACAATACTTTACAAGAGCATACAATTGCTGGCGTATGCCGACTACATCGATATTATCGGTAAAAATAAGGGCTACGTCTGTTCTGCCTTCTCGGCATTGTATAGAGAAGCAAAGCGAATGGGTCTGGTGGTGAACGAGGGCAAAACGAAGTATCTCCTGTCATCACATAATTAGTCAGAGCATAGGCGTCTTGGCACCCACGTCACTGTTGACAGTTAC
>NW_023458567.1:23535721-23540738 GCF_013731165.1 Rhagoletis pomonella | reverse complement strand
CACAGAAATTAAAATCCACATGCGTACACACACAGGCGAAAGGCCCTATGTTTGTTCTATTTGTGGTGAGAAGGCGCTGACGTCATCGCACCTTTTACTACACAATCACCGGCACCACGAAAAACGATATCGTCACAAATGTAAGTTTTGTCCAAAAATGTTCTATGAAACTAAAAGCTTACGCGAACACATGGCCGTTCATAAGAATGTACGAGATCAGATTTGCGGAGTGTGTAACAAGGGCTTTAAAAATGTTAAGCAATTGCGACAGCATCAGCTGATTCACAACACCGAAAAGAAATATACATGCAAATTTTGTGGAAAACGTTTTGCGCAAAGTTCGGGCCTATCTGGTCATATGAAAACTCACGGTACATTGCCCCGGAAAGTGCTAAATGCTGATTAGGATAAATTAAACTAAGTTTCTATTGAAATATGTAAGTTTACTAGTATAACCTCGAATCATTAACTTAATTAAAATAAAACCGGACTTCTTGTTTAAACGTGCTTTTTACACAGTGGCTTATTCGGTATAATACGTGCAGGCCCGTAGCCAGGATTTTTTTTTGGGGGGGGGGGGGTTAAGGGGGGTTCTGGATTTTTTTTAGTTTCACTTATTTCAACATATTTTGATTACAAGAAGAATACTGATAAAAACAAAATTTTTCACACAAACAACAAAAAATATAATCGATAAACGCATGGGGCTATTGCCTGAAAATGCGCTTAGTGGCATTGTGCTACTATGATAGCACGGCCAAGTTATCATTGTAAACTTATGTACTGTAGTTGAACTAATTATAGCCCCACCAAATTTTCACAAGTTTTAAAATATTGTTTTTGCTGTTATTTAATTTTGGTTAGTTTTTTTTTATAGTTCATTCTTTTAAAACATCCGTATAAACACAAGTTTAAAGGCAGTGTCACACGATTGGGTATTTTCCTAAATTTGGTGTGAACACCCAAAGAATTTTTCTTTATCCCAATCACGAAAATTAATTTGTTGAAATTTTCAATAGAACATCGCTGTCTTGTACCAATCTTTTGACTACAAAAAAAAAATTCCCCTTTTTTTTACCACTAGCCCAATATAAAAATGTACAAATGTACCAATCGAGTGTCACTGCCTTAAAAATTTATGCAATATAAAAAAAAAATTCAACAAATTTTCGTTAAAATTTCGAGGTTTAAATTAAATTTTGAGTATGCAGTTTTGTAGCCCATTGAATTCTAGTAGAATAAAGTACAAGTTTCAAATGGCTAAAAATTTCGATTGATTTTTTAGAATTTTTACAACATTCGAAACTTGTACGAAAGTTTGTTGAATTTTGTTTTTTTTTTTTTTAATATTGCACAAATTTGGAAACTTGGATTTACACGGGTTTTGTTAAAGAATGAACTATATTTTTATAAAAAAAATAACAAAAGTTCTATAACAACAAAAATAATACGTTAAAACTTGGCAAAAAGTGGTTCGGCTATAATTTTTTGACCACTGCCAAGCTGCCGATCTGAATTGTAGCGGCACCATATTTGGCACAAGAACGATGCTGCTGGCGTATGCAGATGATATCGATATCGTAGGTCTGAAACAAAGGGACGTAACCGCAGCATTTTCCAGTTTAGAAAAAGAAGCTAAAGAGGTTGGTCTAGCGGTGAACGAGGGCAAGACAAAGTACGTCCTGGCAACATATAAAGAGTCCACGCGTTTCGGAACACACTTCACTGTTGGCAGATATAACTTTGAAGTAGTGAAGGACTTTGTCTACCTAGGATCCCGCATAAACACCACCAACAACGTCAGCCTGGAGATCAAGCGAAGAATAACTCTTGCCAACAGGTGCTACTTTGGGTTCGGTGGGCAATTGAAAAGCAGAGCCCTCTCTCGAAGAACGAAAATCACGCTCTACAAATCTCTCATCATGCCCGTCCTTTTATATGGCGCAGAAACTTGGACGATGTCGAACAAAGATGAGAAGGCTTTGGGGGCTTTCGAGAGAACTATTCTACGCAAGATCTACGGCCCTGTTTTCGTGGACGACGGGTATCGGAGAAAATGGAATGACGAACTGTATGAGCTTTTTTACGACATGGACATAATTAAGCGCATAAAAATACAGCGACTGTGCTCGCTTGTGTTGTACGCATGGATGACGACGTTCCGGTGAAAAGATCCTTCGACTCCGCACCCATGGGTGGACAACGAAAGCAAGGGCGCCCACGAACGCAATGGAAGAACCAAGTGCAGAAGGACCTGTCTGCGCTCGGGATAACCAAATGGCACCTACAAAACACCTACAACCTCGCACCCATAAAATCCATGCAGCAATACTCCAATGTTATGATCAGGGAACGGATTTTTAAGACCTAAAAACCTATAAAACGGCAAAATAAAATAGCGAAATATGCAGAAAAAGGCACTAGAAATCACAAAAAAAGGCAAAAGAAGACACTATAAAAAGACAAAAGCCGAAAAATAATCAAAAAATACATTTATTTTAGAAATGTTTATTTTACAAGTAAGAAGAGAAAAACTATGAACTAGTTTCATTATATGAAAAATTTGTACTTGAATCTTTGACTATTTTTTCCTTTCGATTTTTTAACTCACAAAACTTGTATCTCTGTAGTTGTAGTAATATTGAACCATAAGATGCATTTTAAAGTTTTCTGGCAGCGCTTTTATTCGATTTTCGCGAAGAAAAGCCTTGAATGTACTAAGCGTGCGCTCGACGTGAGTTGATACAAGTGGCGCCCAATTTAAATATGGGACGTTTAAAACTGTCATATTATCAGGAATAAGGGCTTTTCCTTGACATTTACAATTAAAGGTAGAAAAGGCAACATCAAATGTGCATATATGAATTCAGGGAAAGCTAAATCGTGGTCATTATTAATCGAATATACTCTATTTCTTTAGCAGGAAGAAAGGCAATTTCCATAAAATCCGTTCCCTGTAACTCGTTTCTGTAACAATTCTCTACCAAGGCGAATTGAAATATGAATTCGCCGCCTTGTTCTCTACTGCTAATGAGTAGTAGAGAATGACGTATATTCTCTACCAGTAGAGAAATAATCGGTAGAGAAGAGTTGCAGAAACGAGCTACTGGTCATGATAATATATAATAGGTCCATTCTTTTGCAGCCGAGCTACAAAAGAACTCGCTTAAATGACGAAATACACTCAAAGCAACAACACAAACTCGGCTATTTATCCGAGTTCAGCCAGGTCGGTTAAAACATACGCGACCTGAAGAGTAGTGTTGTTAAGTGAAAAAACTGCTCTATTGTGAATTGTTACTGGGAAAGTGGAGAGGGAAATTTTTGTTTTCGTATTGTGGCGAATACTTCGGCAACGCGAAGCGAACAACGAGAAATAGGCAGAATGTTCGAGGAATGACGTAGAATGTTCCACAAAGAGAAACGTCAAGTTGGATGAACACTGCGAACAGCGAGAGAAAGAGAATGAGCGATGAACTTCAGAACATTGTAGAGTTGCCATGAGTGCGAGCGCAGGTATATAAGAGCCACGACACAGCGGAGTTGGGGAGTTACAAGTCAGCAAGCTACAAGTAAAGTGAGTTGCAAATAAGCGCTATAAGTTTAATTGTGGTAACAAGTTTTGTAAAGCGTTGTAATTGCTTTAACGAGTATTGTAAAGTGTTTGTTGTACAATAAAGTACTACGATTTGGTCATCGTGAGCATTTATTTAACAATCCAGCAACGAGCCGTAGGATATTTGGGAAATCCCTCAAGGTTTCAAGGATAAACGTAACAGTATATACATGATTAATATTTTAAATAAGTATATATATTACGCAAATACCTCGCATAATTACTAATTTCTATTGTTTTTTGTGTCTAAATCCCGTTGAACTAATCACAAGTTTCTTGCCAGCTACCAGCAGGGTTGCTTAAGTAGCTAAAAGGAAATTTTACCCGAGCTGAGCATTCTTTTGTCGCTCGCTTACTAAAAAATGCAGCTAATATTTATTAAGATTCCGACTTTCGCTACCGTTAAAACTCCATCGCCAAAAAATGCGAAGTGAGCTTTGGTAATTTTTAGCGACTTTCGCAGTTCTATCTTAAAAAAGCATCTCAATCTCAAATCTCAATTTTTTGTCAGATTATAGCGATGAACCGGAGTGAACTGTTTTTAACAGCTAATGGCCCTATTTTGTAAGGCGATAGTCGATGGGCAACCATATACTAAAATTCGCATTAAGTGTGGCAACTGACTACTGACTGTCGGCTACTGAGCCTAGTAGCGAAATTTTCTGTTTCCCGCTTATGACGATTTTTACTACGTTTATGCGACAGAACTCGTGAATTCTTCATTGCATGAATTCAAAAGTGGTCCCGTTTAAAGGCCCTACACGCATTGATTTATCAACCAATTGGCCAATCGCTAGAAGTTGGTGGTAAATAAGCCGTATGTAGGCAAGTTGGCAAGGTTAGGTTATCCTGGCTGCCCTCATCCGTACAGAAAAAGGGCACACTTAGGCCTCCATGTGCCCATTGTGATACCATATTGATGGCACGCAACAAGATAATTTGGGCACGGTATTAATTGAGAACTCAATTGCTCAATTACTAGTAGATGTATTTACTACCTAATCGACACAATTTCTTTTTTTCAAGTTCTACTCACACCCAACAAAACAGGCCAGAAGAGCCAAAAATACAGACAGTAACTAACAAAATTCACATAAGACATTCGATTATTGAGTTCTATCGCATCACTCATCAACAAGGAGCGGATTTTTAGGACCTAAAAATCTATAAGAAAGGTAAAATAAAATAACGAAATACGCTGGAAAAGGCAAAATAAAGTAGCGAAATAGGCAGGAAAAGGCACTAGAAATAGCAAAAAAGGCAAAAGGCACCAAAAAAGACAAACACTGAAAAGTAACACTGGTTTACAGGAAAATGTTTCAACGGACGCCACTACATATCCAATTCCTATATAGAATTGCTCGCTGATTCCGAAAATCGAGTTAATTTTTATTCTATGGA
>NW_023458567.1:23531579-23535621 GCF_013731165.1 Rhagoletis pomonella | reverse complement strand
GAATTGCTCGCTGATTCCGAAAATCGAGTTAATTTTTATTCTATGGATAAGTATTCGAATATATTTAGGTGTACATGGCGTATGAGTTTAAAGGTGCCCACACTAACCGACGTGTACGTATGCCGTGTCTGTTTGACGTAGCAACATATAAAATTTACTGTTGATAGAGAGAGAGAGAAGCACGCGTAACTGTCGCACGTACACGGTTGTGAGTTTCAATTTACATGGCGCTCTCATAAGTTTGATCGTGTCAACTGACACGTTAACGTACGTGAGTGTGGCTGACACGATCAAACTTATGAGAGCGCCTTGTAAACGAAAACTCACCACCGTGTACGTGCGACGCACAGTGCCGCGAAGGTGGACAAAAATACAAAAATCGACTGTCTTGAAACTTAGATGTTTTGATGTCAAGTTACAGCTAAATCTCCAACTAAGAGAAGTTCATAAGTTATTTTGTGATAAAAACAACTTTCAGCCTCACACACCCCCTCAAAGTACACCTATTTTCTACATACCATTTCATTTCGGCGATTCGCACATAAAAGTGGTCGCAGTTAAAAATTTGTTAAAAATACATTTTTATTCCTAGCAAGATCAACTTTTGCACTTTGGTAAAGATATATGCGACAAACCAAAAAATGTATAGTTCATGGAAAAAAAATTGATACAAATATTTTTTTTTTATTAATAAATAAATATATGATTAAACATACCAAAATCCGAAAATTGGTAAACTTTGGAGACAAAAACAAAAAAACTTCTTGAATTTTTGAGATTTTTTTTTTGGTTATGGTAGTTTGGACCTTCTACTAACAGAAACAATCGAAATCTCTTCCAACTTTTTCCAATATTTGAAAATTTTCAATTTTGAAAAAGTGACTAAATGCCTTTTTTTGGTATTATTTTAGCTGATCTATATTTACAATACTTTTTCTGAATGCCCTAAGATCTAAATTTTTGGTTCGCTTTTCAAAAATAAGGTGTTGAATTAAGGCTAAAAGTGCAAAAAAAAAAATTAAGAGGTACAGGGTGCTTTGAAATGAAAAAAATTATCAGCTAATTAAAATACTTAAATATGCATCACGGTATGGGAGCCAAAAACAAAGGTATACGATTATTTACATATATATATATATACATATATATATATATATATAGCAATGACACCAGTTTACAAATAATATGTTAACTAATTCGGGTAAGGAAATAAATGCAATCGAGACACCTTACAGCGCCCAATGATTAGACGAAAGGCGAACAAAAAGAAAATAAAAATAAATAACATACCTATTACTCTTCATCTGCATAAAGAGTACTATTTTGCTTAAGCAGCAAACAAAAACAGCTTGCGAAAATGATAGTACAAATGTATGCACACCAGGGACTTCCAATTTTTTTATATTTTTTTTTTTTTTGATTGAGTCTTTTTATAATTTTGTTCACCTAACTAATTACATTACCTGTGCAAAAATTTCAACGTTTTACTATTAGTGGAAAATGTTGCTCAACGCGAGTTTAAAATTTCATGAATAAATTGTATTTGACATATCAAAAATTGCGAAAGGTTAGTAAAATACTTGAAGAACATAGTGCGGAAGAAATTACTTATGCAGCACGGAAAGTAACAAAAAATGAAACGAAGCCTGATAACACTATAAAGAAGTGTCTTGAACCCTTTGAAGCGCTGGCCTTGTGTTTAGATTTAGATTTATCGGAAGAAAAATATAATAGACTACGCAAAGTTGCTAACAATATACATGCGGATTTTTTCCCAAGCACGTATGCGTTAAACCAATTAAAACAAAGTTTAGTACCACATATAGAAGCGACGGAAACTTCAGCAGAAGTTAATTTAAAGGCTCTTGTACATATTACATCCAAACACATCTTAGAAGATTGTGCAGACAAACACCCAGTGGGCAAACTTTCACTTATATGTAAATGGGGAATGGATGGCAGTTCTGGCCACAGTCGATATAAGCAAAAATTCTCCGCGGAAGACCTCTCAGATGAATTTATTTTCGTAATTGCTTTGTTACCACTTAAGTTCGTATAAAATCAATTATTTTCTTATGTATCTATTCTCTATTTTCCAAATTTTTTCACATTTTAAGGCTCATCGATTCCTCATCAGGTAATGAAATATGGGTCAACCGAACTCCCTATTCTACGCTGTTCTGTAGACCAGTGAAATTCGTTTATACGAAAGAAGGAAAGGCGGTAATTCATTCAGAATATAATAAAATAATTCAGATGATTAAAGATTTGGAATGTGATATTTTTAAAAATAAGAAGGGAACTGCTGAAGTTTCCTACATCATGCATTGCACTATGATTGACGGTGCAGTAGCTAATGTTTTAACAAACACCAATTCCTCAAGCAGATGTTTCATATGTCATGCAAGCCCAACAGAAATGAATAATATTGAACAAAACAAAATACCAAATCCAGATCATTATAAATTTGGGTTATCAACCCTCCATTGCTGGATTCGATTCTTTGAATGTCTATTACACATAGCCTACCGTCTGCCTTTTAAGACATGGCAAGTCAGAATGGAAAATAAGGCTAAATTTATTGAAACTAAAGCCCGTATCCAAAAAGAGTTCAAAATTAAAACAGGTTTGATAATTGACCAAGTCAAGCAAGGGTTTGGAACAACAAATGATGGAAACACAGCTCGACGTTTTTTTGAAAATATTGACGTTGCCGCAGAAATTACTCGTCTGGAGAAGTCTCTAATCCATAATTTTTTTCTGGTGCTAAGAGTCCTCTCTTGTGGAAAACAAATAAAAACCCAAGAGTTTAGTGTTTTGTTGAACGAAACAAGAGAGTTATACCTTAGAAATTATGGTTGGTATAACATGCCAAGTTCAGTGCATAAAGTTTTAGTACATGGATGTGATGTAATTAAATACTTTGATTTACCAATAGGTAATGATTTTAAAGCTATGTTTTCATTTATTTTCTTAATCTGTATTTCCACCTATTTTATCAGGCTCATTATCAGAAGAAGCCTTAGAATGTTCACACAAAAACATAAGAAAATATCGGCTTAATCATTCTCGAAAAACTGGAAGAGTACAAAGCAATACGGATTTAGTGACTCGTTTGATATTATCGTCAGATCCATTAGTTGCATTTAAAAGAAATATAAAACAGAGAAACAAATATTTAAAGGGTTCTGATCTCAGCTTTAATAAATACATTGTTGAAAGTGACGAAGCAGACAAAAGCATGGAATCATTTGAATCAGTGATCACTTCCTCCTATAACAACTAGTTCGGTTTTTATTAACATATTATATGTTATTACCATATAACAGCTATTATTACTTACTTACTTAACAGTGATTATGCTTTATTTTAAATGAAATCAAAAGAATTTTTTTTTCTAAAGGTTAACATGTAAGGAAAACCGACTTAATTTTTTAAATTACAATGTATTCACTTAGGAAGTAAAGTTTAGACGAATTTTGACTATTAAGACTATTTTTCTGAACACTTAGCAACAATGATATGCCATATTTCATTTTTAAATAATCGTGTGCAAAAACTCGGTGTTTTTTTAATGGGTACCCGTTACAAAAAAACCGATTACTTTCTTAAAATTAGAGTAATATAGACACTTCAGATGTAAAGTTTCAATAAATTCTGACGACTCCTTCCTGTTTTCGTAAACACCACAATCAGCAATGATTATGCCTTATTTGTCTTTCATATAGTAATGTAAAAAAAAATCTTTTTTTTTTAATGGGTACCCGGTACCGAAAAATCGATTTCATTTTTGAAATAAGCATGGCTTAGTCCTTTTAGGTGTAAAGTTTCAACAAGTTCTGAATACTATTTCGGTTTTTATAAACATATGTCTACGATGATTATGAGTTATTTTACCTTTTTATAAAATTGTAAAAAAAAAAATTTTTAATTAAATGGTAACAGATGCTGAAAAACGTTTTTTTTTTCTTAAATTGCCGTGATATAGTCCTTTCAGGTGTAAAGTTTCAGCCCATTCTGATGCCTCCTTCCACTTATATCA
>NW_023458567.1:23513644-23531479 GCF_013731165.1 Rhagoletis pomonella | reverse complement strand
ATTTTTTTTTTGTCAAACTTGTTTTAATTTTTTTTATTCCAAAACCGAAACCGGAACGAAACCGATTTAAATTTTCAAGAACGAAACCAAAACCGAAACCGAAACCGGATTGAATTGGTTTCTTTCCTTGCTAAAAATAATCAAACAAAACCCGTTGTCAAATTAGCTTATTTTTTATCTGTTAAAATAGTTATACAGTAACTTCCATAATGTAATAAACAAAGTGAAATCAATATTTGACGTACGCTTATTTGAAATTTTAAATGTAAACAATTCGTATATTTGTTTACATTAACCCTCTTTCGAACCGAATTCTGGGATAGGGCGTTCTTCAACCAAATTCTGTGATAGAGTATTTTTTTCAGAATTTATGCGAGTTGCACTAGAAATTTCCTGATTTTCTCGATTTTAGCAAGTAAATTAGTCACTAAACCGTATTTTTTTTTGTGAATAACTATTTTCTGATATTTTCACATATAAATAGTATTGACGAAGGTACATAAACCGCACTAGGCAGTGCAGCTGCTTTGTCTCGGAAACAATATGCCAGTACGCAGAATGTCCCCATCTCAAAAGATTTCCCCATATATGTATATATATATGCCCATTAAGATTAAGGATTCTTTCTCAAATTAACTACTGCAAATCAGGACCATCTATTATTACTAATTTGGCGAAAGTATAAATTTTATAGGTAACATCTTTGATGGTATTGCATCTGGGTCGAGACGTTTTCTCTTGGCATTAATACTTGCATAAATGATATCATTCGGTTTGAAGTGCAGAGCGCAAACTTTTTAGAAGATCCAGCTAGTTTAACACCACACGCATTCATCCAATCCCTTCCTTGCGTAACATCTGTTGGCACACGAAGCATACCTACCTCAATGTTGTGGGTGCTTCTGCATAAACAGCAAGTATCTGGCATTTTAAACGATTTTTTTCTTTTTGTTCTTTCTAAAACAATTATTTTTTGGATTTGAAATCAAGTTTTTTTTTTAATAAATTTATAATGTTGCTAGTTTTAAATGGGTTAACGCAATGACAAAACCGTTGTCATATTACCGTATAAAAAATAAATATCTCATATATTGACTTCACTTTGCTTATTACACTACGGTAACTTCCAAGAAATTTTAAATTCTGAGGATTTCTCTCATATGAGAGGATAGATAGAAAAGGACAAAAACATCAATCATGGAAAAAGCTTGAGGTTGCATGTAACTTTAGTAAAATAGTTTTTATTTTGGTGGAAAATATTTACAAGTATAAATTTATCCCGCAAAAACATCCAAGCTATCACCCTTATTCTAAATCTTTTCCAATTGTACTTCGGATATCGTAAAATGTACTTCAGATTAGTCAACTGTACTTCAGGAACCGTAAAATATACTTCAGACTAGTCAATTGTACTTCAGAAACCGTTAATTGGACTTCAGATTAGTCAATTGTACTTCAGAAGCCAAAAAATGTACTTCAGATTTGTAAAATGTACTTCAGAAACCGAAAAATGTACTTCAGACTAGTCAATTGTATTTCAGAAACCATAAAATGTACTTCAGATTTGTAAATTGTACTTCAGATTTGTAAATTGTACTTCGGAAACCGTTAATTGGACTTCAGATTAGTCAATTGTACTTCAGAAGCCAAAAAATGTACTTCAGATTTGTAAAATGTACTTCAGAAACCGAAAAATGTACTTCAGACTAGTCAATTGTATTTCAGAAACCATAAAATGTACTTCAGATTTGTAAATTGTACTTCAGATTTGTAAATTGTACTTCGGAAACATATGTATAACATTTTCGCCAAAAAATGCACTTACCACAAATGAGCGCTCAACCATGAATATCAAGTAGATTACAAGCAATTTTATGCAAAGTATGTATGTATGTACATACTACATGTTAATAAATCGCATTAGATATAGCATTATGCTTGCAGTATATAGATACATACGTACATTCGATTGCGATTTTTTGCAATTGAAGCAATTATTATTATTATTATTATTATTACACTATGCGACAGTCAAAATCGGGATGGGATGAAACCAACGGGAAATGTTATATCGGTCAAAAACAAGTTATACGTGGCCCGGCGTTTCGCTGGGTCACGTCTAGGAAATATATATATATATAGGGGAAATTGTCACCTTTGGTGGTCTTTTTTTTTACATAACTCGAGAACCACTAGGCCGATTTTGCTCAAACAAATTTAAAAAAATTAAAAATTACAATTCCTTTAATCTGTTAATATAACGTTTTTCTATATACTCAACAGTTTTGCCGGTAAAAATAAATGTATGAAGAAAAACAAATTATTTTTGCCTTATTGCATTTGCAATTATAGCAGGGTAAGAGCACGCTATGGAAGTGAACTCACAAAGATATGCGGAGCTGTTGGGCATAGTAACCATGGACGCATCTATGTCACCTTCGGGTTGAATTGTTCAACCACAACCTCCTATGCCTGAATAGCTGGTTCTCAATCCAGTTCATGCAATAACAGCTTCTTCCAAGCCATTGAAAACATGCACTATGTTGGGTCCACCACCTGTTACGCTTGCTTCCGCCTTCGGACGTGCTTAGGGATTATAACCCTTACGAAGTATAATTCTCATTTCTGTGTTGCCGGAGAAGAGGGGCTTTCGCTTGTCAAAGGCATACAACATTTCTTGTGCATATAACTTCGGCTACGCCATTCACAGTATTTTTGCTCAGAACCCACATCTAAATTTACAAAAAAGTGCAATAGTGCGAACGGAATTTATTAATAAACTATTGCTCGGAGATTTGAAACATTTGTTTGAAATTAAAGTTTAATCCTTTGATTACATGTGTATGTTAAAGATTTTAGATTCGGGTTATGCGTTTGGACACAACAACCGAAAATCATTGTACAAACTAGGGATGTTACGAATGTGGAATATTAGTTTGTTTAAACAGTGCTTGCAAGCCAAACCAGATGTCAGATTTTTCTAAAGCTTTTTAAAAAGAATTCTTCATTCTCATTCCTTTGGCTGATCAGAGTTTGAGGAATCTGTAACTTCATCCGCGATTTTCGATTTTAGTTTTTGTAATTCATTTTCAATACTTTCTTCTGCGACTGGTTTGAAAAATATGTTCTTGTAGCGAGATAAATAGGGGGATATGCAAAATAAGTTATTATTAGCCAGGATTGAAAATTTGGAACAATATTCTGTTTTCAAAGTCGTAGCTGCCAGCCGAACCGAATCAGAATATTGTTATTTAAAAAAAAATACCCCGTTTTTTATAAGAATTTGAATTATTGGAATTACGGATGATACGTCTCAGATAGTTACGTAATATAGCTTTTTAATTATTTGAGCATCGATTCTCTTTATAGCCAGACATTGATCATTTCTGCTGGAAGTCCCTATTGAAGGAGCTTACTCTTTGACTTTAAATAGCATAGAAGGGAGACGTAGGGGGACAGTTTTACCACAGAAGTTTTTAGCCAAGGATCGAGTGTATATCCATATGAAAAAATATTGCCCGACAAGTAAACAAAATTACTCTTTTTAATTAATTTAAATTCTCGAAAGAGGCCCATTTGAAATGATTGAAACGAATATATGTAACATCAAAAGAAAATCACGAAAATTTGGTTAAAAATTACAGTGCAATCTTTCTTCTACTGTGTCTAGTAGTTTTTATTTTAAGATTGGTCCAAAAAAATCATAATAAAGAAAGAAACCAATGCAGGTATTTAAAGTACAAAAAAAAAATATTAAAAGGACTATGTTCTCTTTTGCGTATCTCAAAGGTCAAGTAGAAGTGAAAACTTGTATGACTGCCCATTGATAGCTCGGTTATATACCTTACAAAATAATAGGGCGATTCATCAAAACGCGCAAATGCCTCGTAACCATGTAAACCTTGTAAACTTACTTAGTTTTGTATGAAAAATCTAGTTATTTGCGAGGTTTACGCGGTTATGAGGGATTTACGCGTTTCCATGAATACCCATGATATGTTTAAAGACTTTTTTTTATCAAATATTGGATACAATTTGTCATTTTGTTTTCCAGATATACGTTTTATCGTTGCACTTGCACAACATTCGAATTCGCAAAAGCTCCGCATTGATTATTGCGAATGCGAATGTTAAAATTAATGTGGAAGCTCCGCGGTTGCGAATGCGATTGCGAATATTCGCAACAATCCTGGTACAAACTACTAAAACCGGACCAGTGTTGCCATTTTAGTCGTTTTCCGGCTAGATTTTGCTGGTTGCGATAGCAAACAGCCGGAGAAATTTCGGTTTAGCCGGAAGCGGATTTGTTAGCCGTTTTGTAAAAAAAGTAGCCGTTTTTGGCCGATTTTGCTATTTACCTTGTTTTCTTAAAATTCAAATATATGTATGTGTTTCCATTTTTGACTAAGCGATCCAAAATCTGTTGGAAATGGCTACTAGCCTTATCGCTGAGGCAGGGTTATATAAAAATAGGCCGATCTCGCTTATTTTTATTTTAAGGGAATATATTTTTTCTAAAGAAGGCGGTAACGGGGATTTTCTTCATAAAATGTTTGTTATAAATGACTTAAATTTAAGTGTGAAGTTTTATTCGCAAACTCAGAAAATAACAAATTATCTCACAGTTTGCTTAACACGCGTTTATGTTTAGATATAGTGCCAAGAATAAATGTTACAGGTATTGTCTTCATAGATAGCGCATATTCAATTCTGCCTTAATTACAAAACATCATTGTTGCCCACGCTTAAAGTTTTAAGGTAAGGGAAAAAAGGATATTTTCAAGCACTATGTACACATATAGATTTATTTAAACTAACTTTTTTTGCTGAGAACTTATTATTCCATATTCCATTAACCGAAGGCCAACTTGAACTAAAAGAACCAAAACTGAAATGCGGCAAAATTAAAGTAAAAGAGCACAAATTTCTATGCAAAGCAAAACTCTCTGGGAAGACAATAGGTTTGTTCGTCGAAAATCCAGCAAAAATTATCACTCAAAATATCAGTTAGTAAGAAAAAATGATCCTAAATTTTGTCTCAAGTAGAGAAACTTGCAAATTTCTGTACGAACGCAAATTTGCAGGAACTTGCAAGTTTCCCTGCCCGCTAGTGTTCACGGTTGCATTTCAAACATAAGAAATTTGTATAGAATTTTACAATTCTTTAAGAGGGGCAAAAAACAGGATCTACATATATATTTCTTGCTAGTCCAACTTTCTTCAACATACGTTTAAATTTCTTTGCCGTACTAACTGTCGCGTTTCCTATATCAACTCTGGTCGAGATTGCATTCCGAGTACGTTTCAAATCATTGGAAATAACTAAAAAAATTAAGTAAACAAGTATTTGCTTAAATTTTTCATTTTAAATTCGCTCAAGTTTGTAAATTTTTAAATTTGACGAATGAATATTCAAATTATCGTCGACAAAAAATACAACCATGTGCGACAATCATATGTTTTTCCTAATTGCAAATTCTTGCTGGCAAAATTTTTTCCAGCTTGAATTTGCAACTTCTCTCCAAGAACTAGTCTTTCTACTTATGATTTATTTAAATAAAACATGTGAAATTTAGGTGAAACAGTTTAGCCGTTTTTAGCCGTTTTTTTGCCAATTTAGCCGGGTGGCCCAAAAAGTCTATTTCTACGATTCGTAGCAAAATTCGAATACGAAAGAGTTGAAGAATAGGGGTGTTTATCTGAAAAATCAAATGTTATTTTGCTATATCAGTTTATGTTATTTTATAAACTTTTTTGCCTATCATTTACTAAATTTGCTATAACTTTTCTATTTTCAAATCGATTTGCAACAGATTTGGATCCATATACTTTGAAATTTAATAAGCTTTAATATAGCTTAAAAATAATAACAAAAAGTTTGCAGCTTTTAGGTGTAATTCACAATAGAATAACGATGCGACTTAAAATTGTGTCCGATTTCACCCGTAAATTTGCAGATAACCCTTAAACTGATAATTTGAGTGCAAAACATTGTATAGCAAGTTCATTGGCATTTCCAAGACCTTTAATCTGGCGGGGAGCTTTTTGTGTTGTGAGAACCAGAACCGGATATTTTTGCAAAAAATTTAAAATGCGGCTTTCTCAATTTGAAAAAAAACCACAATTTCGGAAATTCGTAAAACGTATTCTTTTTTTATTTTTGGCCTCATATTCAGTTCTGTGAGTTATTTTACATAGCAAATGACTATACAATTCACAATTTTTAACTATTTTGTTAAAAACTTTTTCCCTCAACGCATATGGTTTTCTATATTTTGAAATGCAACGCGCAAGTACTTAGTTATCATATTCGAATAAAATTTTGTCCAGCTTATTTTTAGACTAAAAGACATCTTTTTCCGCCCGGCAAAACATATTTTTGTTTTGACGAACGGTCTAAGCTACATGTTAACTCTGAGTGAGAATATGCGGTGCATTTTTATCCGGGCCATAGTTGTTCGTTTGGAAAAGCCAGCAAGAATTAGCAACCAATAAAATTCAGAGAATAAGTACTATCTTACTCTACTAAAGAGAGAAGCATAGTTTTGCGCGAACAGGAATTTGAAGAAATTTGCAAGTTTCACTGCCAGCTGGAGCGCATGGTTGCATTTCATACAAATAAATTTTTATGAAATTTTTAAACTTTCAAGTAAAAAACAAAACATGACCTATACGTATGCTTCTTCTTATTTTGACTTTCTTCAACAAATGCTTAAATTTCTTTGTGGTAGTCACTGTCGGATTTCCTACATCGACAATGGTTGTGACTGCGTTCCGATTACGAATAAAACTTCTTTAGGGAAGTACATTTCAAATCAAATGGAATTAACTAAATTAATTAAATAACCATAACTAGAATATCAATCAAGAGTTTTAAAAATTATCTTGAATAGACGCATGTAATTGTTAATTAAGCAAATAACTTTTTTTTTACAGAGCAAATCCAAATCTAATAACAAATGTCCTCGAAATAGTTCAATATTGGATGAGGCGCAATGCATAGCTTTGGCTGAAATATATAAATTACATACTTGCCTTTGGAATGAGGAGGAAATCGCTTATAGGTTCAAAAATAGACGCCAAGAAGCTTTAATCGCTGTTTTTAATGGATTTAACGCAAAAACTGGTCTGAAACTGTCACAACAGGATTTGAAAAAAGAAATTATACTGTTACGAAAAATCTGCTCAAATGAAAAGAAAATGAAAATAGCATGCAAAAAAACCAATTCCATTCATAAACCCACCTACGCATTTTACGATCATATAGCATTCCTCGAAGTCGACGTTGCCCCCTTCGAATGCTCCAAATGTGGAAAATTGCTGCCTGGGTCAGGTAAGCTCAAAGTACATTTGGCACAACATGATGGCTCGCTGCCCTTCAAATGTAATATCTGTGGCCATGGTTTTCAGTTGGGTAATAATTTGACGGTTCATCTGAGAAGACACGTACAGGACTACCAGTACAATTGTGAAGTGTGCAACAAGCCGTGCGCAACAACCACAGAAATTAAAATCCACATGCGTACACACACAGGCGAAAGGCCCTATGTTTGTTCTATTTGTGGCGAGAAGGCTTTGACGTCATCGCACCTTTTATTGCACATGCACCGGCGCCACGAAAAGCGACCTCTTCACAAATGTAAACTTTGCCCAAAAACGTTCTATGAAAGGAGAAGGTTGCGCGATCACTTGGCCGTCCATAAGAATGTACGAGATGAAATTTGCAGAGTGTGTAAGAAGGGCTTTAAAACTCCTGATCAATTGCGACAGCATCAGCTCATTCACAACGCCGTAAAGAAATATTTATGCAAATTTTGTGGAAAACGTTTTGCGCAAAGAGCAGGGCTTAGTGGGCATATGAAGACGCACGGTACAAAATTATCTGCAACTGTCCCTGAAAGTGCTACATAACTAGGATAAGTAAAACTGTGTTTCTATTGAAATAAGTTTATTAATGTAACTTCAAATCATTAACTTAAATAAAATAAAACCCGACTTCTTGTTCAAACATGCTTTTTAACAGGGGCTTATTCGGTATAATACGTGGGCTACAAAAATCAGCAAATTTCATGATCATCTGGCAATTCTAAGTGCTCTGTCTATGTACAAACCTTTAGGTCAGGGCATAAATTATCTTTTAATTGTTTCCCGCGGGGACATCACTCGTAAACAGTTCGCTGTAACTAGATAGAATATTGTTGACGTTTTCTCTGAATTTCATTTGTTTTACGGCTCTATTCTGTATCAGTGACATATTCTTGTCACAGTTTTTTATACGGAAAAATATATGAAAAAGTTTAAATCTGTCAGTAAAAAAGAGTTTCTCACCGATACAGAATTGGGCTATTATTTTAATTATTAATTGGAACCCAAAAGGGTAATCCTTTTAATGGCAAGAATCTTTTAAAGATCCTTAAAACACCCGGTGATCCTTATAAAATTATGGAGACAGCATAGAAAAAAAGTAAGTTGATAAAATGCATGCAGCAATCCTCCACTGTTGTGATAAAGAAAGCATCAACATATTAATTTACGCCAACAATAAAAATTAACAGGTAATTTTTAATCAAAAAACAAAACCGACTTCAATTCTCATATAAAAATTTAAGATTATCGTTAATTTCTTCATGATCCAAATTAATATGAGACTACCTGTGAGGTAACACCTTTCCTTTAAAAAAAGAAATATAGAAATCGATTAACGTGGTCCAAAGTTATGCGGTAACATACATAAAAAAAAAAATTATTCCGACGAATTGATAACCTTTCTCCTTTTTGTGAAGTCGGTTAAAAATCAAACATCATGAAAAAGTTGTTTCTAATAAAAACAAGAAAAGAAACAAAAAAGTGCTAGCCAACATTTTGAAAAGTTTCAGTGTTTATTTAATATGTTTATTAATATTTTAAAAAAGTGCAGTAGCCGGACTCCGATTTACCGCTAAAACTCCATCACCGAAAAATGCGATGTGAATTTTGGTAATTTTTAGCGACTTTCGCGGTTCTATCTTAAAAAAGCATCTCCAAAAATCTCCATTTTTTGACAGATTTTAGCAATGAACCGGGTAAAGTGAGTGAACTGTTTTTAACAGTTCATATAGCGTATGGCGCTATTTTGTAAGGCGACGTATAGCCGATGGGCAACCATATATGTACTAAAATTCGCGTTAAGTATGGGAACTGGCTACTGACTGTCGGCTACTGAGTCTAGTAGCGCAATTTTCTGTTTCCCGCTTATCACGATTTTGAAATTTGTTTACATAGAGCGTGTGTGTAGCAAAGTTCGTGACGAGGAAATTTTTGACAAGTAGGAGGTAGGGACGTTCCGATACCATCAAAGTATCGATACCTACTTAAATGAGTTTACTCAAATCGTTATTTCGATACTACTTATATGAGTAAACCGAAAGTATCGATACCTACTTATATCGATAATTTTACATTATTGTATATGCAACAAAGTGAAAGGAATTTTCCGGCGTTTATCTGTGACATACCTTTTGCGTTATGCGTTTTTCACACAAAGTCCGAAAAATCACGACACATAGCGACAAATTTTATATGACACAGCGCAAATAACTAAAAACATGACTTTAAACACTTTTAATTTTTTATTTGTATTATTTTGTTGAACATGAACGAAAAATAAATAGCAATTTGTATTGTATTTACAATACAGTGAGTGGAAGACCGACCTATCCCGGCAGCCAGTTCGAAAACGTCCTATCTCAGAACACTTTTCAAAAACGTCCAATTTCAGAAATATATTGAAAAACGCCCTATCTCTGAAAACGTTTCAAGAACACCCTATTTCATAACTCGGTTCAAAAACGCCCTATCTCAACATATTTTCAATATATTTTCAGTTGAGATAGGACGTTTTTGAACCAAATTATGAAATATGGCGTTCTGGAAAAGTTTTCTGAGATAGGGCGTTTTTGAATCAATTTCTGAAATAGGGCATTCTTGAAAAGTTTTCTGAGATACGGCGTTTTCGAACTGGCTGTCGAGATAGATCGATCTTCCACTAAGGTGTCGATATGTATATTTCGTCATTAGTAACGATATGTATATTTATTCATTAATTAGACAAAAATTTCAACCTTTGAACGGTTCCCACAAAACTTTACGGTTTTAAAGCATTCCTTGCACTTTGCTGTGGTATCAGTAATTTTGTAAAAATATATCCGTGCTTTAGATTTTGGCGGTGTCATTGCTTAAAGCAATTATTTTTCATAAAAACGACGCTGACAAGATATGGAACTTGCTCAAATCCATTCGATACAAGTACTTTTCTTTCGATACCAAGTACGAATCGAAACAACGATTCGAGTAAAAAAGTAGTTGGTAGCGAAACAAAAGTATCGAGTACGTACTCGTATTTACTTGTATCGGAACATCCCTAGTAGGGGGTGAATAAAATTTCACTAGCTCATGAGGGGTTTTGACAAATGCATAGAAAATTTTTACAAACACAAATATTGGTGATGTGCATGATTCAATAGTAGAAAGGTTTTGTAATAAAACAGTCTTCTCCCTTCCACACATAAAATCGGCTCCTTTACTTGTGCAGAATGTTGCTTACTCTACAGTTTCTAGTGATAAAATATGTACATCGAATTAAAGATAATAGCTTGTACTTTCTAAATAATATAAATTTCTTTACCATTAATCATGCAGTTTTTTTCAAAAAAGGTTATTTCATGAAAAAATAACATATGTTCGTTTTTTAGTGGTTTTGGTATAAATATATAAAAAACAATTTCAATTATGTATATCAGCTGAAAGATTGATTATCTTTATGGTGACGTTATTAGTTTTTTAATCAGTTATGTGGTTCATAAGATATTAATATTAAAGAAAAAAATCAAAGAATTAAATTGTAACCTTCTAAAACGTCTTAATATTTTACTTGCGCTAAATAATTATGACATGGTTGAAATGAGCGTAAAAAGTTTTATTGATCTGCATTTTTTGTTTTTGCATAGCTGAACGGTCGGTATTCTAGATTTGTTCCAGGAAATGACGAATAACTTAAATTAAAAATCTATTTTTTTACGTATTGCTTAGTATTTTCATTAAAACACCAAATATATTGCAAATTCACATAGAATTAAAAATACACATTTTACTTCTAATTGTATACTTTCTTAGTACCTTTCTACTACCGTTTTCGCAAAAGGAGATCACATTCTTCCCCTTTCTCCTACTTCCAAAATACAAATCTAGATAAAGGAGTGTCAAATTTTAGCTGTCACAAATTACATAACCTTGTGTTATTGAATCATGGTTGATGTGTATAATTTTTCGTTAAATAAAAGCTTAAATTGATGAATTGCAATCAATGTTGGTACATGTTTTCTTAAAATATTAATTTCACTCTAATTCGTAATATTTTATCCCGAAAAAATCTGCGGTTATCAAAAATTTACTGCTGTCAAAAAAGATTTAATTTTACACAGCAGATTGGCAAAACTGTCTCACAATAATAAAAATATTATTCACCAGCTTTCCCCATAGAACTTTGTTACTGAATCACACACGCCCATAAATTGTTAAACACATTGGAGCAAAGTTGCCAATTACCTCGAAATGTACATATCGAAAAAGTAAATTCGGATGTTGTCTGAGTTTTTCGTATACTGAAATTAATTGCTATACATACGGTGCCCACATGGTACAATAATTACAGGTATTGTCTTTCCAGAGAGTTTTGCTTCACATCAAAATTCGTGCTCCTTTATTTCCATTTTGACGCAGTTCAACGTTGATTCTTTTAATTTTATTTGGCTTTGATTTTTGTTTTCGCTCAATTTCTTTTTTATAATTTTTCAAAACAAAAGCAAAAGCGTTTGAAATTAAGTGAGCTATACAATTTTTTAATTTATTTACTAACAAATGGTTTATTTTTTGGCTTTTGCAAATTAAATAAGTCCTCTGCAAGAAGGATTGTTTAAAAAAATACGTGTAGATATATGGTATATGGGGTATGGAAATATCCCTTTTCTCTAGCAGTAAACCTTGTGAGCAACAACGATGTTTTTCAAATAAGGCAGATCGGAATATGCGCTCTCTGGGAAGACAATACCTGTAATTATTGCACCATGCGGTGACCATATTTATGGCAGCCGAATACGAATGTCGCCAATTTTTCCCACAAATTCTAAAAAAATTTTAAAACCTATGATTCAAGATTTTTAAACTTTCAAACCGCAAATTTATTTTTTCGCAGCACATAAATATTCGCTTGCAACAACACACATTTGTAGAATATTTTTCCATAAGTTTGTACTTAGTGCTCGGAATTTTTACCCCGCAAAATTTGTTACAAACATTTCTAGACAGGGAAACATGATGAAAATATCCGACTGCTCTTGAAGTACATACGTGTTTTATTTCATGCATTATTTTCGACTCGGATTTCGACCAAGCACAATGAATAGCATCCCGAACGAGCTGAATTGCAATGCGTACCATTCCATACTGCTTTACATTTAAAACATTTTCCTGGTAGCCTTCTTTTTTGGAGTTTCTCACGTTGAAGATACAAGCCCTCATACAATCACCAATAATATTTTGGTGTAGTTTCGCCTTATGAATATCTTCTCTTCAAAAAATTTAAAATTGCCTCCATACCACTACACATTGCACCGGTAATAGTACCCGAAAAATAGCAAGCTGTGTGTATTTTGTTGTTGGTTTTGGAATCCATATACATAGATAAACCAAGTTATGAAAGACGAAATTCTGGAAAGAAATAAAATCAGCTGTTCTATTGCTGCCAGTTTAATATACTTTGCTCTACAGAATGTTAAACCTTCAAAAAGCTAAATTTCTCTTAGAAATTTTAACAACATTCATTAACGTTTAATTTCGATTCATACAAAGTTTTTTAAGCGTACATATGTGCTCATCGCTTCATCACAGGCGTCCTGGTTTAAAAACTGGTTCATAGGCATGTCATTTTTATGAGCTGTTAATGCGCCAAAATACATACGGAATACGGCAAAAATACGGGTCATTAAAAGAAATACAGAACATTTGGCGTCCCGTATGAAATAAATAAACTACCAGGACTATTGACGAAAAAAGAGCACTGCCCCGTATAATACAGGACGGATGGTCACCATAGCTATACATAATGCAAAATATCATATTGGTAGCCACGGCTACTAGACCAGCAACTAGACACCAGCCGCCAAACATAAATGGGCCATAAAACTGCGATTCCAGCGTATTTTGCATCGCTAAAAATCTATTTTTTTCGCTTAAACAACGGACTAATACAAATTTATAGTGCCAAGTTTTCGATTCCGAATTGTTTGCTTTTCGAATCGCAATACAGAGTACGCCCAGAGCTAATATTTCTATCATTGTTCGCTTAAACCACTGAACTATATAAAAATCTGTGTAATTAGTAGGAAAAACAGCAAAACAGCAAGGAAAAAGGGTGACAAAAACACAAAAAATGTATACTTTGAGCTTTATTGAAAAAAGTAATTCTGTGTTCGTATGGAATAGTAGCTTATGTCGGGAAGCTGGCTTTAGTATAATGCTGCATTCCCTTTATTCTCTAAACGAAAATGATTTTTTTGATGAGACTTAATAAGAATATTGACTTGCTAGTATCGGAACTATTTCTTCCACATTGTTTTGCCAAAAGTTCTTCAATGGCTTGGCGCCAGTTCGCATTCGCATTCGTATGCTGCAAATGCCGCATTATACTAAAGCCAGCCTTTCGACATAAGCTACTGTTCCATACGAACACAGAATTTTTAAGCAAACAAGTAATTTTTAGCAACAAAAAAACCCGACTTAAAAAAATATATATATATCTATATATTTCATGATTCAATGATCCATCCAGATTGTATATTTCTTTTTATTATCTGAAAATTTGGATAAATAGGAGCCTAATAACATTAAATTAAATAAGAGCCTAAAACATTAAAATCGCAGTGTGGTAGTTTTTGCAAATTTTGTATATAGAAATTAAATATAGCGAGTTTTGAAACAGTAAGTTTTTAAGAATGTTAAAAGTGTATAAATAAGTATTATAGCGACTTTTGCAAAAGTGGTTAACATTTGATGCAATGTTTTCAGAATATAGAAAGATTTTGCACTGTGTTGTTAGTGGACAAGGAACTACTTTAAATACTGGTTCGTTACCCACCAAAAACTAAAAATCGAAAAAATTTCACATAGCGCACTTTGCAAGTGGACTACTCATATTTGAACTGAATAATTTTTTCGCAAAGTTTTTCTGAAAAGTTTTACTTCCAGCTCTCCTTATAGGTAAAATTAGTAAGGTAAAACAAAATCCACGCTATCAGAAAAAGGATTTTCTTTTAATTAATTTTTGAATTCTTTAACCTAGATCCAAGAGTATATGGTGGATACACTGCATCTCGAAATTTTCCATTTTATCAACGCTTAAGTTTTGGCTTATATATACCAAATACAACTAAAACTTTCTGGAGCTAAAAAAATAGCTAGATAAATTTGAAAAGAGCTAAAAAAGAGCTAGGAGCTAAAACCCAATTTTCGGAGCTAAATCTAGCTCCGAAAGCACCAAAATGGCAACACTGAAACTAATACGCTAACGAGAGAGCTCAAAGAACTTTTGCAAAAAAAGCGATCTCAAAAGAGCAAGCACACTGGCACTTAAAAAATGTGTTTACTCCGCATGAAATTGAACCCTCCCAATACTGCACAAAAAGTAAGACAGACTCTCGAACAACCCTACCAAATGAACACACCCATAACAAAATTCTCAAAATCTGAGGTTAAGGAAGCGATTAAAAAACTCAAGGCCAATCGCTGGAGCAATATTAAAACAGCTTCAGGGAAAATAAATCACTTTCCTGACTTATATTTATAACGCAATTCTCTCATCTGGTTTCGTTCCATCTCAATGGAATGTTTCCCAGGTAAAAATGATTTCTAAACCAGGAAAAAGTGTAGACAAAGTTTATATGACCCAATCAGTTTGCTACCCATCGCCCCTAAAATTTTGTAGACTCTTTCTCAAAAGATTGATGCCAGTAATAGAACAAAGAAAGATTATCCCTAATCACCAATTCGGTTTCAGAAAAAAACACAGCACAATAGAACAAGTTCACAGGCTTGTAAACTGCATTCACACTACATTCTAACGGAAAACGTATTGTACAGCTGCATTCCTTGATATATCTCAAGCTTTCGACCGAATATGGGATGACGGCTTACTTTACAAAATAAAGAGTACCCTCCCGATAAACTATTTTATCTTTATCGAGTCCTATCACAAAAATCGATTTTTCTTTGTTAAGCAAGGCGAGGAGCAGTCTGAACTCTACAAAAGTTCAGCTCGTGTACCCCAAGGCAGTGTGATGGGTCCCATTCTTTACCTGCTATACACATATGATTTACCAGCAGACGAAACTGCAATTCTCGCAATGGACGCCCTTCCACAACTTGTTTCGCTTAAACTCCAAAATGGCCTAAACAAAATACATAACACAATGGCTGAAGGATTAGCGAATTAAGCCAAATGAGACAAAGTCTGTCCAGGTTACGTTCTCCCTTAAACGTAAAACCTGCTCGCCCGTAAAACTCAATATCGTGGATACACCCAGAGCTGGGTAAATGCAATTACATTACAATTACAATTACATTCCTCAGTAATTGTAATTAGGATTCAATTCCTTTAGTTCACTGCAAAGGAATCGATTACTTTTTCAATTCCTTGAAGTAATTTCAAATGGAATTGTTTTTTTCTTTAAATCCATTACAAGGAATTTCATATTGTAATTGGAATAAATTACGTGCTAGTAATGTAATTTCTTTTATTTCAATTCCTTTGAAAGGAATTGAAAATGTAATTTTTTTTCCAATTCCTTTGAAAGGAATTGAAAATGTAATTGATTTTTTTTCCAATTCCATTCCTCAAAGTAATTTAAAAAGTAATCGAAAAATTTATAAAAAAAAATTTTTTACTGTTGAATTGCAATAGCTTTGTTAAATTTCCTGCTAGTATTTCATACAAAAAATTATTGCACTTTCACTTAACCCTTGCAAACTTGTTTATTTATCCATCGATTTTCATCGGTAGTAGTGTTTTAACCAGCAAAACAAGCAGAGTTTGGCTAGTCTATAATAATATATATATTGAAAGGCGTTTTTTTCTGTTCGCAAAGCTCGAGAAAGGCCGTACCGATTTTTTTGAAATTTCGGAATCTACTGCAGACTTTCCAAGGATGGTTATAGCTAAAAAAAAGTTTCGATATAGAAAGGGGGCGTGGCACCTCCCATACAAACCGAATTTTTCAAACTGCATATATTTGTGGTAGAGGACTAGAACTGGGTATGGTGATATCTATATACATATATAAGACCAATTCCATACTCATGGAGAAAAATTTGCATGGTTGGAGAATGGCGTGTGGCACCTCCCATATAAACCGAACTTTTCATATTGCATATTTCTGGAAGTGTTCATGGTAGACTGTAAGCCTTTTTAAAACTCTTTAGTTTGACACCCACATGGCAATATTAAATTTTTTTTAACAATTTGACTGAGTTTAAATTTTCAAATAGGAGGCCACCCTCGTCAAAAATACTTCCAGCAGTTATCTTTCTTAAACCTCCAACCCACCAAATTTTTGCGATATCATTGGTTCTGGTATTATACCGAATAATAAAAAAAATATTATTCAAATCGGTTCAGCCGTTCTCGGGTTTTGATGACCGTGACATACGAACACAACATTTATATATATATATATAGATATACATAGAAGATGACCAATGTGTGCTTTCGATTTTAATCTTTGACCACAACAAAAATTCCACATTGTATATTCGTGAATGAACTTTCAGTTTCTCGATTACTTTTACAATTCCTTTGAGTAATTGGAAAAACTAAAGTACTCTTGCAATTCCAGGTAATGGAATTGAAAAAAAATCAATTACATTTTCAATTCCTTTCAAAGGAATTGAAAAAAAAAAATTACATTACTAGCACGTAATTTATTCCAATTACAATATGAAATTCCTTGTAATGGAATTAAAGAAAAACCCAATTACATTTGAAATTACTTCAACGAATTGAAAAAGTAATCGATTCCTTTGCTGTGGACTGAAGGAATTGATTCCTAATTACAATTCCTTGTAATCTGTAATTGGGAGTAATTTAATTCCTAAAGGAATCATTACGACCCAGCTCTGGATACACCACAGCGTGATGCGACAAAATACTTAGGCATGCCCCTCGACAGCAAGCGTATGTGGAAAACTCACATTTTCCCTAAACGCAAAGCACTGGGAATGAAGCTCAGAAATTTACACTGGTTACTGAACCCGAAGTGTCAAGCCTCAGTCGAGAGTAAGCTCTTGCTCTATTCATTTGTTTTAAAACCAGTATGGACATACGGAATACAATTAAGGGACTCTGCAGCAACTTACAATATAGAAATACTCCAAAGATTCCAATCAAAAACTCTTAGAATGATTGTGAACGCTCTGCTCTGTGTCACAAACAACCAAATAAACAGTGACCTTAAAACCCCACCTGTTGCTTCCGAAATTAAAAGGCACGCCTTGGCGCACCAAAAAAAAATTCCTGATCACCCAAACCTCTTATTTAATACTCACTTCTCATATACAGACAGGTTCTGCAATTTATTTCGCTTCCAATTTCAATTCAAAGCGAATTTGATTGAAATTCCCTCGGAAGTGAGTTGCAGTACAGGACCTGCCTGACAGTCTCATTCCAGCGACTTAAAAGGAAATCATATTAGATCTCTAATAGCATTGAATACCTGCGAATAGAGATGGTTGCTCAACTGGGTGTACTTC
>NW_023458567.1:23490871-23513544 GCF_013731165.1 Rhagoletis pomonella | reverse complement strand
GAAGTACACCCAGTTGAGCAACCATCTCTATTCGCAGGTATTCAATGTTATTAGAGATCTAATATGATTTCCTTTTAAGTAGCTGGAATGAGACTGTCAGGCAGGTTCTGTACTGCAACTCACTTCCGAGTGAATTTCAATCAAATTCGCTTTGAATTGAAATTGGAGGCGAAATAAATGGCAGAACCTGTCTGTGTATGAGAAGTGAGTATTAAATAAGAGGTTTGGGTGATCAGGAACTTTTTGTTGGTGCGCCAAGGCGTGCCTTTTAATTTCGGAAGCAACAGGTGGGGTTTTAAGGTCACGGTTTATTTGGTTGTTTTTGACATAGAGCAGAGCGTTCACAATCATTCTAGGAGTTTTTGATTGGAATCTTTGGAGTATTTCTATATTGGAAATTGCTGCAGAGTCCCTTAATTGTATTCCGTATGTCCATACTGGTTTTAAAACAAATGAATAGAGCAAGAGCTTACTCTCGACTGAGGCTTGACACTTCGGGTTCAGTAACCAGTGTAAATTTCTGAGCTTCATTCCCAGTGCTTTGCGTTTAGGGAAAATGTGAGTTTTCCACGTAAGCTTGCTGTCGAGGGGCATGCCTAAGTATTTTGTCGCATCACGCTGTGGTGTATCCACGATATTGAGTTTTACGGGCGAGCAGGTTTTACGTTTAAGGGAGAACGTAACCTGGACAGACTTTGTCTCATTTGGCTTAATTCGCTAATCCTTCAGCCATTGTGTTATGTATTTTGTTTAGGCCATTTTGGAGTTTAAGCGAAACGAGTTGTGGAAGGGCGTCCATTGCGAGAATTGCAGTTTCGTCTGCTGGTAAATCATATGTGTATAGCAGGTAAAGAATGGGACCCATCACACTGCCTTGGGGTACACGAGCTGAACTTTCGTAGAGTTCAGACTGCTCCTCGCCTTGCTTAACAAAGAAAAATCGATTCTTGAGATAGGACTCGATAAAGATAAAACAGTTTATCGGGAGGGACTCTTTATTTTGTAAAGTAAGCCATCATCCCATATTCGGTCGAAAGCTTGAGATATATCAAGGAATGCAACTGTACAATACGTTTTCCGTTGGAATGTAGTGTGAATGCAGTTTACAAGCCTGTGAACTTGTTATATTGTGCTGTGTTTTTTCCTGAAACCGAATTGGTGATCAGGGATAATCTTTCTTTGTTCTATTACTGGCATCAATCTTTTGAGAAAAAGAGTCTACAAAATTTTAGGGGCGATGGGTAGCAAACTGATTGGATCATATAAACTTTGTCTGCACTTTTTCCTGGTTTAGAAATCATTTTTACCTGGGAAACATTCCATTGAGGTGGAACGAAACCAGATGAGAGAATTGCGTTATAAATATAAGTCAGGAAATTGATTTATTTTCCCTGGAGCTGTTTTAATATTGCTCCAGCGATTAGATCGTAACCGGGAGCCTTCTTGGCCTTGAGTTTTTTAATCGCTTCCTTAACCTCAGATTTTGAGAATTTTGTTATGGGTGTGTTCATTTGGTAGGGTTGTTCGAGAGTCTGTATTACTTTTTGTGCAGTATTGGGAGGGTTCAATTTCATGCGGAGTAAACACATTTTTTAAGTGGCGTGCAAATGTGCTTGCTCTTTTGAGATCGCTTTTTTTGCAAAAGTTCTTTGAGCTCTCTCGTTAGCGTATTAGTCTCAATGTTGCCATTTTGGTGCTTTCGGAGCTAGATTTAGCTCTTTATTTTTCTATTTAGCTCCGAAAATTGGGTTTTAGCTCCTAGCTCTTTTTTAGCTCTTTTCAAATTTATCTAGCTATTTTTTAGCTCCAGAAAGTTTTAGTTGTGTTTGGTACATATAAGCCAAAACTTAAGCGTTGATAAAATGGAAAATTTCGAGATGCAGTGTATCCACCATATACTCTAGGATCTAGGTTAAAGAATTCAAAAATTAATTAAAAGAAAATCCTTTTTCTGATAGCGTGGATTTTGTTTTACCTTACTAATTTTACCTTTAAGGAGAGCTGGAAGTAAAACTTTTCAGAAAAACTTTGCGAAAAAATTATTCAGTTCAAATATGAGTAGTCCACTTGGAAAGTGCGCAATGTGAAATTTTTTCGATTTTTAGTTTTTGGTGGGTAACGTACCAGTATTTAAAGTAGTTCCTTGTCCACTAACAACACAGTGCAAAATCTTTCTATATTCTGAAAAAAATTGCATCAAATGTTAACCACTCTTGCAAAAGTCGCTATAATGGCGCACTTACATGGTATGAAGCCATATGAACTGTTGATACGTTAAAATAGAGGGACTACATGTTCTAATGAGGAATTCAATGATATCGAGTGGGATGCATATAATAAACTTTTTCATATGAAAAGTTATGGGGAGATACTGTAAACATACTGTTGTGATACTGTTAAGCATATGAAATTATAGCAAGTTGAATTTTCATACATCTTCCCATAAAAAGTTTAACAGATGCAGAGATACCAAGGGGGGTTTTTCCCATTTTGATGCCTTTTTAATATAAAAACCCACCGAAAAGGAGGAAAGCGGCAACTCCGCCATTCACATACATGTCAAAAGTATGAATTTTAAAAATTATAAAACAATAAACAAACAATTTCAAAACAAAGAAATTCTTTGTACTAGAACTTTTTAAATTGAAGCCACTCACGTTTAGTGGACAATAAAAATACGAAGAACTATGATAACAAACCTACAACAAGACATTACAGAACATTTTAATGAGCTTTATATCACGTTTAAGTCAAAATAAGCCTATATTTTCCAAGCTGGCAAAGAAATGAAAATTTGTATTTTTTGTTGTTTACACAAAGACTTTCCAAATATACATATAAGTCAAAATTATAGAAGGCATGCATGATTCAATTATTAAAGGTTTTGTAAGTAGCTTTTTTCTAAAATTTGGCACTCCCACCCACAGGGATGGTTTTTGGAAGCAGAAGAAAAAGGGGAAGAATTCAATCACACTTCCTAAAATGGGAGCTAAATTCTATAAAAACGTGTGGATAATAGTGAATGGTGGTATTTTAAAACAAAAACGAATTTGATTTAATTATTTAATTTAAACAAGCTTATTTACATCGAATATAACCCCCTATTGTTATTAAAAATAAGTATTTCTATGTTTATACCAAACTTGCGTACGTCAGATGGCGCATAACTCGAGAATGGATGGTCCACTTTCAGCTTTTTTTTTTTGTTGTATTTGTTTGCCAGTTGATGGACATGAAGAAGCTATTTGTTTGCGGAAAATATGCAATATTTATTAAACAAAAAAACGGCAAATAAAAAAATTTGGAGCTTACGTTTCTTTCGCGGTTATGGCTCGATTGTTTCGAATTCTTTGATGTCGCACTTTTTATGTTCTGGGGAAAATATTCAACACTGGCTTGCACAGCCGCAGTTGGCGATTGGTGCCGGACGAACTCAGAGCACGCAGCTACTGAACGACTGAGATAGGGAACGTGATCTACATCGTCAAATGAGAAGTGGCGTAATGGGGCTTTCGCACGAGGCGATTTTTCAGGCAACTTTTGCGTTCAACTCCCGCCGGGTTGCACGAAAAAAAATTTGAATGACTAAAAATATCAAAATATAAAAAAATATTAAAATATTCGCCATAAAAAGGCGTTTGTATTGTTCAATTTTGCATTCTACTTTCAGCTAATCGCTTTCAATAAAGTTGGTCGCCAGCCAACATTCGCCTCGTGCGTACACCTTTTAAGTGTGCAATTACATCGCGCCATTGACTAAACCGAGCTGTCGTGTGACGATTGGGCCTATGGATGCGGTTTGGCAATGTTATATTGCGTCAAAATCTCATTCGGAGACACCAGGATTGTGTCGTGGAGTACAATACCTAAATACCTTCGTTGGCTCATTGAACGCTTTACTTTACAGCGACTTGGCAGAATCAAGAGGTCTCCACGAATATCGACAAATACATTTCGGCATTTAAGGGAATTTCGTCTCTTAACATTGAATTTCTGTAGTCCAACGATTCTCACCCATTTTGTCTTGTTGGCGCCAGCGAATGCAGAACAAACATTTCTTCAAATTTAAAAAGTAAAAATTTCACTACTAACAATTTAAAAATGTTCTTAAAACTTGCAAAGAAATTTGGAAAAGAAATATCACTGTTTTTGTTTTTAGGAGTAGGGTGGGAGTGTCATTGATAAAATTAGAGCGAGAGAAAGTTTTTCTTACAAAACCTTTCATTATTGAATCATGGAAGGCATGTATACTTCTCCCTTTCATTTTTTCATACAGTTTATGCTTCTTTCTGGCTTTTACAAAAATGCAGAGATACCGCACTTATTTCGGTACAATATGATCGTAATGTATTTTCAATTCGAAATTAAACAAAAACATCCCACGAAAATGTTTGCGATTTTAGAACCATTAGTGAATATTTGCAAACTACTGCAAATAATGCAGTGCCATATCTTACAAAGTTCAGAGTATTAACGAAACAAACAAGCATTTTATGGCTTCATGTTTCCTTCAAACCGCATTGCTATTTCTTCTAACTTTTCCTTTTGTTTAGCGCTGTAACCGCTTAAGTTATATCTTTTAATTTATACATGTGAACTATTTTCAATGAGCATTTTTTCATTTGCTCCAGAATTTTGGGGACATTTTCTTATAGTACCTCTCATTCTTTTTTATATTACATATATACACTCCGAAGTTCGGGATAGTATTTTGAATATACTAGCAATATATGTAAAAGTAGTGGCGGCTGCTGTAGAGCATTACGCAGAGCCTGAGTTCAAGCCCAGTTTTTTCTAATAGTGGTTGCCCCTCTGTTGGCAATGGCAAACCTTCGAGTGTATTTCTGTCATGGAAACAACTTCTCATTAAAATACAATTGCCGTTCGGAGTCGGCGTAAAACTGTCCTTTACTTTGTGTGACAAAATCGCGCACGCTGCATATCGAAGGAGAAGCTAGGCCAAACACTAACATATTGTTCAAGCGATATACATATTCGTCGTTTAAAGTACAAAAGCGCGTATCGTGGTTCTGCAAAACCTCGGAACTGAAATTTGTGCCAAAAAAGATATTTGGTCATCGGAAGCTCCTGACATCAAGCCCTTAGCCATTTATAATAAAATATCGATATAATAAAATATCGACTTAGGCATAAGGAGAGAAGATTATTTAGTTTAAAAGAGAGAACCGTTTTTAAAATTTAGGCAACCTCCCATACGAGGTTTTGCATTTCCTTGATGCGCGGTTTTGTGCTTTAAACGAAGATATGTAGAAGTATTGCATACATATTTTGGTGCCTTTTTAAGTATAAAATCCACTGAGAAACGGAAGAAAACGGCATCCCTATGATTTCAACTTATGCCAAACGTTTCTTAAACAAGCAATTCTGAACAAAAAACTGTTATTCCACAAAGATGTTTAAATGGAAGCATTACAAATATGGAAAAGTAGCAATCCACAAGGCTTTATTGGCAGTAGGTCCTTTTTAAAGCACATTTAACAAAAAAATAAGCTTCTAGTTTCGAACCTAGCACAAAATAAAATTTTTTTATTTGTTGTTTACAAAAAAAATATTGTCTAGTATACAAGTCAAAATTGTTAAATATATATCGCTTTCATTCATTTCTTCATAGAGTTGGTGCTTCTTTTATAGGAAAATTCATACGGCTTATGAACAGATTCATACCATGTAAATGCACCATAATACTTATTTATACACTTTTAACAGTCTCCATCTTCGTATGAACTTAGAAAACTGCAAGAAAACGCTGTAGTTTCGGTGCTTAGTGGAAGAGGTAGTAAAAAAGAAGCAGGCCAATCTTCATGGAGGAGAAAACGCGAAAAGCTAAAAAAAGCTAGCTATGTAAAAATTACTGTAAATAATTTAAATATAAATACTGCAATTTTATTTTTTAATGTTATTAGGCGCTTATTTATCCAAATTTTCAGGTAATAAAAAAAATATACATTTTGGATGTTACTTGTTGTCGTAGACGTTTTTTTAATTTATAGCTTACTTTTATAAAATCACATAATGCTGTTTGCAAGTGGACTACTCATATCTGAAATTACAGACTTTAACAGTTTGTAAGGTATTTTTAGTTCACTGTTATAAGTGCCATAGCAACGAATTCGAAATATATGCACCTTATTTTTGAAAGATTTTTTCAGCACTGAAATTTATAAAATTCGTTGTTTTTTATTAAAATTGCCGAAAATGTAAAAACAACCTTGCGTCAATAAATGCTCAACCTTAACAAAAATATGTAAGTCGTCATTTTAGCTACTATTAGTATTATTTAGCTCTTTTTTCCGACCTTTTTAGCTCCAAACGAAATTTTTCTCTGGCAACTCTGATTAGATCTTGTTTTGTCTTCGGGATGTCTAGTCTGCTGCCACTGCCTTCTAGCCCGGTGTTTTTTTGGACAGTTTACCAGAGAACAGATTCTTGAACACCGCGATTTGTTTATAATGGGTGTTGTATCCAAACAGCATGTTGGATGCAGTTATTGAAGTGTTCAACAGTTGCAATAATATCTTCGCTAGATTTCAGTTTTGGAAGATATTCCAGTCAGCTCTGTTGTTGTGAAGGCAACATTGAGTAGTTGAGTCAACAAGATCATTGCTTAGAGTGACCATTACTAGACCATACTGGTCAAAGGATAATTCGAAACAGGAATTACATATTACATACATATTTCATTATCTGCAATACCTTTAAACACGCAAAAGTGTATTAAGTTTGGATTTTTTGTTAAGTCTGAATTTTGGCTAATACGTTGGTGAGCCTGAGAAGGCTGAGTTAAGATTTAATCTTGCCATAGCCGCAAAGAGTTGTCGGCCTTTAGGAGTGATGAGGCGAGATCCCCACCACGCAGCCTTTATAATTTGCTGGGTGATTTCCTTCATATACTCACTATTGACTTTTCTGCCACTTTTTACTTTTGTGAAAACCACGGTCAACTGCAACTGCAGCTTGCACCTTAATTTGGTATATATAGCTGAATTCTGTGGCTGATACAGATCGCCCTAACTGGCTTTCAGACATAATACCGAAGTATAAAGCAATAATAAACAAATTAGTGACAGAATTCCATGCTTAACGTTAAGAGTATGTACATACATATTGATGTATACTTTTTCTAGTAACAGTTTTTATTCATATTTTAATTACAGTCTTTGATTTTTAGTAATTTGATGTGGGATTCCATAAAATGAAAGGTATTTAGTGTGGGTTCCATTATCTTAAATGATTGGGAAACCCTGCACTAGAGGGCTACATACAGGGTTTCGAAAGGGCAATTAAAACATTTTCGATATACACTTAAGTTTTTTATGTGGTATATGCGTTTCTGGGAAAGCCGCATAAAAGAAGTTCTTTACTTTCATACAAAAATGGGGGATACGTTCAAAAGCCGCATAAATTCAGATACTCTATACAAAACATCCCAGAAAACCATATTAAAAAATACGCTACGAAAAACGAAGAATCCACATGCTGCAACCCTTGCGGAAACATGTGCAGCATTGCCAGCTATCAGTTGTTTTTCGAAGATAGCTGAATGAAGGAAAACAAAGTGGAAAGGAATTAAAAAACACCCATCATTGTTTAATTTTACATATTTTGAGGAAAATGATGGATTCTGATGCATTTGCAGTTATAGCAGCAGAGTATGAGAGCGCTATGGCAATTGATTCACAAAGGTATGCGGAGCTGTCGGGCATAGTAACCATGGGCGCATCCATGTCAGCTTCTGGTTGAATTGTTGAACCATAAGCCAGAACTCCTCCTATGCCTGAAGAACTGGTTCCCAATCCAGTTAGTGCAATAACAGCTTCTTCCAAGCCATTGAAAACATGCATTTTGTTAGGTCCACCACCTGTTGCGCTTGCTTCTGCCTTCGGCCGCGCTTAGGGATTATAACTCTTACTAAGTAGAATTCTCCTTTCTGTGTTGCCGGAGAAGAGGCACTTCCGCATGTATTTATTAAAAATTACAATTAAAAATTACAATTCCTTTAATCTGTTAATATAACGTTTTTCTATATACTCAACAGTTTTGCCGGTAAAAATAAATGTATGAAGAAAAAAAAAAATTATTTTTTCCTAATTTATTTTTACCGGCAAAACTGTTGATTATATAGAAAAACGTTATATGAACAGATTAAAGGAATTGTAATTTTAAATTTTTTTTAATTTGTTTGAGCAAAATCGGACTAGTGGTTCTCGAGTTATGTAAAAAAAAGACAAAAAGGTGACAATTTCCCCTATATGATAGTTACTAACTTCAAATCGATATATCTCGATTCCTAGCCGTGACCCAGCGAAACGCCGGGACACGTATAACTTCTTTTTTACCGATATAACTTTCCCCGGTAGTTTGAACCCTTCCCGATCACTGACCCCTACCATTAGTTCTGATCCAATACTTTTCGTGTAAAATCCTGTCAAAATGTCAAACAGCAAAATTACTCTCTGGAGTGAGAGTATAAAGTGAGTAACAACAAAAAGTACGGGAACAAGAAAGCATTTTTCCTGTAAAAGCATCAACCAGTAATCGCTTGACACTTTTCATGATTTTACCAGAAGAAAAAGTTCGGGTAAAATCTTGCAACTTCATTCTCTACACAACTCTCACTTACAGGATTTTGGAGGAATTTGGAGTACGTGGTCATTTTCCCTGTAACTTCTTGCAAGTTCGTGTAAAAGCTCATGGAGTACTGGATCAGAGCTATTACTTTTTCCATGTTTATTATTCTCAAGAATTGACACATGTATTAACAGGGTTGCATCGCGATTAACTTCTTTTGAAAGCGTGATCGATCGACTCATTTCTTTTGTTGCATATAAACACCTGCATTTCTAGCGAGCTACACTGACACGAGTTAATTCGATACCAAGTTTGATGGTATATGATACCTAAACTTGACAGTAACTCACCCCAACTATTCTTATCTTCGGATTCTTTAATAGAGAAAAGCTTATGTATTTATAAGATAAAATACGTACATACATATGAGTAGTCCACTTGCAAAGTGCGCTATGTAAATTTTTTTCGATTTTTAGTTTGGTGGTTAACATACCAGTATTTAAAGTAGTTTCATGTCCACTAACAATACATGTTAGTCTCTTTTCCCTTTCCTCCTATCATGAATAAAAATTCCCTGAAGATTTTTTATATTAAATGGCGGAGTTGAGCTCTCAAAAAAGTGTCAAACAGCTTTTTCGAAGTACGAATTTACTCCTCCCAAGTTTTCGGGGAAAATGCTACTCCTGGGAATTAGTTATTGGGGGATTTATTTCTCGGGAGAAACAAATTTCCGGAGAACAAACTCCCCGGGAGTATTAAGAATTGGCCCGTATATATTCTGGCAAAAATAGCATCAAATGTTAGCTACTCTAGCAAAAGTCGCTATAATACTTACTGTATGTATATATACACTTTCAAAAGTCGCTATAATAACGGGTGATTTTTTTGAGGTTAGGATTTTCATGCATTAGTATTTGACAGATCACGTGGGATTTCAGACATGGTGTCAAAGAGAAAGATGCTCAGTATGCTTTGAAATTTCATCATGAATAGACTTACTAACGAGCAACGCTTGCAAATCATTGAATTTTATTACCAAAATCAGTGTTCGGTTCGAAATGTGTTTCGCGCGTGTGTTTGTTCAGCGATGAGGCTCATTTCTGGTTGAATGGCTTCGTAAATAAGCAAAATTGCCGCATTTGGAGTGAAGAGCAACCAGAAGCCGTTCAAGAACTGCCCATGCATCCCGAAAAATGCACTGTTTGGTGTGGTTTGTACGCTGGTGGAATCATTGGACCGTATTTTTTCAAAGATGCTGTTGGACGCAACGTTACGGTGAATGGCGATCGCTATCGTTCGATGCTAACAAACTTTTTGTTGCCAAAAATGGAAGAACTGAACTTGGTTGACATGTGGTTTCAACAAGATGGCGCTACATGCCACACAGCTCGCGATTCTATGGCCATTTTGAGGGAAAACTTCGGAGAACAATTCATCTCAAGAAATGGACCGGTAAGTTGGCCACCAAGATCATGCGATTTGACGCCTTTAGACTATTTTTTGTGGGGCTACGTCAAGTCTAAAGTCTACAGAAATAAGCCAGCAACTATTCCAGCTTTGGAAGACAACATTTCCGAAGAAATTCGGGCTATTCCGGCCGAAATGCTCGAAAAAGTTGCCCAAAATTGGACTTTCCGAATGGACCACCTAAGACGCAGCCGCGGTCAACATTTAAATGAAATTATCTTCAAAAAGTAAATGTCATGGACCAATCTAACGTTTCAAATAAAGAACCGATGAGATTTTGCAAATTTTATGCGTTTTTTTTAAAAAAAAAGTTATCAAGCTCTTAAAAAATCACCCGTTATTTATTGTACGTATTTATACAAGTTCAAAAGTCTCCGTCTTCTGATAAACTTAGAAAACTACAAGAAAACGTGGTAGTTTCGGTGCCTAGTGGAAGACGTCTTAAAAAAGAAGCAGTCTAACCTTCATTGAAAAGAGAACGCGAAAAGCTTAAAAACTTACTGTTTCAAAACTCGCTATATTTAATTTCTATATACAAAATTTGCAAAAACTACCACACTGCGATTCTAATGTTATTAGGCTCTTATTTAATTTAATGTTATTAGGCTCTTATTTATCCAAATTTTCAGATAATAAAAAGAAATATACAATTTGGATGGATCATTGAATCATGAAATATATACATATATATATATTTTTTTAAGTCGGGTTTTTTTGTTGCTAAAAATTACTTGTTTGCTTAAAAATTCTGTGTTCGTATGGAACAGTAGCTTATGTCGAAAGGCTGGCTTTAGTATAATGCGGCATTTGCAGCATACGAATGCGAATGCGAACTGGCGCCAAGCCGTTGAAGAACTTTTGGCAAATCAATATCGAAGAAATAGTTCCGATACTAGCAAGTCAATATTCTTATTAAGTCTCATCAAAAAAATCATTCTCGTTTAGAGAATAAAGGGAATGCAGCATTATACTAAAGCCAGCTTCCCGACATAAGCTACTATTCCATACGAACACAGAATTACTTGTTTCAATAAAGCTCAAAGTATACATTTTTTGTGTTTTTGTCACCCTTTTTCCTTGCTGTTTTGCTGTTTTTCCTACTAATTACACAGATTTTTATATAGTTCAGTGGTTTAAGGGAACAATGATAGAAATATTAGCTCTGGGCGTACTCTGTATTGCGATTCGAAAAGCAAACAATTCGGAATCGAAAACTTGGCACTATAAATTTGTATTAGTCCGTTGTTTAAGCGAAAAAAATAGATTTTTAGCGATGCAAAATACGCTGGAATCGCAGTTTTATGACCCATTTATGTTTGGCGGCTGGTGTCTAGTTGCTGGTCTAGTAGCCGTGGCTACCAATATGATATTTTGCATTATGTATAGCTATGGTGACCATCCGTCCTTTATTATACGGGGCAGTGCTCTTTTTTCGTCAATAGTCCTGGTAGTTTATTTATTTCATACGGGACGCCAAATGTTCTGTATTTCTTTTAATGACCCGCATTTTTGCCGTATTCCGTATGTATTTTGGCGCATTAACAGCTCATAAAAATGACATGCCTATGAACCAGTTTTTAAACCAGGACGCTTGTGATGAAGCGATGAGCACATATGTACGCTTAAAAAACTTTGTATGAATCGAAATTAAACGTTAATGAATGTTGTTAAAATTTCTAAGAGAAATTTAGCTTTTTGAAGGTTTAACATTCTGTAGAGCAAAGTATATTAAACTGGCAGCTGATTTTATTTCTTTCGAGAATTTCGTCTTTCATAACTTGGTTTATCTATGTATATGGATTCCAAAACCAACAACAAAATACACACAGCTTGCTATTTTTCGGGTACTATTACCGGTGCAATGTGTAGTGGTATGGAGGCAATTATACATTTTTTGAAGAGAAGATATTCATAAGGCGAAACTACACCAAAATATTATTGGTGATTGTATGAGGGCTTGTATCTTCAACGTGAGAAACTCCAAAAAAGAAGGCTACCAGGAAAATGTTTTAAATGTAAAGCAGTATGGAATGGTACGCATTGCAATTCAGCTCGTTCCGGATGCTATTCATTGTGCTTGGTCGAAATCCGAGTCGAAAATAATGCATGAAATAAAACACGTATGTACTTCAAGAGCAGTCGGATATTTTCATCATGTTTCCCTGCCTAGGGGGGTAAAAATTCCGAGCACTAAGTACAAACTTATGGAAAAATATTCTACAAATTTGTGTTGTTGCAACCGAAAATTTATGTGCTGCGAAAAACTAAATTTGCGGTTTGTAAGTTTAAAAATCTAGAATCATAGGTTTTAAAATTTTTTTAGAATTTGTGGGAAAAATTGGCGACATTCGTATTCGGCTGCCATAAATATGGTCACCGCATGGTGCAATAATTACAGGTATTGTCTTCCCAGAGAGCGCATATTCCGATCTGCCTTATTTGAAAAACATCGTTGATGCCCACAAGGTTTACTGCTAGAGAAAAGGGATATTTCCATACCCCATACACCATATATCTACACGTATTTTTTTGAACAAACCTTCTTGCAGAGGACTTATTTAATTTGCAAAAGCCAAAAAATAAACCATTTGTTAGTAAATAAATTAAAAAATTGTATAGCTCACTTAATTTCAAACGCTTTTGCTTTTGTTTTGAAAAATTATAAAAATGAAATTGAGCGAAAACAAAAATCGAAGCCAAATAAAATTAAAAGAATCAACGTTGAACTGCGTCAAAATGGAAATAAAGGAGCACGAATTTTGATGTGAAGCAAAACTCTCTGGAAAGACAATACCTGTAATTATTGTACCATGTGGGCACCGTATGTATAGCGATTAATTTCAGTATACGAAAAACTCAGACAACATCCGAATTTACTTTTTCGATATGTACATTTCGAGGTAATTGGCAACTTTGCTCCAATGTGTTTAACAATTTATGGGCGTGTGTGATTCAGTAACAAAGTTCTATGGGGAAAGCTGGTGAATAATATTTTTATTATTGTGAGACAGTTTTGCCAATCTGCTGTGTAAAATTAAATCTTTTTTGACAGCAGTAAATTTTTGATAACAGCAGATTTTTTCGGGATAAAATATAACGAATTAGAGTGAAATTAATATTTTAAGAAAACATGTACCAACATTGATTACAATTCATCAATTTAAGCTTTTAGTTAACGAAAAATTATACACATCAACCATAATTCAATAACACAAGGTTATGTCATTTGTGACAGCTAAAATTTGACACTCCTTTATCTAGATTTGTATTTTGGAAGTAGGAGAAAGGGGAAGAATGTGATCTCCTTTTGCGAAAACGGTAGTAGAAAGGTACTAAGAAAGTATACAATTAGAAGTAAAATGTGTATTTTTAATTATATGTGAATTTGCAATATATTTGGTGTTTTAATGAAAATACTAAGCAATACGTAAAAAAATAGATTTTTAATTTAAGTTATTCGTCATTTCCTGGAACAAATCTAGAATACCGACCGTTCAGCTATGCAAAAACAAAAAATGCAGATCAATAAAACTTTTTACGCTCATTTCAACCATGTCGTAATTATTTAGCGCAAGTAAAATATTAAGACGTTTTAGAAGGTTACAATTAAATTTTTTGATTTTTTTATAAGCTTTTATTTAACTTGGTCATCCCGCGCAAATCGTTTTTAAACTAACTTCCCGACAAGTTAGAGACTTGAAATTTTCAGCATAGTTCCAATCATGATGACAATGCAATTTAAAATATAAATGAATTCCCTATATGGTCCAGGGGTCTTGATTCAAAGTCGGTCAAAAATTAGTAAAATGTATGGCTAACAGAGCGTAATTTGCCAAAGAACGTAAAACCAGAGCAAAGCTATTTATGGCAAATTCTAGATATCAACCTAGTCTAGATATGAACCTCGTTGTAGGCATCATATCAAGGAGATACAATTAGAACACTCGAGAAGTTTCCCCGCCAGAAGAACTTTAATATTGCGCCTAAATATATGCCATGCTACAGCGGAAGTGGACGACACGCCATTTCTTTAAGGCCCTGTCTCCACAGGAAAACACTGATGTCGTGATAACCATGTCACAAAATATATTTCCAATGGAGACCGCCTATTTCTTATGTGCTGCAATATATGTCAGCGCTTATTGCTTGACATCTATTGCAGGCAATTCGATAGTTTGACAGCCATATTTTCATTTGAAAGAAAGCGTGCTGGTGGTAACATCGATGAAATTTTGATATTAAATCAAAATAAAAATCTGTTCCGTATTGGATAATTTATGATTACGTTTTAGGAAATTATTTAGCTAGTTTTTTAAAGATTTAAATGTTTTTAAACACCGAAATTGAGAGAATGTTGTCTGGTGGCGTCATGCGGCAAATGCTTATTTCAAGACATCAAAGTGCCCACACACAAAAACTTGCAATCACATTGCTCGTCAAAATGACAGTTGGTAGGCCATCGCTGTTCGCCTGTGGAGTTCTGCAGTAAATGAAATTAACTGCTGCTATATGTATGTATGTACATATGTATGTTTATACAAAACGTAAGCAAACAACATTTTGCTTGCATAGTCTTCTGTTCTCTTTCATTGCAAGTTGAATTATTTTAATATCTATTGCAAAATATTGTACATAAAATAAAATAAAACTATTTAATATACAACGCTTTTATAAATGGACTAAAAATTAGAAAATAAAGCTTTTATTTAACAAAAAATAACATATGTTCGTTTTTTAGTGGTTTTGGTATAAATATATAAAAAACAATTTCAATTATGTATATCAGCTGAGAGATTGATTATCTCTATGGTGACGTTATTAGTTTTTTAATCAGTTATGTGGTTCATAAGATATTAATATTTAAAAAAACTAATGTAAAAAAAATATTTTTTAAAAATAAGCTTTTATTTAACATGTTTAATTAAAGGAATAAAATAAAGTAGTGAAACAAAAGATTTTTTAGCAAGAAAATTTTGTCAAAACTGCACTAAAATGAATAAAATAAAATAAGTTAAGGTCTCGTTAAAGTTACTAAAAGCCATTTAGTGAAAGGAGTTATTCAAACTCTAATGAAAATTACTAACAATTTGTACTAATTTACTTCGTTTTTAAAAAAGCTTGTCGGCGAATTCAGCGTACATGCATAATTGGTTAGGTATGTATGTATATGTATGTATGCAGATATTTAAATGTCGGTTTGCTATTCGCGCGAAGTAGTAGTATCGAAATAACGATTTGAGTAAACTCATTTAAGTAGGTATCGATACTTTGATGGTATCGGAACGTCCCTACCTCCTACTTGTCAAAAATTTCCTCGTCACGAACTTTGCTACACACACGCTCTATGTAAACAAATTTCAAAATCGTGATAAGCGGGAAACAGAAAATTGCGCTACTAGACTCAGTAGCCGACAGTCAGTAGCCAGTTCCCATACTTAACGCGAATTTTAGTACATATGTATATGGTTTCCCATCGGCTATACGTCGCCTTACAAAATAGCGCCATACGCTATATGAACTGTTAAAAACAGTTCACTCACTTTACCCGGTTCATTGCTAAAATCTGTCAAAAAATGGAGATTTTTGGAGATGCTTTTTTAAGATAGAACCGCGAAAGTCGCTAAAAATTACCAAAATTCACATCGCATTTTTCGGTGATGGAGTTTTAGCGGTAAATCGGAGTCCGGCTACTGCACTTTTTTAAAATATTAATAAACATATTAAATAAACACTGAAACTTTTCAAAATGTTGCCTAGCACTTTTTTGTTTATTTTCTTGTTTTTATTAGAAACAACTTTTTCATGATGTTTGATTTTTAACCGACTTCACAAAAAGGAGAAAGGTTATCAATTCGTCGGAATAATTTTTTTTTTATGTATGTTACCGCATAACTTTGGACCACGTTAATCGATTTCTATATTTCTGTTTTTAAAGGAAAGGTGTTATCTCACAGGTAGTCTCATATTAATTTGGATCATGAAGACATTAACGATAATCTTAAATTTTTATATGAGAATTGAAGTCGGTTTTGTTTTTTGAATAAAAATTACCTGTTAATTTTTATTGTTGGCGTAAATTAATATGTTGGTTGATGCTTTCTTTATCACAACAGTAGAGGATTGCTGCATGCATTTTATCAACTTACTTTTTTTCTATGCTGTCTCCATAATTTTATAAGGATCACCGGGTGTTTTAAGGATCTTTAAAAGATTCTTGCCATTAAAAGGATTACCCTTTTGGGTTCCAATTAATAATTAAAATAATAGCCCAATTCTGTATCGGTGACAAACTCTTTTTTACTGACAGATTTAAACTTTTTCATATATTTTTCCGTATAAAAAACTGTGACAAGAATATGTCACTGATACAGAATAGAGCCGTAAAACAAATGAAATTCAGAAAAAACGTCAACAATATTCTATCTAGTTACAGCGAACTGTTTACGAGTGATGTCCCCGCGGGAAACAATTAAAAGATAATTTATGCCCTGACCTAAAGGTTTGTACATAGACAGAGCACTTAGAATTGCCAGATGATCATGAAATTTGCTGATTTTTGTAGCCCACGTATTATACCGAATAAGCCCCTGTTAAAAAGCATGTTTGAACAAGAAGTCGGGTTTTATTTTATTTAAGTTAATGATTTGAAGTTACATTAATAAACTTATTTCAATAGAAACACAGTTTTACTTATCCTAGTTATGTAGCACTTTCAGGGACAGTTGCAGATAATTTTGTACCGTGCGTCTTCATATGCCCACTAAGCCCTGCTCTTTGCGCAAAACGTTTTCCACAAAATTTGCATAAATATTTCTTTACGGCGTTGTGAATGAGCTGATGCTGTCGCAATTGATCAGGAGTTTTGAAGCCCTTCTTACACACTCTGCAAATTTCATCTCGTACATTCTTATGGACGGCCAAGTGATCGCGCAACCTTCTCCTTTCATAGAACGTTTTTGGGCAAAGTTTACATTTGTGAAGAGGTCGCTTTTCGTGGCGCCGGTGCATGTGCAATAAAAGGTGCGATGACGTCAAAGCCTTCTCGCCACAAATAGAACAAACATAGGGCCTTTCGCCTGTGTGTGTACGCATGTGGATTTTAATTTCTGTGGTTGTTGCGCACGGCTTGTTGCACACTTCACAATTGTACTGGTAGTCCTGTACGTGTCTTCTCAGATGAACCGTCAAATTATTACCCAACTGAAAACCATGGCCACAGATATTACATTTGAAGGGCAGCGAGCCATCATGTTGTGCCAAATGTACTTTGAGCTTACCTGACCCAGGAAGCAATTTTCCACATTTGGAGCATTCAAAGGGGGCAACGTCGACTTCGAGGAATGCTATATGATCGTAAAATGCGTAGGTGGGTTTATGAATGGAATTGGTTTTTTTGCATGCTATTTTCATTTTCTTTTCATTTGAGCAGATTTTTCGTAACAGTATAATTTCTTTTTTCAAATCCTGTTGTGACAGTTTCAGACCAGTTTTTGCGTTAAATCCATTAAAAACAGCGATTAAAGCTTCTTGGCGTCTATTTTTGAACCTATAAGCGATTTCCTCCTCATTCCAAAGGCAAGTATGTAATTTATATATTTCAGCCAAAGCTATGCATTGCGCCTCATCCAATATTGAACTATTTCGAGGACATTTGTTATTAGATTTGGATTTGCTCTGTAAAAAAAAAGTTATTTGCTTAATTAACAATTACATGCGTCTATTCAAGATAATTTTTAAAACTCTTGATTGATATTCTAGTTATGGTTATTTCCCACTTTACGCTATGTATGTATACATCTAAGTTTAAAAATATGTAATACAATCGTTGTTTCCTCATCGAACAAACATTCGTAATTTATGACAGGCAGGAAATCTTAATTATCGTAAAAATTCCAAGTTTTAATTTACATGAATTTTATTCGCTATGCAAAATTGCAATGCTTGCGAGAGAGCGCGTTGACATTTCTTTAGCAAATTGGAGGATTGTGGCACATGGTTGCATTTTTGTCAACAATACATTGAATAAACTCAAAAATGTACAATCCTTTTGCGATTTATATATAAAAGAAGTATGCAAATATTTGTCATTTAATTAATTTAGTTAATTCCATTTGATTTGAAATGTACTTCCCTAAAGAAGTTTTATTCGTAATCGGAACGCAGTCACAACCATTGTCGATGTAGGAAATCCGACAGTGACTACCACAAAGAAATTTAAGCATTTGTTGAAGAAAGTCAAAATAAGAAGAAACATACGTATAGGTCATGTTTTGTTTTCTACTTGAAAGTTTAAAAATTTCATAAAAATTTATTTGTATGAAATGCAACCATGCGCTCCAGCTGGCAGTGAAACTTGCAAATTTCTTCAAATTCCTGTTCGCGCAAAACTATGCTTCTCTCTTTAGTAGAGTAAGATAGTACTTATTCTCTGAATTTTATTGCTTGCTAATTCTTGCTGGCTTTATGTTTTTGCCGTGCGGAAAAGGATGTCTTTTAGTCTAAAAATAAGCTGAACAAAATTTTATTCGAATATGATAACTAAGTACTTGCGCGTTGCATTTCAAAATATAGAAAACCATATGCGTTGAGGGAAAAAGTTTTTAACAAAATAGTTGAAAATTGTGAATTGTATAGTCATTTGCTATGTAAAATAACTCACAGAACTGAATATGAGGCCAAAAATAAAAAAAGAATACGTTTTACAAATTTCCGAAATTATCGTTTTTTTTTTCAAATTGAGAAAGCCGCATTTTAAATTTTTTTCAAAAATATCCGGTTCTGGTTCTCACAACACAAAAAGCTCCCCGCCAGATTAAAGGTCTTGGAAATCCCAATGAACTTGCTATACAATGTTTTGCACTCAAATTATCAGTTTAAGGGTTATCTGCAAATTTACGGGTGAAATCGAACACAATTTTAAGTCGCATCGTTATTCTACTGTGAATTACACCTAAGAGCTGCAAATTTTTTGTTATTATTTTTAAGCTATATTAAAGCTTATTAAATTTCAAAGTATATGGATCCAAATCTTTTGCAAATCTATTTGAAAATAGAAAAGTTATAGCAAATTTAGTAAATGATAGGCAAAAAAGTTTATAAAATAACATAAACTGATATAGCAAAATAACATTTGATTTTTCAGATAAACACCCCTATTCTGCAACTCTTTCGTATTCGAATTTTGCTACGAATCGTAGAAATAGTATGCTGAAATCCGAATCGTATTTTCGAACTTTCGAAATTCATACCAATGGCATGCCTAAAAACGAACGAGTAAGAAATTGACAGCTTTTTTGTGTAATTTTGTACGAAAACAATTATGTGTCGGAAGCGAGGTAAAATATGGTGTGTTTGCAGGAACTTTTATTGGTGTTCTTTTAAACAGATAAATTTGCCTTTCGTATATACGTATTTTTTTTTATCCACTGCTTTATATGAACGAACAAAAAGGAATGTTTGGTGCCCCTCATCGATAAACTTGGGTCCGGTTCAGTGTTGCCAGAACTTTTTGGGCCACTAAATTGGCAAAAAAACGGCTAAAAACGGCTAAACTGTTTCACCTAAATTTCACATGTTTTATTTAAATAAATCATAAGTAGAAAGACTAGTTCTTGGAGAGAAGTTGCAAATTCAAGCTGGAAAAAATTTTGCCAGCAAGAATTTGCAATTAGGAAAAACATATGATTGTCGCACATGGTTGTATTTTTTGTCGACGATAATTTGAATATTCATTCGTCAAATTTAAAAATTTACAAACTTGAGCGAATTTAAAATGAAAAATTTAAGCAAATACTTGTTTACTTAATTTTTTTAGTTATTTCCAATGATTTGAAACGTACTCGGAATGCAATCTCGACCAGAGTTGATATAGGAAACGCGACAGTTAGTACGGCAAAGAAATTTAAACGTATGTCGAAGAAAGTTGGACTAGCAAGAAATATATATGTAGATCCTGTTTTTTTGCCCCTCTTAAGGAATTGTAAAATTCTATACAAATTTCTTATGTTTGAAATGCAACCGTGAACACTAGCGGGCAGGGAAACTTGCAAGTTCCTGCAAATTTGCGTTCGTACAGAAATTTGCAAGTTTCTCTACTTGAGACAAAATTTAGGAGCATTTTTTCTTACTAACTGATATTTTGAGTGATAATTTTCGCTGGATTTTCGACGAACAAACCTATTGTCTTGCTCATATATTCCCAGAGAGTTTTGCTTTGCATAGAAATTTGCGCTCTTTTACTTTAATTTTGCCGCATTTCAGTTTTGGTTCTTTTAGTTCAGGTTGGCCTTCGGTTAATGGAATATGGAATAATAAGTTCTCAGCAAAAAAAGTTAGTTTAAATAAATCTATATGTGTACATAGTGCTTGAAAATATCCTTTTTTCCCTTACCTTAAAACTTTAAGCGTGGGCAACAATGATGTTTTGTAATTAAGGCAGAATTGAATATGCGCTATCTATGAAGACAATACCTGTAACATTTATTCTTGGCACTATATCTAAACATAAACACCGAGTTACCGAGTACCAAGCTTCGGTGTGAAGACCCATAATATCTACGATGCATGTAACCTGCCTATGTATCGGTGTGTAGCAGGACAACGTCCGCCCGGGCTTGCTAGTTTATTTTATATATATATATATATATTTTTTTTTTTTAAACTTTTTTTTAATTTTTTTTATTCCAAATCCGAAACCGGAACGAAACCGAAACCGAAACAAATTTTGATGAACGAAACCAAAACCGAAACCGAAACACTTGGCAAAACCGAAACCGAAACCGGAACATTATTTTGAATTGGTTACATTCCTTGCTAAAAATGATCAAACAAAACCCGTTGTCAAATTAGTTTATTTTTTATCTATTAAAATAATTATACAGTAACTTCAAAGTCATTTTAAATTCTGAGGATTTCTCTCATATGAGAGGATAAAAAAGGACAAAAACACCAACGATGGAAAAAGCTTGAGGTCGCATGTAACTTTAGTAAAATAGTTTCTATTTTGGTGGAAAATATTTACAAGTATAAATTTATCCCGCAGAAACATCCAAACTATCACCCTTATTCTAGAACCCGAATTTTCATAATTCGTAATTCGTAGCTACGTTAGGAAAAACGTTTTTGTGTAACACTATTTTACACAAACAAAATACATTAGTTTTACACAAACAATGGGAAAAAATTACCGAACACCGAGTTACATTTTCCCAATGACAGAAAAAAAACATTCCGGACGAACAACTAATCAATAATAATCCGGATGTTCCGTAACAATAAGAAATAAGTATTCGTCCGGAAGTTCCGGATGATTAGGGACATCCATCTTATTATACTAGTATTATAGATTTTGAGACGAGAGACACTATTCCTCTGTTCGAAATTCGAAAAAAAATGTCAACTTCTCAATTTGAAAAATATATTGAATTTTTTATGATTTGCATGCAGCTGTGTATCCTTCACTAAATTTTATATCCCTCGAACAATAAGTGCATTTCAAGACCTTTAATTTGAGCCACGGTAGAAAGAAGCCTTTAGGCCGTCTAAGAGCCAAGTTATAACAATTTTAAACCAAACTTCGAAACTGCTGTGCTAGTTTTTACTCCGAACCTAGAAAAAAAATGCGTAAAATGTCGAATGAAATTTCAGAATCGTAACAATTTAGTTCTCAGACTTCTACCTTGGTTTAAATTAAATGTCTTAAATAGCACTAAAATTGTGTGAAGGACGCACAGCTGCATGCAAATCATAAAAAAAGCAATATATAATACATTTTTCAAATTGAGGGGTTGACATTTATTTATTTTTTTCGTTTTTTAAGCAGTGGAATCGTGTTTCTCGTCTCAAAATCTATAATATTAGTATAATAAAAAGTACAAAAAAATAATTTTTTTTAATATATCCGTTGGATTTTGCATGTTTTTTTCGAGAACAATACATGTGACTGAAAACCTATGATTTATAAAAATATAATTAATTTATAAACAATATATAATAAAATAAAATAAAATGTCTATCATACTTGGGCGTACAAAATTTTGGATTCTCATTCCTCCCATACGTTGCGATAACCTAATAAGCATGGATAAATTTCAATAACTATATATTTCGATGATTTGATAAGTTTCGGTAACTTTTATGACTGAATTTATTTCGATTCCTATCGAAAAATTTCAGTTCAGTTACCCTTATTGTTATGTATTTCTCATTGTCTCCATTTTAGTCTTTATCTTCACTTTTGCCTTCTTTTTTTTGTCATCGTTATCATTTATTTATCGTTATTTCAAAGTTTAATTTCAAATACGAAGTAAAACAAAATGCCAAAACAGCTCAAATTGAACAGGTTGCAACAACAATCATACACAAATACGGAAATTTGTAAACGACCATAAAAACTCTCCTCATCTACACAAAGTTACCTTTCCATTGGCCTTCTCGCTTTTGAAACCAGTTGCCTTTTTTTGTTATATTTTTTTAGAGCACATCGATTGTTTCTTTTTTTTTTTAAGCACTCGATCCGTCCTAGAGAGGAGAGTGATAGGTCACTGAATTCATTGGCCTTATGTCTTTGCTCTTTTAAGTTAGATGGGTGGGAGGTGCCACGCCCCCTTAATTTTTTT
>NW_023458567.1:23487740-23490771 GCF_013731165.1 Rhagoletis pomonella | reverse complement strand
AGACTAGTTCTTGGAGAGAAGTTGCAAATTCAAGCTGGAAAAAATTTGGCCAGCAAGAATCTGCAATTAGGAAAAACATATGATTGTGGCACATGGTTGTATTTTTTGTCGACGATAATTTGAATATTCATTCGTCAAATTTAAAAATTTACAAACTTGAGCGAATTTAAAATGAAAAATTTAAGCAAATACTTGTTTACTTAATTTTTTTAGTTATTTCCAATGATTTGAAACGTACTCGGAATGCAATCTCGACCAGAGTTGATATAGGAAACGCGACAGTTAGTACGGCAAAGAAATTTAAACGTATGTCGAAGAAAGTTGGACTAGCAAGAAATATATATGTAGATCCTGTTTTTTTGCCCCTCTTAAGGAATTGTAAAATTCTATACAAATTTCTTATGTTTGAAATGCAACCGTGAACACTAGCGGGCAGGGAAACTTGCAAGTTCCTGCAAATTTGCGTTCGTACAGAAATTTGCAAGTTTCTCTACTTGAGACAAAATTTAGGAGCATTTTTTCTTACTAACTGATATTTTGAGTGATAATTTTCGCTGGATTTTCGACGAACAAACCTATTGTCTTGCTCATATATTCCCAGAGAGTTTTGCTTTGCATAGAAATTTGCGCTCTTTTACTTTAATTTTGCCGCATTTCAGTTTTGGTTCTTTTAGTTCAGGTTGGCCTTCGGTTAATGGAATATGGAATAATAAGTTCTCAGCAAAAAAAGTTAGTTTAAATAAATCTATATGTGTACATAGTGCTTGAAAATATCCTTTTTTCCCTTACCTTAAAACTTTAAGCGTGGGCAACAATGATGTTTTGTAATTAAGGCAGAATTGAATATGCGCTATCTATGAAGACAATACCTGTAACATTTATTCTTGGCACTATATCTAAACATAAACACCGAGTTACCGAGTACCAAGCTTCGGTGTGAAGACCCATAATATCTACGATGCATGTAACCTGCCTATGTATCGGTGTGTAGCAGGACAACGTCTGCTCGGGCTTGCTAGTTTATTTTATATATATATATATTTTTTTTTTTTTGTTAAACTTGTTTTAATTTTTTTTATTCCAAATCCGAAACCGGAACGAAACCGAAACAAATTTTGATGAACGAAACCAAAACCGAAACCGAAACACTTGGCAAAACCGAAACCGGAACATTATTTTGAATTGGTTACATTCCTTGCTAAAAATGATCAAACAAAACCCGTTGTCAAATTAGTTTATTTTTTATCAATTAAAATAATTATACAGTAACTTCAAAGTCATTTTAAATTCTGGGGATTTCTCTCATATGAGAGGATAAAAAAGGACAAAAACACCAACGATGGAAAAAGCTTGAGGTTGCATGTAACTTTAGTAAAATAGTTTCTATTTTGGTGGAAAATATTTACAAGTATAAATTTATCCCGCAGAAACATCCAAACTATCACCCTTATTCTAGAACCCGAATTTTCATAATTCGTAATTCGTAATTCGTAGCTACGTTAGGAAAAACGTTTTTGTGTAACACTATTTTACACAAACAAAATACATTAGTGTTACACAAACAATGGGAAAAAATTACCGAACACCGAGTTACGGAATACCGAGCTCGGTGTGAAGACCCATGTTGTTTCTTACGATTCATTTGATATCGAAATTTACAAAATATTGGCCCTGAAGCTCTGAACACATCGAAAACGACATCACCACACGACACGACATTAAGGTTTTATCTACATAATCTAAACGCCTTGTCGACGGCGACATGATTTTTTTGAACGCGGCAGCGACACACGAATTTGTTTAAGTTTGACATAAAAGAAGAGGAAGAATCTTATCTGCCGCTAGAAAAATAGAAATAGATCCAATCTGGTCACAGCTACATTTTTGGCTAGTCGCTGTGCTGCCGTGTCGTTGCCAAAATAATTGTCTACATAAAGGTACTGGCCCAATGCAGGCTTGCGTTGCTTGCTTCGCTCCGAGAAGTGTCAAAAATTATTTGGAATATATTAAAATGTATAAAGGCTGGCCAAATGGCAGCTTTTCTGCACTTGCTTTAAGCACCTCAAAGTTTGAAATAGGAAAATGTTTTATTTGAAAGCGTTTTGTAGGCTTTTGACAAAGAGGCATGTTCCTGTTCAAAATACATAAATTCCAACAAAAATTTGCTTACTTAATTAAAAAAAAAAGCAATTCGAAATGAAATTTAACATATCGTTATATTATAGTAAAAAATTGCAAAGCTCACTTTTCCAAATTTTACACGAGAGGAAAAAACTTTTTATAGCTCTTTTCTTCAAGTAAATCGCTTTTTTAAGTTATAGTTTTTTTAATAAATGTAGATATACATATGCATGTATCATTGTTACCACTTCTTTTAAATACAAACATTTTTTCGCATTAACTTATAAATAAATCTGAAAGTTTTTGATACATCTTGTAGAGTTTTCTAGGATAATAATAATTAATGTTAAGGGAACAGACAATGACTTTTCAACCAGAAAGCTGGTTACTTTGACAGCGTTTCAAGCCGCCATTCGGGCAAACAAGTTTTCAAACTAAATCAAAGCAAACTAAAGTAAGCAAAGGCACGCAAAGCAAGCCTGCATTGGGCCAGCGCCTTAAGGGTATGAAAGCGTGTCGAAATTTTCGTTGAGTATCGAATTTTCTGTCAAACAGAATTTTGCTTCCGTTGGTGTAGCGAAGTGTTAGAAAATTGTGAAAAATTTATGATTTTCCAGTTGTTTTCTTACATTTTGGCGGCTAGACACTAATTTTATACAATTTTTATTAATTTCATGCAGTTCTAACATCGTGAATACTAAACACAAGCTCGAAAGGCTGGTTTTACTTATGAAAGAAAATCCCAATACTCTGTTGGCACGATCGCTGAGAACACAATCATAGAGCTGTTTATAGTTTTAATCATGATACAAAAAAGAAGGTAGTTCCATTTAATGACATTCGTTGTTGTTGTTAACCATTTTACTTTTAATAAAATTGTGACATTTCATCAAATTCATGCTACCTGATC
>NW_023458567.1:23486405-23487640 GCF_013731165.1 Rhagoletis pomonella | reverse complement strand
AGGACTTTTTTTGAAGAGACTTAATGAGAATATTGACTTGCTAGTATCGGAATTATTTCTTGCACGTTTATTTGCCAAACGTTGTTCAACGGCTCAGCGCCAGTGAGTAATTCGCAATCGTATGCTGCGAATGCCGATTTATACTAAAGCCAGCCTTTCGACATAAGCTACTTTTCCATACGAACACAGATTTAATGCTTTTATTTTGGTCGCAACTATTGTAAACAAATTTTCTAATACACCGCTACAAATATGACGTTGCCAAAAAATGTTGATAAATAGTTATACACCGTCACTGTTCCCGTCAGAAATATTACGGTGCCGTCAAAATACATTGCGGTGTGTATTGCCGTCATCTTAGTTGAGATCTTGCAATATTTACATGGCAACGTAAAGTTGCGACCGCTTTTTTATGTTACCGCTTTGGAGGAAACCAAAGCTTAAGTGTTGTTTGTATGACGTTACACTTGTTTACGTTTTTCTTGCAAAATTTCTTCTTCTTTTTGGATTCTTGCTCGCGTTTTTACATTTCTCTCTCGCAGCTGCACCAGTGTAACGTTACACAAAAATTACCCAAAAACCTCTCTGATGGGTGAATGTTTGTACTCTGTCATTCTTGACTTGATTTCAAAACTTAAGCTTAAGCGCTGATCATGGTGAAATAATAGCTCTGATCCAGTACTCCATGAACTTACAGGATTTTACACGAACTTGAAGGAAGTTGCAGGAAAAATGTTCTCGTACTCCAAAATCCTGTAAATGAGAGCGACTTTTGGAGAGTTGTGTAGAGAATGAAGTTGCAAGATTTTACCCGAACTTTTTCTTTTGGTAAAATCATGAAAAGTGTCAAGCAATCACTAGGTGACGTTTTTACAGGAAAAATGTTTTAGTTTGTTCCCGTACTTTTTGTTGTTACTCACTTTTTACTCTCACTTCAGAGAGTAATTTTGCTGTTTCACAGTTTTATAGGATTTTTCACGAAAAGTATTGGATCAGAGCTAATAATAAGGTGTTGTCACTTAGAGGGTGGTTGTTGTAATTTCGGCAACTTCGGCATACTAGCGTTACAGTATTGCCTACTCTATATATTCGAATTTTATTTCTGGGCAAAATAGAACAAAAAATGGAGCAGACAATTTTGTGACAAAAGTATGCATAGGTATCACTGTTTCTTTGTTTCGCTTTTCCTTTGACTTTTCGTTTCAAATTCATTGGAAAATCTGAGCGATAATTTG
>NW_023458567.1:23483465-23486305 GCF_013731165.1 Rhagoletis pomonella | reverse complement strand
AAACGAAAAGTCAAAGGAAAAGCGAAACAAAGAAACAGTGATACCTACGCATACTTTTTCACAAAATTGTCTGCTCCATTTTTTAGTTCTATTTTACCAAAAATAAAATTGGAATAGAGTAGGCTTTACTGTAACGCTGGTATGCCGAAATTGCCAAAATTACAACAACCACAGCCTAAGTGACTACACCTTATTATTATTTCACTATGAGATGTGTACAACTTTAAATTTGAATACAATTAAAATCGTTCGCGTTGTGAAAGTACGTAATGTTGTCGTTCAGTACGTAGTTTCCAATTTGTTCGCATAAAGTAGTGTGTTTAGTTGAATGGCGAGCAATGAGAAAAGGGAAGCGTCGATTACAAACGTGTATGCCGGTATGTTTTGCTCTTCTATGGGCGCTCTCAGCTAAACATGCACGTTTGTACATCGACGCTTTTCTCGCCGCTCCACTATCCGCTTAGCCTAAATGCGAGAGCTTTTCTTCCATCTGGTAACTTGTGTTGGACTGATGAAGGTAATTTATTGGACCCCAACGGGCAAGTGCCCTGTGCAGACTGCCGTAAGTCTGTAGGCATTTTCTGTGGTCATCCCTAAAATAGCCCCGACCTTGCTAGTTCGGGCTCGTTTCCGTAACTATTAGTATCGATCAGTAATAGAGGCATCTCTCTCTATATTCATCCACTAGTTGAGAACTAATCGAGGTAGAAGATAAAGCCAGAATAGCACTTGGCTACCCGCGAAGATATTTACCTGCGTTCTCAGGGATGCGTTCTATTTGAAGTACTTTAATGCCTCCTTAATTGTCCGAAACATGCATGCATAATCTGGTAGGCGAAAGGATAACTTTGGCCCTTATTATGAGTTGCATTCAATTTTCGATCTTCGCAGGTTATAGAAGATCGAAAGTGAAAGTCGTATTATGAGCTATGCAACCTTGTCGAAATTTTCGTTGAGTATCGAATCTTCTGTCGAACAGAATTTTGCTTTGGATGGTGTAGCGAAGTGTTAGAAAATTGTGAAAAATGTATAATTTTGCATTTGTTTCCTTACTTTTTGGTGCTTAGACACAAATTTCAAACAATTTTTATTAACTTCATGCTGTTCTAACGTCGTTAATACTAAACACAATCTCAAAAGCTGGTTTTACTTGTGAAAGAAAATCCCAATACTCAGTTGGCACGATCTCTAAGCTCCCATCCTTTGTTGACGAATCGTTGAACCAGAACTCCGTTGTACTCTATTTTACCACGCTTTTACAAACTCGCTTTCATTTTTATTACATTTTAATTTGCAAAAATTTACATACATACATATGTATAACCACACTATTTAGTTTGCTCGATTTGTAAACAAAGCTCTCAGCGGTGAAAATTATACTGTTGTGAACAACCTAAACGAGCGAAATTCACAATAGCGCGTTATCAAATGAGCGTCATAATACCAAATGAAAATTCGTTCGATCAGCACTTTCGACCACAGTCGAAGATCGAATGCAACTCATAATAGGGGCCTTTAAGTTATAGTACTCAATTAAAACCCCTGCACCACCCCCGCATTCCATATATGATTCATCCGCAGAAACAGTTAAGTCCTCCAAGAAATGGATCCTAGAATGCAGTCATTGCGGCTTGGGAATTTCGTGCGGAGTTTGTTGAGAACCCAGGTCCTTGACGGGATATAGTCTGTGGGCTGCGCTTCAATTTCAGCCTTTGTTATGGACTTGTGCCCACACGGTCTTTCCTTCCAGAGACCCAAGCCAAGCAATCTGAGGGCGCTGTAAGCAACTAAGTTGTATATAGTCAAGTGTCCCGCTCGGTGGAGTTCCGCATAGATAGTTAGATAGAATGGATCATATTATAGCTGGTACTTTCAGTGCAAAGACGCTTGATACAATTGGTTGCTGCCAAGAGGGTCCGAGTTCAATTACCACCAGACGGAAAATAAAATTAATTTTTTTTCTTCTTAATTACGAAAAAGCATCTGTGCACTTCACAACGACATATTTTATAACGTACATACTCAAATTTAAAACGAGTTGGGTTGGTGCTCTTTCATATGCGTATTTTTTTTTTAATTTAGCACGTTTTTTTTTTTATTCTAAAGTGTTTTCCCCTTAGTGTACAATTAGGTAATTTTTCTTTTTATTTGTGAAAAGCATTGTAGTTTTCTCAGACTTTACTTTACGTTTTGATCTTTAGCATTGTCAAGACCACGTTTCCCTGCTTTTGGAATAAAAATTACTTAAATCTTCCTTCATTTTAGCGGGGCGTGGTTCAGTATTAGGTACCCTCTAAAAATTGCTTCCACGACCGGAATGACCCTCTCCGAGGCTACTTAAAGCATGATTGGCAACATTCCATCTATACTCGTCTATATAAAGGGTGACAACTTGAAAATAGCAAGTTTGGTATTTTCCCTCTACAGAACTGGTTGGCCAATAAATCAATGCATTTGTAGGGTGTCCTAGACTATCCGTCCACCCCTGTAAAAACCCCTGCAAAACGAAAAAATATGAACCACAAAGTCAGGGATGCTTTAAGTGGGTTAACTTGATCAGAGGTCGATTTTTTTTACTACACATTTGGATTCAGCTGACAATAATACGTAATTTTTGTTAGAAACTTTTTCTGAAGAAAGCATCGTTCAATTTGTTAACCACAGCTAATCTCAAACCAATGTTAACTATTTAAATCAGGGACGTGAACCGGTTTTGAACCGGAAACCCGCTTTTTTCTATTAATTAACTGAACCATTAACCGAACCGGAATTTTTCAAAAATGTTTGATCCGCACCGAAAACCGAACCACTTTCTATAAAGGTTTAAAGGTTCGTTTCAA
>NW_023458567.1:23443447-23483365 GCF_013731165.1 Rhagoletis pomonella | reverse complement strand
TCAGTACGTAGTTTCCAATTTGTTCGCATAAAGTAGTGTGTTTAGTTAAACGGCGAGCAATGAGAAAAGGGAAGCGTCGATTACAAACGTGTATGCCGGTATGTTTTCCTCTTCTATGGGCGCTCTCAGCTAAACATGCACGTTTGTACATCGACGCTTTTCTCGCCGCTCCACTATCCGCTTAGCCTAAATGCGAGAGCTTTTCTTCCATCTGGTAACTGGTGTTGGACTGATGAAGGTAATTTTTTGGACCCCAACGGGCAAGTGCCCTGTGCAGGGATGCGTTCTATTTGAAGTACTTTAATGCCTCCTTAATTGTCCGAAACATGCATGCATAATCTGGTAGGCGAACGGATAACTTTGGCCCTTATTATGAGTTGCATTCAATTTTCGATTTTTTTTTTTTTTTTTGCATTTGTTTCCTTACTTTTTGGTGCTTAAGACACAAATTTTAAACAATTTTTATTAACTTCATGCTGTTCTAACGTCGTTAACACAAGCTCAAAAGCTGGTTTTACTTGTGAAAGAAAATCCCAATACTCAGTTGGCACGATCTCTAAGCTCCCATCCTTTGTTGACGAATCGTTGAACCAGAACTCCGTTGTACTCTATTTTACCACGCTTTTACAATCTCGCTTTCATTTTTATTACATTTTAACTTGCAAAAATTTACATACATACATATGTATAACCACACTATTTAGTTTGCTCGATATGTAAACAAAGCTCTCAGCGGTGAAAATTATACTGTTGTGAACAACCTAAACGAGCGAAATTCACAATAGCGCGTTATCAAATGAGCGTCATAATACCAAATGAAAATTCGTTCGATCAGCACTTTCGACCACAGTCGAAGATCGAATGCAACTCATAATAGGGGCCTTTAAGTTATATTACTCAATTAAAACCCCTGCACCACCCCCGCATTCCATATATGATTCATCCGCAGAAACAGTTAAGTCCTCCAAGAAATGGATCCTAGAATGCAGTCATTGCGGCTTGGGAATTTCGTGCGGGGTTTGTTGAGAACCCAGGTCCTTGACGGGATATAGTCTGTGGGCTGCGCTTCAATTTCAGCCTTTGTTATGGACATGTGCCCACACGGTCTTTCCTTCCAGAGACCCAAGCCAAGCAATCTGAGGGCGCTGTAAGCAACTAAGTTGTATATAGTCAAGTGTCCCGTTCGGTGGAGTTCCGCATAGATAGTTAGAGAGAATGGATCATATTATAGCTGGTACTTTCAGTGCAAAGACGCTTGATACAATTGGTTGCTGCCAAGAGGGTCCGGGTTCAATTACCACCAGACGGAAAATAAAATGAATTTTTTTTTCTTCTTAATTACGAAAAAGCATCTGTGCACTTCACAACGACATATTTTATAACGTACATACTCAAATTTAAAACGAGTTGGGTTGGTGCTCTTTCATATGCGTATTTTTTTTAAATTTAGCACGTTTTTTTTATTCTAAAGTGTTTTCCCCTTAGTGTACAATTAGGTAATTTTTCTTTTTATTTGTGAAAAGCATTGTCAGTTTTCTCAGACTTTACTTTACGTTTTGATCTTTAGCATTGTCAAGACCACGTTTCCCTGCTTTTGGAATAAAAATTACTTAAATCTTCCTTCGTTTTAGTGGGCGTGGTTCAGTATTAGGTACCCTCTAAAAATTGCTTCCACGACCGGAAAGACCCTCTCCGAGGCTACTTAAAGCATGATTGGCAACATTCCATCTATACTCGTCTATATAAAGGGTGACAACTTGAAAATAGCAAGTTTGGTATTTTCCCTCTACAGAACTGGTTGGCCAATAAACCAATGCATTTGTAGGGTGTCCTAGACTATCCGTCCACCCCTGTAAAAACAGAAGAACTTGATCTTTACTGCAAAACGAAAAAATGTGAACCACAAAGTCAGGGATGCTTTAAGTGGGTTAACTTGACCAGAGGTCGATTTTTCTTACTACACATTTGGATTCAGCTGACAATAATACGTAATTTTTGTTAGAAACTTTTTCTGAAGAAAGAATCGTTCAATTTGTTAACCACAGCTAATCTCGAACAAATGTTAACTATTTAAATCAGGGACGTGAACCGGTTTTGAACCGGAAACCGCTTTTTTCTATTAATTAACTGAACCATTAACCGAACCGGAATTTTTCAAAAATGTTTGATCCGAACCGAAAACCGAACCACTTTCTATAAAGGTTTAAAGGTTCGTTTCAACTTATTTTCAATAGATAAATGTACTACTTTTTTTCTTTTTGTTTAGCATGGTAATACCTACTATGTTTGTTTACCATGAGACAATATAAAATGTAAAGGCAAGCGATGTCATTTGACAGATACTTGACCCTTAACCTTGCGCGTTGTTGCACTTGACACTTGACACTTAAACTTGCGCGTTATATTTTTGTTTTTCGAACCGTTCAACCGAACCGAAACGCCGGTTCAAATACCAAAAAAACCCCTTCGACGAACCAATCCAAAAGTGCAAAAACGGTTCGAACCGCTGAACCGAACCGACCAAATTTTTCATCCGGTTCCCGTCCCTGATTTAAGTAGTTAAATAGGGACATGACATTTTTTCAAAGTTTGCCTATTTTTCCTTCGTTTATTTAATATTTATTATTTTTTATAAAATTGTAGCCCATTCACTAACAAAACCCATATAAATTCATATTCAAACTCTGTGCAAAAATTATAAAAACTGCAAAATTTCATCTAAATTTTCAACTTTTTATACAGATTTTTCAGAACTTTTTTGAGTATGCAGTTTTCTAGCCCATTAAATTTAATAGAATGAAGTGTAAGTTTTAAGTTGCTAAAAAATCGCGTTGATTTTTGGCAATTTTTTTAACGCATTTTCTTCCATACAAAGTATGATCGACATATTTTTTTTTTGTTTGGAAAAAAGTGGGTATACAAAAAAAAAAAATAATCCGACGAACTGATAACCTCCTCCTTTTTTGGAAGTCGGTTAAAAATCAAGGCGATTTCTTAGGAAATTCAAACTTGCACTTTATTCTGAGTTAAGTTTTCTCAAGTGGGCCACCCAAAGTTGAATTTGCGATTTTTTATATTTCATTGACCGATTTTGAAAGTTAACATGGTGTGCAATATTGACACCAAAGATTTTGGGTTAATTTTATTTTTTTGACGAGTTATTTGCAAACACATTTTTATACAGGCTTTTACACTTTTTCAAATATTTCGGCAACCATTCATTCGAATCTTATCGATTTTTTATAGCAATTAGAGAACCTATTGGGCAACAAAACAAAGTGGTCAATTTCAATTTTTGTTTTATAAAAAATTTAATTTTTTTAATCAATTGAATTTTTTACCAACTTCTAATATACCTAAGAAAAGAATTCAAAAAGCATTATTTGCGCTAAACATTCAATTCTACTTTCGTAAACAAATGACTGACTTAAAAGCTTTTTACCAACAAGAATGAACCAATATGATACAAATGAACTGAAAAAAAATAATCTAGGTATATAAAAGTTTGAAAAAAATTCAATTGATTAAAAATTCAAATTTTTTATAAAACAAGAATCGAAAGTTTACAAACTGACCACTTTATTTTGTTGCCCAATAAGTTCTCTAATTGCTGTAAAAAATCATAAGAATCGAATGAATGCAAAAATTTCAAAAAGCGTGAAAGCCTGTATAACAGTTTGTTTGCAAATAACTCGTAAAAAAAATAAAATTTGCGCAAAATCTTTGGTGTTAATATTGCATGTTAACTTTCAAAATCTGTCAATGAAATATAAAAAATCGAAAAGTTAACTTTGGTTGGCCCACTTGAGAAAACTTGACTATCTACTAAATTTTAATGGGCTATAAAACTTCATACTCAAAAAAATTCTAAAAAATCTGATTTGAAAATTTAGATGCAAGTTTGCAGCATTTTTACACAAAGTTTGAACTATGAATTTATATGGGTTTTTATTAGGTAATGAGCTATAAATATATAAAAAAAATAACAAATATTAAATAAGCAAAGGAAAAATTTGTTAAAATGCCGTGTCTCTATTATTTTTCCACCACTATATGTACATATGTCGGCCGCTGTGGTGTAGTGGTAAGCAGTGCGCGTTTCCACTCCGCAACGCCTGGGTTCAAGCCCTGGTCAAAGCAACATTGCAAAAAATATCGAAAAAAAAGGTTTTTTCTTAACAGCGGTCGTCCCTTGGCAGGCAATGACAAACCTCCGAGTGCATTTCTGCCATGAAAAACAGCTTCTCATAAAAATACAATCGCCGCTCGGAGTCGGCGTAAAACTGTAGGTCCCTCCGCTTTGTGTCACAACATCAAGGCGCACGCCACAAATCGGAGGAGAAGCTCGGCCAAACCGTAATATATGTGTAAGCCAATCTATTATTATTATTATATGTACAAAACTTGGTATCGATTGGCGCTTACACAATAGGCTGTATGCATTAAGGAAATGACAAGTGACTGTTAGGTAATTTTCGTTGGATAAAGTAGTCCGGCCGTCACAAGTTATACCAACATATCGTATTTCCGTCGAAATATCTCTGAACTTGCTTTCAGCCAAATCGAATTTCCAAAATTTCGTTATTTAAAAAACTCATGTCCTTTACATTGATGACTTCGAAATTTTGCCGGGTAATAGGACTGATCGGAAATTTGCAATAATTATCAAGTCATTATTTTGCGCTGAAAGACGCTAAAACTCACAAATTTGGAAGTCAATTGGGAGTTAAATTCATCTGTTTTTCCTTTAGTATTCTATGTACATATGTATGTAAGTACATAGTCATATCGTCAGTTCGTTTTTTAAAGTGTTGCCACCTAATAAATAATTAAATACAAATTATTTATATGTTAAACCAATTATAATATGGGTATGGATCGAAATGGTATTCAATCCTTTATTTCTTCATTATATGTAGGAGGGTTGCCACCTATGTATAAAGTAGGTTAAATGAGTTACAATATGAATATCAATCAAAATAGCTTTGAAAAACTGTATTTTAAATTACATGTAGGAGGATTGCCACTTGTTTTGAAAACTTAATTCAACTTCATTAGGAGAATTAGGTATTTTAAATATGTATCGCAATTTGGGTGTCAGATAAAAAAGGATTAAAAAGGTTTAGTTTGAAATTATTGTAAACAGGGCTGCCACCTGTTTGCAAAGTTAAATGCAATACATGCAATAGCTTAAACGAATTACTACCATATGGATATCAATGAAAATGCCGTTGAAGGAACTTTATTTGTAAACTACTTGCAGAAGAACTTAAATTAAGGCGATTGGAAAATGTATCCCGATATGAGTGTCAGACGAAAGAGATTGTGGTTTGATTTGTGGTGCTTCTGGTGGAACTATAACGCTTTCCTGGTGAACAAGTACCATTAAGCTGGGAAATATTATTTTTTATTGCCAAATATGTATACCAAATCTGCACCGCGATCAAAACAAAATGGTATTTGTATTTCACATTCGTTTTGTTGTTTCCATTCTTCGGACTAAAAATATGGTTTTTGAATTCCTTTATTCTTTCTGGTTATTCTGTTTTAGTGAGCGAATTTTTCTTACGCTCTTGCATTTTGACACTTTTCGGAATTTTGTAAGAAAAGATACGGAATGGACCTTATTTAAACAAATAAGCAAATTAATTATGTACTGCTGTTATCAACAATAGGAAAGATTAAGACCTTTCATTTTGACGCAGCTAATCAGTATCATCTTTGTGAAATTAAGCGAAATAATGAAATGATTTTTGATGAGTTTACAATATCTTAATATAGCTCCAAATGTTTGTGTAGAAATCTTTGGTTTCTCTCGTTCGCTTGTACTCTGTTTATGCGAGGCAACTTTTGTTGTGACAACTGGAATCGACGAGGAAAAGATAAAGCTAGAGACACCGAGCTCCTTTCTCAAGGAGGTTTTAAACTTTTTTAGCACTTCAAATGCATTTTTTAAGAGCAAAATTTGTATTTAAAGTGCAGATAAATTAAATAAAACTTTCTTGCGAAAACGGCCCTTAGTGAATTAAGTTGGCGGTTAACGGCTGGCACATTTGCGCAATAAAAAGTTGATAAGTGTAAGTGAAACGAGCAACACTAAATGATATGTAATTCCAAACATTGCGTTGACGAAAGTTTTCGCGTGTAAACTCTGTCTTAGCAAATTACAACCATTTAGTAATACTTTTATTTTTATTCTAGATTCTAGATTTCTATTTGACGCTTTTGGATGTAAACAAAATTCCTATTAACTGTTACTAAAGCTGGTAAGTTTCGAATTTTGCGTCGTTACACTTTGGAGGATTTTTTTCTGAGAGCAAATACATACTATCAAATTCTGAAACATTTTGCTTCTGGATGTTTTCGATTGGAAAAATACGAGAACTTCCCAATTGTCTTTTGTATCTACTAACAGGAGATTGGTTCAGCTGTTCCTGAAACTAGCGCTGGTGTTTGCACCATAGTTATCCATGCTTTGCACATTCGCCTTACATCGAATAAGCTCTTGAAAAATTACATGTTTAAACATTATTCTGATTTCATTTTTATTAAGTTTAGTTCGGTTGAAGTCACTTACATGCATACATGATTTTATTTTAATTTTAATGAAAACGAAAATTGATTTATTCTGAATTAAAAAAGTTACTTCCGCGGACGGTCGTTGCTAATTTGGTACCGTGTGACTTCATATGCCCACTAAGGCCTGCAAATTGGGCAAAACGTTTTCCACAAAGTTTACATGAATATTTCTTTTCAGCGTTGTGGATAAGCTGATGCTGTCGCAATTGCTTACCACTTGTAAAGCCCTTGTTACATACGCTGCATATTTGGTCTCGTATATTCCTATGAACGGCCATGTGCTCGTGTAACGTTCCAGTTTCATAGAACATTTTTGGGCAAAGTTTGCATTGGTAGCGCGGTCGTTTTTGATGGCGCAACATATGTACTAAAAGGTGCGAAGACGTTCGAGATCCCTGACCACAAATAGAACAAATAAATGGCTTTTCGCCTGTGTGCGAACGCATGTGGATCTTAATTTCTGTTGATGTGGCGCAGGGCTTATCACATATCTCGCATTTGTATATATAGTCGTGTACGTGTCTTCGCAAATGGACCGTTAAATTCGATACCAGCTGGAAGCCATGCCCACAGAGATGACATTTAAATGGTAGCGAACCGTCATGAGATGCCAAATGTACTTTGTACTGACCTAAACCTGGCAGTAATTTTCCACACTCCGAGCACTCAAACGGGGGAACATCGACCTCGAGGTATACAATGCTTTTGTGAAACGAGCATGTTGGTTGATATCTTTGTTGTTTTCGCTTGCATAATACTTTTTTTTTCTTTTCAACGGAACAAAATCTTCGTAGTCGTGTAATTTCATATTCCATTTCATGTTTAGTGAGATCCAAACCAGCTCTTTCATTAACTTCCAAATGCAACGTCTTAAGTGCCTCATCGCGTCTATTTTTGAACCTATAGGCAATTTCGTTTTCGTCCCAAAGGCAAGTGTAGTTCTTATAAATATCAGCTAAAAGTTCATATTGCGCGTCCTCTAAACTGCTTCTTGGTATTGTAGTCTCTGTCGAATTTTTAATTGTCGACTTTGATGTAGCCTAAAAAAATTATAATTGTTAAAAAATACTTATAAACACATAGATATTTACTTATACAGGGTGGTCCATATAGGGTTTTTTTTTTAGATTAAAAAAAAAATTACAAAGAGCGTGTGTGAATCGGTAACAAAGTTCGCGGCGAGTAAATTTTTGACAACTACCAGGTGAATAAAATTTCAGTAGCTCATGAGGGTAGTGAAATTTTTGACAAATGCATAGAAAATTTTGACAATCGCAAAGATTGTTGATGTTGTAATTTTTCGTTAAATAAAAGCTTAAATAGATGAATTGCAATCAACGATGGTAGATGTTTTCTTAAAATATTCATTTCACTTCAATTTGTAATATTTTTTTACAAATAAATCTGCGGTTATCAAAAATTTACTGCTGTCAAAAAATATTTCATTTCACACAACAGATTGGCAAAACTGTCTCACCATAGTAAAAATATTATTCAACAGCTTTCCCCATAGAACTTTGTTACCGATTCACACACGCCCAAAATTAACAAAATTATATGTTTACCATATATCGACTGCTGAGTGGAAGATCGACCTATCTCGGCAGCCAATTCGAAAACGCCCTATCTCAAAAAACTTTTAAAAGACGCCCTATTTCAGAATTTGGTTGAAGAACGACCTACTACAGCATTCGTTTCAAAAACGCCCTATATCAGCACATTTCCAATACATTTTGAAGTGAGATCGGGAATTTTTGAATTGTATTCTGAAATAGGGCGTTCTTCAACCAAATTCTGAGATGGGGTGTTTTTCAATAAAATTCTGAAATAGGGCGTTCTTGAAAAGTTTTTTGAGATAGGGTGTTTTCGAACTGTATGTTACCGCATAACTTTGGACGACGTTAACCAATTTCTATAATTCTTTTTTTTTTATTATTTTAATGACAGGTGTTACCTCACAGGCGGTCCATTCTAACTTGGTGTAAATCTTAAATTTTTATATGAGAATTAGTCGGTTTTGTTTTTTGCCTAAAAATTACGTGTCAAAATTCAGGAGCGGTTTATTAATTATTATTGAAAAGCAACTCATATGAAAAATTAACAAAAAATACAGTTTTTGCAAATCTATGAGAAACTCTGCTGCCGCTGGTGGTGGCAGGGGATAAAACAACCAGTTAGAGAAGGACTTGGTATCAGTTGGCATTTCTAATTTGTGTCAATTAAACTAAAAGGGAATCGAATAGCGCGCTTTATTGGATTTGTCCGATATATAAAATACTACACCGCTTTATGTGTAAAAAGTTTAGTCTTGGTTATGAAAATATCTTCTAGTTTCCAATTTTCATGATTTCCAAAGAACGAAGAGCATCGCAGAAAGTCAACATATCGAGCCCTAACCGCTAAAATAATGTATATTTTATTTTTAACTTGCTTTTTGATGCATGTGCTCTAAGAGCATTTATCCTTCAAAATTAAATTCGCTTACTTTATTTTCGCGGCTAGGACTCGATATGCATTGCGGCTTGAAGGAAACATGAGACCGTCAAATTTGTGTTTGTTTGTTGAATTCCCTGAACCACCCCTCTTATGATATGGCACTTCATTCTATGTAGTAGTTTACAGGATACAAAAAAGAAGGTAGTTTCAATAAACAACTTTTGACGGATAATACAATTTTTTGAAGTTTCATAAATTGTGAGTATTATCAACGGCCTTGCCACTTTGATAATATTAAAACAATAAATCGGAGTATTTTCTTTCCCATATTTATACCAATGTAATAACATTTCAAATCAAAAACCATTATCAGTGCTTGGTACTTTTTTTTTACTTACGTGGTTCGCACCTTTTTTTATTCAAAATATTTAAAATGTAAACTGTTAAAAAAGATTTCATCGCAATTGTTGTTTTCATTTTGTAATAAAAATCACGCGCGCATTATTCTGGGTTTTTTTTGTTTTCTTATTTTGAATGCAATCTTGCGATTTAAAAATCGAATTCTAAAAAATGTTCTTCCCAAATAAAAACTTTTTATATTTTGGTTCAAATTTACTTTTAAACTTCTTATAAGATTTTGTAAAAAATTAGGCTTTGTGATTAGCGCTCGTCATTAAATTTCACAAATTTTAGTTTATGCAAAACACCTGAAGTCGGCTTGAACAGACCGCCCTCCGATAAACAACTAACAGATCGTCGTTTAAAGTACACAACCGTCATCATCAAACATCAACAAAATGCACCACTGCGTATGTGAGGTTGCATAAATTATTTTGTAGAGAGTAAAAATACTCATATTTCAAAATGGTTCTCTTTTTTTACAAGAAATCGCATTTCAGGATGAATAGATAGAGCTGGTGTGAGCAAATCCAATTTTTGGCAAAAAATGTCGGTTTTGTACTTTAAGCGACGATATGTAAGTATACACTTTCTTCATGCTTTCTGAAACCTAGTCGTCAACCCCATTTTCGAAATCATGTAGCCGGCATAATTTTCTAATTCATCATATTCCACATCTTTGAATGTACTGATAAAATCTTCTGCTTAAAAAAAAATAATAATATTTCTTCTAGTGATCAGGTAGCATGAATTTGATGAAACTTCATAATTTTATTCAAAGTCAAATGGTTAACAACAACAACGATGTCATTAAATTAAACTACCTTCTTTTTTGTATCATGGTAGTTTACATAGTATACATACGTATACTTCTAAAATCACAAACATTTTCAGTCTGTCTTTCTTTGATTTCGAATTGAAAACTCATTGCGATCATATTGTACTAGCAATAAAGAAGTATTAGAAGAGCAAACATTTCCATTATTTATGGAACACAATTTCATTGATGTGGCTGCCTCGACTGGCTTCGCAGTCACGCATCCCGTTAGTCCAGTTTTCTTATATCTTGGTGACGGTTTCTGGCTCCATCTTACGAATGGCTTGCTCGGTATAATCCAATTTATGTAATCTTATGTTTTATGTTTACATGAATATACAGAAATTATAATTAATAAATGAATGAAACACAAAAACAATATTCGCCGTAAGGGCGACGACGTCCCCATGGCACGTGATTCGCTCTACCATTCAAAATTGGCTCTATCAATCTTAATTCCCCATCGAATTACGAAATTCGCCATACAAAATCTTGAGAACGAATTACCTCATTTGTAGGTAATTTTGATCGAATTGCCATGCGAATTACGAACACATCGCTGCCGCCCATGATTCAATAATAGAAAGGTTTTGTAATAAAACAGTCTTCTCGCTCCCACACATAAAATCGGCTCCTTTACTTGTTGTTCACTCTACAGTTACATTAGTAGTAAAACCAAAAATTCTTCATACTAAATATTCGTTGGCATCACCTTCGTTTGCGTAATTTTCTGGAACAAGTATAGAATAGCGATCGTTTAGCTATAAAATAACCAAAAGTGCCGATTGATAGAACTTTTTACGCTAAAAGAAGGTATAAGAGGTTTATTTGCTTTGTTTATTTATATTTTTTTATCACTTAGTTCTTAAAACCCAAAAGTAGATCATGAGAAAATAGTATATGTATCGAATTAAAGATAATCGCGTGTACTTTCTAAATAATATAAATCTCTTTACCATTAATCATGCAGTTTTCTCCAAAAAAGGCTATTTCATGGAAAAGTAACATTTGTTCGTTTTTTAGTGGTTTTGGTTTAAATATGTAAAAAACAATTTCAATTATGTATTAATATTAAAAAAAATCAAAAAATTTAACTTCAACCGTCTTTATATTTTACTTGCGCTAAATAATTTTGGCATGGTTGAAATGAGCGTAAAAAATTCTATTGTTCTGCATTTTTCGTTTTTGCATAGCTGAACGGTCGGTATTCTAGATTTGTTCCAGGAAATGACGAATAACTTAAATTAAAAATCTATATTTTTACGTATTGTTTAGTATTTCCTTTAAAAAACCAAATATATTGCAAATTCACAGAGACACACATTTTACTTCTAATTGTATACTTTGCGCACTTTTTAGTAGCTTTCTACTACCGTTTTCACAAAAGGCGATCACATTCTTCCCCTTTCTCCTACTTCCAAAATACAAATCTAGATAAAGGAGTGTCAGATTTCAGCTGTCACAAATTACATAACCTGAGCTTGGCGCGCAAAAGATCGATTGTCGCATGGGCTGTGTGGCATGGCGCGCCACTCTGCTGAAGCTATAGATCGTTCAAGTCCATGTCTACAGTTTCATGCCTCTGTAGCGCTCACCGTTGTTCGGAATAGCGTTTCCAGCAACATTTTCAATTATTTAAAAACGGGCCAATGATGTCACCGCTCCAAATTCCGCACCAAACTGTCATTATCTGAGGATGCATTCATTGCTTATTCGGCGGTCACGTGCGTATTTTTCGATCCCCAGGTACGGCAGTTTTGCTTGTTAACATAGCCGCCGTGAGAAAAATTTTCTTCGTCTGAAAATATGTCTATGTTTCCCAACGTTGTTCAAGCGTAAAGCGAATCATTCCGTTCCGCAGAGATTTCCAGAGGGAAAGAGCTTTCACTGCCAAAACAACATGATTAAAACAATACGCTATATGGGCCACACGTTATGTAGATATTTTTGGAATCATACCATAGAAAATTTAAATATTTAGCTCTAAACACTTAGTTATGATGGCAGAATAGGAATTTTAAGAACAATTTGATGAGCAAGGACTTTTGAGTTAAACCTCTTCCTAGCACGTCATGTAGTCAATTATTTATTTATTTGCAAATTGTACGTCGGATCCTGGCGTAACCTAAAAACAGTTGAGAGGCTTTAATCTTATGCTGGTCTTGTCGGTGGGCCAAAAATCTGCTGCAAGTCTGGAGGCTGTCAAAGGAAGCATTAATTTACGCTTTGTTCATGTTGCACTCCGGCTGAATGCGGCAGCTGTCAGCAGAGACGAGCTGGCTAAACAAATGGAAGCGGTAGGAATCGAATAAGATGACAAGAAGTCTCCCAGTGAGTCCGAGACAAAAACAAATACGTGATGAGGTGCATGCAGGCAAATCTGCATCATGCAAAAGCAGCAACGGCGGAGCTTAGCAGGAGATTCGCCGGTGAAAATATGCAATGGCCAAACCAAGGGAAGCGATAATCATAGACTCAAGTACTAAATTTCTGCCTTTCTATGACTTTACAAGATTTAGTAAAGAAACTAGTGGATTACTGCAAAAACCACAGGAAAGTGCTCATCATCGGTTGTGCTGTCAATGCCCACAGCATAACATTTGGCAGTACAAATACCAAAACAAGAGCTGATTTTAACAAATTTCTAATACATTTTTATTGTTCAATAAATGACTATAAGGGACCAACAGTTCAAGGTGCAGGGGCGTTATTTTTAGGGACTAAAGTCTAGAGTTCTAGCTTTTTTTCAAGCGTAAGTGGAAGGTACTATCACCTCTTATTCCTTTGCTTGAGCTTCTAAAATAGTAAGAAAAATTTGTTGACACTTTTTGCTGTTCAATAAATGACTATAAGTGGCCCTCAGGTCAAGGTGCAGGGACAGTATTTTCCGGGACAGCAGTCGAGGGTTCTAGCTTTAATTTAAGCCTAAGTGGAAGGTACTCTCACCTTTTATTTCATTGCTAGAGCTTCTCAAATATTGCAAAAAACAAATTTTTTTTTTGACATTTTGACTTCGTTTTTCTCAAAATCTAGACCTGATGGAAACTTTATACTTACGAATTCGTAATCAGCACAAAAAAGTCTATCAGAAACAATGTTAACATTTGCCGCACCAAGATCAGTGTTGCCCTGTGTAATCATAAACGGCGACCATAAAAGGACCATTGGTACCTTGATGAAGGACGCCTAAATGTTTAATAACAAGTGGGAAAGAGGGAATGTCCACAAATCCCAATAAAACTACAATCATTTCTTTCACTAGAAAAAGGAAGTTATGCTCCCAAGATCTAACCATAAATATGACTGTGATTAAGCTAAAGGAGGAGGTCAAATATAAATGCGTAAACCTGTATAGAAAACTCACATCTCAGTTCTATTATCAACAAAGCAAGGAAATCGTTGTTTACCACTAAACAGCTCGTGGGGAAAACATGGGAGCTGAATTCTAAAAAGCCTTTTTGGGTTTATACTCACCCATAATAGTATATGGAGCACTCGTATGGTAGAAAAAGTCGAAGAAGTAGTACAGACATTTGCAGGAAGAAGGGGACCAATGGAACGTATAATTACCACACTAGCTCACTGCAGAGCCCGATTTTTAATAAACTAGCAAGATATCGATCTACCCAATGCAGATTTCGCAGCAAGGGTTAATACAAGTCTTGTGTAAACTGAACAACTTGAGTTGAAACAGGGGGCAAAATAGATCAAATCTGGTCGCGGTGCAATCGGCCTGATCACCATAACCATATCGTCGTTTAAAGTACAAAGCCGCGTATCGTCATTCTGCAAAACCGCGTAACTGACATTGCCTGCCAAAAATTGGATTTGCTCACACAAGCTCTTGGCGCAACCCTTATCCATTCGTCCTGAAATATACTAGCCAGAAATGCGATTGCTTTATAAGAAAGGGAACCGGTTTGAAATATGAGGGTTTTTACTCTCTAGAAAATAATTTATGCAAATTCACATAGCGGTTTTGCATTATCTAGATACGCGGTTTTGTACTTTAAACGACGATATATAGAGTCTAAAAGATGTTAAAATCCAGCCTTGCTCCTAAAAAAGTTAGAAATTCCACCCGTTGGAACATTTTTGTTCCATATGTACATTTCAATCCGAATTATTTCTTTCTTTTTTTTATCTTAAGGTGCAACCTAAAAACATCTTACTAGCCAATGCATAGCAACGGTAATTTTTTTTTTTACCATAGGACAGAATTAGTAAATTTGAAATTACAACAAAGCTTTGCAATGAATTTGGCTAAAAACTGAAGGAGTTACAAATAAGATAAACACTGGAATTCAATCTTCATGACAAAAAAGCCAAGGAGAAAAGAAAATACATATGCAAAATTTTTGTTCCAATGATAGATTAACGGTTAAAGGCTTTAATGTTTTGAATGTTTTTTGTATTAAAATTGTATGAGCAATATAAATATATACATGCCTATGAACTAGAGGTCTGCATCGGAAGACTTAGCTTCACAGTGCAGTTTTCTAACGAATACGCTTCCTTGTCTTCCTCTCACTGAGAGTGCGGATTGTGAAGAGAAGTATAGTCAGAGTGTCCAGATTTGGCGATGTTTTTTTTTTTGATATTTGCCCGTAAAAATTTTGGAAATCGCTATTGGCGATTTTTTCCCTTCAAATAAATTTATCCCAATTATAACAAAATATACAAAACTTAGTTTTCCTCGATAATTTTACAGAAGAAGCTAATGAACTGCGTGATAAACTTGACATAAGAAGCATATATAAAAACTGTCAAAAACGTTTAATCACCGTAATCAAAGAACTTTTGAAACGATTACCTAGTCAATTAAATACTTTTAAAAAAGCTTTTATTTTGTCTCCAGAAAAGTGTGGGAATCACAAGAGGGCGAGTTTCAGGGACCTGCCAATTCACTATTTGACTTTGAAGGAAATAAAAGAGCGGAAACTGAATATTTAAATCTTTTAACTTTCCCATGGAATAACTTTTCTCGGAACCATTCCATCCGACTCTGAAGAATTTTGGATAATTGCTTACGGAGTGAAAACCGCAACAGGCAATAAAATGTTTGGAAATATAAGTAAATTCATATTATTATCCTTGCCGCACTCACATGCTTTGATGAGCGCGTTTTTTCCGTAATGAATTCAACAAAAACTAAGATTCGAAATAGGATGAGATTGGAAAGCCTTAATTCAACAGTTCGAATAAAGTGCTATATGAAGGCTAATAGTTTCTGCTGCAAAACGTTTCCAATATCAAACAACAGAAATGTAAATGATTCAGACACTATAGGTGATTTTGAAGAAATTGTGGAAATAGCTGATCTCGCCTTATTATAGGTTTGTATTTTATTTTTAGCACCGAGCTCATAAAAACAGATTATGCTATTAATCAATTAATATGAGCTATAATAAATTTAGTAATTGCGCAGTCCTATTGCAAAATGTGTTGAAACAAATATTTTTAAAAAGTATGCATATTTTTAAAGAAAATTGTTTGTACATCACTATTGTATAAGTGATTTGTGTTATTTATTATTACCCTCTGGAAGTATTATATTCGTTTTTGGTTTTAAAAACTGTATTATAACAAGATCTCAGTTTTAAAATAAAACATTTGTTGAATCGATTTCATGAATTTTATTTTAAAAAAAGTTCGATTTTTAGCGATTTTTTTCAGAAATTGCGCTTTAAAAAAAAAACAATCTGGATTGTTATTGCGAACGCTACAATAATTTTGAATGGGCGGCGTTTAAATACATAGGGAAGTTTGATTCGCTGGGCTGTAAATTTATATGGGGTAGCAAAATGCATTTCCCTTGTGAATCGTATGTTTAAAGTCCATTAACTAACCCCTTATATGTACATGTTGGTATTGCGGCATCCAAACAATTATATTGTAGTTCTTTAACTATTAGGCGAGACCATTAACTAACCCTTCATATGTATGCATATATTTACGTTGCGGACCAGTGTTGCCGCGCCGTCCCAAGAAAATGTATCACCGACCAAGCCAAAAATGTATCCAAATATATCCAATTTTCTTTTTTTACGTATCCATCTCATAATTTGTAAGAAAACCGAACATTTTGAAGAAAAAGACATAATTTAACCCATCCTAAGGACTTGGAATACGTGTATATATATTTTTATATTTCATAAAATCAAACATTTGTAATTTCAATTTATAAATTACATCTTTTATACATAAGTATTTTGCAAAGTAAGTATAAAAAATAGTAATTAATATGTTACATTTGTACCTGTACACTATGAAAAGTGTGTGTAAAACTACTACTGAAAAATATATATTTTTCAACAGGAATCTGTATAAATATACATACGTATAAGATGTTCAGGATTCGATTTTGAACTTGTGATCTTTACAATATACACATAAATATACACATGAAATGTTTGAAGTTGCAAAAATTTTTAAACTAAAAATACATTTCCTACAAATAATAAAGATTAGGGGCTTACATTTACTCTATTTTAAACATTTTATGTGTTATTTTGCGCTCTGCGACAAATTTGGTATGTTAAAGTAAACAGGCAGTGTTTAATTTTATTACACGGTGTGCAAATTTGCACACATTAAAAGAGGAAAGTGGTTACCTTTCTTAATATGCGCAAATAAACAAAAAAAAATTAGAGTGTATTCATGTAGAGTCTTTGTATGTAGAGTCTTTTCAGTAAAATTCATAAAAATTTCCTTAAATAAATCAAATTTAGTTTTTTAAACAGTGTATTTTAAACTACATTGAAATCTTCTTTCTTTTTATATTAACAAATGAAGATATGTGATATGAAAGAGATATATTTAATTTATATATGGCTCATTCCATCTCAAATCACCCAGGCCGGCGGAAAGTGAATTTAAGTTTGCGATAAAACTCACAGGGATTGTTCCTTGAACAATTTAAGGAGACACGTATTTTTTCTTTTTGCTCAGAAATGCGAATTTTTCGAATAATGAATTTTTTCCTTTTTGAGTACGAACGCTTCTTTTTTCCTCTCTTAATAGCAACTTTTGATGAAATCGCTTATAACTGCCGCAAAAAAGCAAGGATTTTAACGATTTTTTAAATTGCAGATATTGATCTACTGAATCGATCTAGTGAACTAAACATCAGTAATTGTTTATAAATAATTAATTATTGTTTATTAACAAAAAAATTTTTTTTTTCTTCAAATTGATTTTTTTCAAATTGCCACATCTTTTTTTTCTCTGACACTTTTTTGTCTATTAGGGAATAGTATAAACTATTTTCAGTACGAGTAGCAATATGCTAAAATTCGTCGTTTTCGAGTTATGATTTTTTTTCTGAAAATGCACTTATATGCATTTTCGTGCCAGTTGAGGACGCAAAAATTGTTGCCCATTATGATAAAGTTTCCTTGCTGGAATTTTTTTGAGGTTGCCCGATCAGAGCCAAAAGTTTTTTCCAATTGGGCTCTAATTTTGGCCCAATTGGGGCCCAATTAGAGATTTGCCCAATATACCGAAGATTTCCCCAACCAGTGCTCACAATTTGCTCAAAGTGAACATGCATACGCAATTAAAACGTTTTTATCGATAAAATCACACATACACACATCAAAATTCCCTACGAAAAAAAATAGTTTTTAATTTTTCTCTTGAAAAATTTTCCACATACAAATTTTTTGATAAAAAAATTAGTTTTTGAAAATATGCCATCTCAAAAAAAATTGGAAAAAATCACAATGGTAACTCTGAGTATTGCGCAATATTTAAGTATAATGTTATGGGGTGCACTCTACAATAATTTGAGTTATGAATTTTTTTTACACCGAAGTTGAGTAAAATGAGTACATTACAATTAAAAAAAAAATAAAATTTTGTTTAGAATTTTTTTGAGTATGCAATTTTGTAGCCCATTAAATTTGAGTATAATAAAGTGCAAGTGTTAAGCTACTGCAAAATTGCGTTGATTCACAAGGTGTCGTATTTGTCGTGAAGTCATGATATTTCATGACAGTTGTAAAAATGTTGTTATTGTTTTGTGAAGAAAAATAACACATGACGATACAACTCTGCAACCTATGTTTATTCGGTGTTATGTGAGGTTAAGTGCTGAGATATAATAAATAATCGTAACAGGTGTTCACAACCGTCGTGTTTTAACACAACTTTTGTTAGGAAAATATAACTTCACAACACCTTGTGAATTGCCCAATTGTTTATGCTCACGGCTTCTTGCACTTGTTCCTTATCGATGAAAATGCCTAAAACCGTTTTCAAAGAAAATTTAAAAAAAAATTAACGGCTGTTTTGCAATCTCTTAAAACTTCCACTTTATTATACTAAAATTTAATGGGCTATAAAACTGCATATTCAAAAAAATTCCAAAAAAGTTTAAAAAATTTGTAAATTGGTAATGTACTCATTTTACTCAACTTCGGTTTCCGGATTTGAATCAATATTAATTTTATTAATTTTGACGACTTAAAAATCCTAAACACCTTGGGTAAGTTTTTTATTGTCATCCCTCATTTCTTTTAAAACCTCAAATTTTCCCTCTTCTACTTTAGCAATTTTTCCGTTAACTGCCAAGTACTCATGAACTGCTTGCTTAAAAACCTTGCCGAACTCCTCATACATTGTCACTAACTTTTCACTTACTTTTCTTGTAGCGTGCACATTGGAAGACGATGCACGTTCCGAATGCGGCGAGGGCCACGCCAGCTCAGTGGAGGATAGGGGAGAGGCTGACGCAAATTCTTCAGTCCATGACGGAGGTGATGGCACTGACACCCCCAACGGTGCGAATTCATTTGTTTCCTGTGAATTGCCTAAAACATAGTAATAAAAGTGAAATCAAATAAAGAAAAAGAAATTAAGTGTTATGGAACTATGTACATAAAATAATATCTAGTACGTTCCTTTACTCGCCCGCTTCACAGAAATTAGTCAGAAATGGACTGATTTGTTTCGGAAGATATTATTGAAGACATTGTAAACGTATGGGAATGACGTTAAATGTTTGGGAATTTGTACAACGATTTTGGGGTGGGGGCAGAGGAGGAGGGGGTGTGGCCCCCTAAACCCCCTAAAAGACAGAGGATGGACCACACTTTATGAAAAGTAAAAAAATACTATATTTCAAACCAAAATTAATAATAAATTAATGCACAAATATAGTAACATTTTTTTATTCGGGTCACGCGTTTGGGCACAGCAACCCAAAATCGTTGTACTAATAACTAAACCGTACCTGGAACGACTTCTGACTAAATCTTGTAAGCCGGACGAGCAGTCACGTAGCCAGGATTGTGCGAAGGGGGGGGGTGAAAAAAAACTTCAGCGATAGCTTAAAGGTGAGACCCTCAAAGAGGAGTCGCCTGTTTGTAATTTTTCATAAATACAGTGGTGGAAAAATAAATAGGGACACGACATTTTATCAAATTTTCCCTATTCGCCTTTGGTTATTTAATATTTATTATTTTTTTATAAAAGTATAGCCCATTATCTAACAAAAAACATATAAATTCATATTTCAAAAATTAATAAAATTCTGCAAATTTGCACCAAAATTTTCAACTAGAATGAAGTTTTAAGTTGCTAAAAAATTGCGTTGATTATTTGACATTTTTTTTAACGCATTTTCTTCCATAAAAAGTATGTTAGACAATTGTTTTTTGTATGGAAAGAAGTGCGTAATACATAGAGAATAAAAATTATCAAAAATCAACGCGATTTTTTAGGAACTTCAAACTTGCACTATATTCTATTAAAATTTAATGGGCTATAAAACTGCATACCCAAAAAATTCTATAAAATGTGACTAAAAATTTTGCTGTTTTCTTTTCTATTTCATGATTAGAACAAATCTTCTACAAATTTAAGCTTTTAGATTTTTGAAGTGAAACTTCTTAGGCGGCGGTATCGCAAAAATGGAGAGTGAAATTTTTAAAACTGAAAACGTTACATGAGTGAGAAGGAAGATATAGGTAGTATTGGGAAGGGGAAAAAAGAAATAAAGCGACGAGTACCTACATATGTGTATATGTATGTTTGAATGCACGTATGTATGTATACATATATATGTATGTATGAACGATACCAAGCAATAAATGTATAAATGGTGCAAGCGTGCTTCGCGTAACTACATTCATTCGTACATGTGTACATATGTTTGTATGGATATATTTATGATGAAGCAAACGGGCTTCGTTGATGTACTGATGGGCATATGTATGTACTTATGCACAGCAATGTTTTCATGTATGTACATATGTTTGAATGGTTAAATATATATTTGTATGTATCTACATATATTTGTGTACATGTATATATGCACATATGTAGTACAAACGAAAAAAATCGAATAAGCTGCTCGTTGATATAAATGCGAACTGTACTGATTGTCAAAAATTATGTGTTGGTTGTACATTTGTTCATGTCTGTCATTGTGCGTGTAATTTTCTAGAGTAGTTTTGTGCTCTTGCTATGTCCTTGTATTAACTCGTCCTTCGTTGGTATACTCTGATGAACATATGTGAGGATGATAGCAAGGCCAACTTATATAAGGTAGTGTTACAGGAGCAGTTGAAATTTTCGCCCGATGTTTCTTAAAGAAAGCCATAAACGTAGCGACCGTTGGTTCAACTTGGTGTTTTTTTGCTCTATGTTGCACCGTTTGTGGGCCTGTTGAATGAATTTATGTCTTGGTTGCATGAAAGAACAAAAAATTGGATTTTCTGGCAAGTTGTACAAATTATCGCTACATTAATGGCCATGTTGTACAAACTCATTTAAATTGCGTTTATTTTGTACACTAAATAACCGAAAATGGATGACTCAGCCGAAATAGGTACGTGCTAAAGTGCGTACGTTACTTAGTGCCTTCGTAATGGCAAATTCGTAAGGATCTATTGATTGCATTACAAACATTTTCATTTATTTGTTAAACATACAATTACTTCCATTACAACCCGTTCCTATGGATGCTAGAAGCGCGAATTCATATGTATAAGGTGGTGTTACCGGAAAATGAAGATGAAATGAAATTATTGTTTTGATTTCTAACCAAACCTATGTATGTAACTCAATCGCCTAATGGTTTGCCGAACCGTAAACATATGTTTACACACAAAATTTCGTGAGTAGGTACCTGGTACTCACACCTTTTTTAAGAAGTTTCACTTCTATCATGTGTACGGTGTTACACACGCTTTTTTTTATAAATTTTTCTCATTCAGAATCAGCGACAAGCAAATTTATACACTTCTAAAATTTTAATTTTTAGAGAAATTGCGCATTCTCTTTTCGAAGTAGGGTTTGTCTTCATAAAGATCATAAATACTATTCAGTCATACCAATCCCCCTTCAGGCTACGCCACTGCGGACGAGTAAAGGAACAGAGAAATGGTACAATACTTACATTCAATGCTCTCTTTCGCACACATATTGACGTTGTTGATACTTTGAGCCCCAATCACTTTATGAACAGCCTCGTACAAATTCCACGACGCCGGTGACCCTCCTGAGGGTGCAATCGCCTCCTTGCATTTTCTGAAGGAAAGATTTTTTAAGTAAATCATAATTTTAAAAGATATTGACATAGTACCTGTATTTAGCAGTTAGGTTGGCTATCTTGTACTTCACATCTTGGGCAGATAGGAAACACCCTTGCTTTGCTAGCTCGGAGGACATTTCTTGGTAGACGTGCGTATTTTTGCGAGCACCGCGCAACTCATCTACCTTTTCCCCCCACAATTCCACAAAGCAAGCTTCTGCCCTACTATTCCAAAAGCTCCTCTTTCTGCGTTGCTGGACTGGCGTTTCCATTTTTATTGTACCCGCGCACTAGTTTTAAATTTTCATTAAATTGTAAAATTTTAATTGTCAAACTGTGAATTGTCAAAACATTCAACAGTGAGGCAAAATTTTTCAACAGTGAGGCCAAATTTTTCAACAGTGCAGCCAAGATTATTAAAAAAAAAGGGTTGCATGTCCATAAACTCCAAATAAAAGTGGTGCTTACGGAGAGTTTAACGAAATTTTTTGTATGGTAAGCTCCGAGTTTAAGAGTAGAGTTTAGCGTTAAACTCCAAAAATGGCCCATAAACTCAAGTTAATGGTTCAATGAGAACGTTATATTACCTTAATTAACAAATGCCCTAACCAACAAATTTTAAATTTTACACGAGAAGCAAAAAACACTATAAAAAGAATATCGTTCCCACGACAGTCGGGTCGGGTCTACGTAACCGGAACGACCCAGATTTATATTTGGCCAAGGACTGTCACTCCAGCAACACTCCCCAAAAACTCTTTGGGGAACTTGTATGCTGCTACAACAACAACATAAAAAGAATATCAAAAACAGGTAAGACTTTTTGAAAAGTGACATGTATCTAAGATGCTTTTGTTATTAGGACTTTAAAATGTTTATTGAAGGTGTATTTTAACACATATATCCTACCAAAATCTGCGAAAACCGCACTTTCGAACAAGTAATTTTTAGCAAAAAAACGACTTCAATTCTCATATATAAATATACATATATATATATATATATATATATATATATATCTATATCAATGATCGGATCTATACCAGATTAGTATGGGACCACCTCTGAGACACTACCTATCCGATGCAAAGAGAATTATCGAAATCGGTTGACGTGGTCCAAAGTTATGCGGTAACATACATACATAAAAAAAAAAAAAAATATTCCGACGAACTGATAACCTCCTCCTTTTTTGGAAGTCGGTTAAAAAAGTGTAGGTTAGGGCCTTCATGAATTAAGGTAACGATATGTATATGCTTTTGATTAAACATGGAATAAAACTCAAAAAGGAACTCACCTGAGTACCACCTTTTGAGGGGCCTTCAGTATAATCGTCTTCCAGATCAGAGTCTTCATAGTTTTTATTATTGTTGCTTTGCTGCAAAATACGAAGATATCCGGTAATATAAATATACGATGGGGTGATATAAGGCCCATGGCCATAAGGTCAATTGACATTGTGACCACTTAAAGGGACCATAATGGGCAGTATGTCTGTTTGATATGGTCACAATGTCAAATATCAAATTATGTCCATTTCACTTTTCTGAAATGGTCATATAGTCAATCCTTATAGTATGTGTTTAGAATATGCCAAAGATGAAAATTAAATTTATAAGAAAAAGAATATTCAAAATAAAGTAGCTGATTTTATAATTATAATATAACAGATGACTCAACTTCCCAAAAATGGCGAAGATATGTTTCTTCCCATCTTTCTTTTGGTACACCAATTGTATGAACTGATCAAACTTTGATTGCGTTTTCCCACAAAATTGAAATTTTTAAATAATTCTGTATATTATTAAACATGCGATATGATACCGGCCAAACCTGATCTTAGGACAAACTAGTTTTGGTTAGGCTAAACTAGGTCATACCACAGTATTTTTTCGCAGAATGCCTTTCCACGAAAGCGGACTTCGGCCGTGCTTCACACTAATAACTAGAGCTCAGATACTTATGTAAGTGCATATTTTTGTTTAACATTACAGAAAGTCTGGACCCGGGTAGAAACTCATTATTGGAGAAAGTGAGTTAATTTGGTCCTATTATAGGTTTGTATAGTAACTTCTCCAGTAAAAAATTGCAGCGAGAGCGTAAAAGCAAAATAGTGCGTGAAATTGAGAAGAAAAGTGAAAAGTTTTTGCACTGTTTTGACGTTCCCCTGTAAATATTTTATTATTTATAAATCAGTTTTAAACTCTTTGCTTTACACACAAGCACTTACACAGTCCAGTACATCATTAACATTTTGATTTCCATTAATTTTACTTTTGTTTATGCTTAACCAATTCAACAAATTGGCAATCCGCTAGCTAATTTCTGCTAGTAAAAATTTCACTAGCAATAATTTGCAGCTCTCCCGTGTTATTAAGCTCTCGATTCAGTGCTCTCTTGCAAATTTTTTGGGTTATTATACACTTTTCCAGTAAAAATTGCAGATTCCAGTAAAAATTAGTACTGACTATTTGTTACTATACATATCTTATGTTTTGCACATCTTAACATATTTTGCACGTTTTCATAGTTTTAGCATACCAGTTACTGTTGTATATTTTTGTATATATTTTGCATATTCCCTATAAATAGAATTTTATAAATACTGCCCCTGAGTGCAGCCCTTGTTAACTCCGCACGTGACATAGTGCCCACCTTCTGTTTGAATTCTGATGACCGCTGCGCCAGCATTGAACGAATGTAATTTACCAGTACAGAATCTACTCCATGCCGTGTAGAGCAGAATCGCACATGCTATCGAGGGTTGCATTTTTAAAAATACCCTCAGCGTCAAAAAAAATTCCCAAGGCCAATTATTTCCTATTGATGTCATTGCTAATTCTGGGAACCAAATTGTCCCACAGGATTTCCCCGCCTGATAGGCATGTTGATGCAAAGACAGACGATATTATGAGAGCGCCGCCCTACGAATGCGCAACTCTACCAATCTTTCCAGACATTTTAGCATGAAGGATGTTATGCTAATAGGCTTCTAGCTTCTGGGGCTCGTGCAGTCATCCTTACCAACCTTAGGTAAGTATAAAGGTGACATAAACCAGCCTCCACGGTTGCGGTATGTAGGCAAGTGCAAGCGATGCTGTAAAAATCTTTTTCAAGATCGCCAACATAAGCCCAACATCTTCTTTAAGTACAATAGGTAGGATGCCATTCAGCCCGGGCGATTTGAGACTGCTAAAAGACTCAATAGCATATTTTATAGCATCTTCATTCGCCACAGTTGTGGCGCCAAAACAGTTGTACCTTGACACAGTGATTCTCGCATTCGCTCCCTCTCCAGGCGAGGGAGAGGAAGGCGTAACTATCACTTGATTTCCCGAAAAAGTGAATCTCTGGAAGAACAGAGAGAGTCTCAATCCTAGTCTCTGTTAAAGAACCATCAGGCCTCTTGAGTGAACCCAGCTTTGTGGTTTGGTGCTTCTTCAGAACATTTAGCCGTTTCAATCCCGCTGCAGTATTCTTTAAAAGAGGCCCTCTTTGTGTGCAGCGATAGCGTTCCCAGTCCATCTGAAAATTAGTTTTGAGGGCCCGGTTTAGAAGTTTTCTCGACTCACTACGCCGTCCACAGTATTGTTCAGTCTAACTTGTTTCCGCGTTGGATGTATCGGATGTAGATGGAACTAGTTTAGCCAAGGCAAAACCAGTTTGTCCTACGATCGAAGTTTGACGGTAACTGATATGTACATAAAGCTCTACCCAGAATTACAGCGGACGACGGTAAAGCGGTCGGCGGTAAGTGAACATCTGAACAGTTGCCGCACTGAAATCTGTCACAGTAAACACAATAGCGGCGCACGACGGCTTCCGTTAGGTGTTTTTTTTTTTCTTTGTATAATATGTATTTATTTATTGAATCTTTCTTTCGAAACTAACAATAAGTTTTCAAATCTTACAATTACTACCATTAAATTAAAAAGTTCTGCGGCAATGCATAGAAATTTTTTATTTTTTCATACATATATATTTATTACAGCTGTTGCGGCTGTCGGAATGGACAAGATTCCGAGCAGCAGGATCGCCGGATATCATGCTGGGCAGGCGGTCTGAAAGGACGAGTTCCATAGCCGCACTGCCTGGGCGGGTGGAATGGACTAGTTTCCACGCCGCGCCTTCGCTTCTCTATATTTAAGTAATTACAATCCAGTAGGCTGTGTTCGGTCGGAAAGGACAAGTTTCCGACCCGCACTGACACTGATGTTGGGTAGTCGGTCCGAAAGGACCGTGCTGAGTAATTGGTGCTTAGCCCTCTTATGTCCTCATGCACCGTATTTACAATAAGATCTTTGTGGATATTCGTATTTTTTATTTACCACGGTGCTCCGCATATGGCGCGTAAAATTTTTGACTGCAAGCTTTGAAGTCTGTTCAAAATGGAATTGCACGCTGTACCCAAAGCCCGATTCCATATGCGCAACATGGCTTAATCATCATATTAAAAAGCAACATCTTGTTATCTAGGCTTATACGGCGTTTCCACGATTCGTAATTCACTCTCTCATTCGTAATTCGCTCTCCCACTCGTCATTCGCCTTGCCAATTACCTTCCGAATTACGTAATTCGTCATACAAAATTTTTAGAGCGAATTACCTCATTTGTAGATAATTCAGATCGAATTACCATGCGAATGACGAACGAATCGGTGCCTTCTCTAATATTTATCGGAAATATATCGAAGTTTTCACCGACCTGGTCCCATTTGCTGGCACTTTTTCTAGTTATAGAATAATATTAATGAAATATTCTCTATATAAATTAAAATTGTTGATGATAACTTAAATTGTAGCTCCATCTTCGATATTTGCAGTACACAAAAATAATGATAAATAGCGAAGAACAAGAACAAGAACTAGAGATGCCAAACGAATTACTAATGTGTGTCGTGGAAACAGGGTAATTCACGAATTACTTAGAGAGCGAATTACAAATCGTGGAAACATCGTATTAATTAAGATTTGTGTCCTATAACCCATTAATATAACCCATTTTGTTTTCTATATGCTTTTTCCTGGTAAGTCTTCTATCTAGTGTCATCCCAAAGTATTTGACACTATCTTTTTGTGGTATAGCCTTGCTGTTTATTTTTAGTCGTGGGCAAGTTTCATTCTTCAACGTAAATGTTGTCTGAACACACTTGCTTTCGTTAACCTTTATCCTCCAAGAACCTAGCCATAGATCTAACTTTTTCAAATATTCTTGCAGTTTGTAAGAAGCCTTTTTAGGGTCTGAACTATTGCTTATGATAACTGTGTCATCAGCAAACGTTGAAATAGTTAGACTATCATCAGTTGGCAAATCACGAGTGTATATTACTTACAATATGGGTCCTAGAACACTGCCTGCATATATTGGGTGACTATCCGTTCTAAAGGAATTCAGCCTGACTCTGAAGTTTCTCCCCAGCAGAAAGCTTTCCAGAATTGCATGCGTATTTGCAGGGAGTGAAACCTTTAGTTTGTATATAAGGCCATCATGCCAGACTTTGTCAAAAGCTTGAGAGATGTCCAGAAATACACCGGTGGAGTATTGCTTCCCTTCGAAGGCCTTTCTAATACAAGAAAAAATTCCATAAACTTGTTCTACAGTGCCATGTTTTTCACGAAAACCAAACTGATGTGGTGGTATTATTTTTTTAATAGAAGTTTTTCAAATATTTTGCAAAATACAGAAATCAAGCTAATCGGCCGATATGAACTTACTACCGTCGGATCTTTGCCTGGCTTTGGCACCATAATTATTTCCGAAAGTTTCCATAAGTCAGGGAAATGCCTCAACTTAAGCATGTTATTAAAAATATGTAACAAAAAATGTACGGCAGTTTAGTGAAGCTCCTTTATCATTTCACCTGTAAACCTATCATATCATTAACAATGGTGTTAATTAAATCTTTCTTTTTAGCCCGAAGCGGAAGGATGAGAGCCTTCATTGGGTCTAAAGACTTGTGAAAGATCATCATTCCTCGCCCAGCTTCCGTTCTCAGCAGGGTTGTTGCGAATATTCGCATTCGCATTCGCAACCGCGGAACTTCCGCATAAATTTTAACATTCGCATTCGCTTTCGCATTCGCAATAATCAATGCGGAGCTTTTGCGAATGCGAATATTGTGCAAGGGCCCCAAAAAATATATCAAAACACATTGAGCGCATGGAATGGAACAACAAAACGGATTTGATGGCTCATGGTACCGACAGCGGTGAGTAATTAATTGTGACTGCCTGAAACTAGGAAAAGCCAAGCTCAGCTAGCTAATAAAAAAAACTAGTTACAAGCTGTTCATTACAGGTGAACCTTTCCAAGAGGTCACCCGGGAATTAAGCAAATCTGAGACCTTTATCGTCCGAGATTCCAATAATTGAAATTATTATAAAAAACGGGGTACCTTTTTAACAAAATAACAAGATTTTAAACAAATTCTGCTGGCAGCCACGACTTTCAAAACAGAATTTTCTTCGAAATTCTCATTCCTACAAAATAACAATTTATTAGCCATATCCATCTATTCACAACGTCGCGACGCTATAAGCACACATTATTCAAACCAGTCACAGACGGCAGGATTAAAAATGAATAACAAAAACTAAAATCGAAAAACGCTGATGTCGTAACAGGTTCTCCAAATTCTGAAGCAACCAAAAGAATTGGTTCTCCAAATTGGAACACAACGGTGTTTAAACAGCGATGCAAATCTCTAATTATTGAACCGCGGAAAAAACAAACTGAAGTCCTCTCAACTGGTTCAGCGCCAATCGAAAAGAATTTACAATTTTGTAAAGTTTCAAGTTTGTCGCCTCGAGCGAGTAGTTATTTAATGGAGCAGGTTTGATTTACGACCCGTTAGGAAACAGGCTGTCACCCGAAAAAGCAGGAAAATACAATGTTCCAATTTTTTAATTTAAGTACTAAATAAAAAAAATATTAAAAATTACTAAATTTTCCTTCTTTTTACCTAAATCACCTAACGTACTCACCAAAAAATATTTCTTAAAATACAGTGAAAGGTCACATAGACGGACGCTCTAATAAGCGGACACATTCTTGGGAACGAACAATTTTTGGTTTTTTTTCCATACAAAATGCTCTCCCATACATGGACTTTCCGATAAACGGACGCGGACACTCAAAAATGTCCAGTTATGAAAAAAACTCTCCCATAAGCGGATGCGAAGCTCTAACAAGCGGTCAATTTTGTTTTGTTTTTTAGTCAAATGTTGTCTCTTGCGCTTCTACATATGTATATGTACACAAGAACATAGCCCATATTCAAAAATATTTTCTTTTTTAGAAAAAGTGTTGCCTCTTCGTTGCCAATGGGCAATGAGATTTGTCGGTAGGAAAGAAAACGCAATAAATTTGAATTGATTTTTAATTCAACCTGTTTCTGTCTATTGAAGAATAAATATTACTTTAATTTAGAAACCCGCAATTTAAATTTTTTAAGTATGAATTTTTATTTTATTTTTTACGAAATTCCTATAAGCGGACATCTCTCATAGGCGGGCAAAAAAGGTGACCATCGGTATCTGCATATTGGAGCTTTCACTGTATTTGACATCCGCAGATGCGAATGCGAATGTCTAAAATTCCACATTCGCAACATCCCTGGTTCTGAGTACGTAATGGTGCTTCTCGAAGAACGGGCCTCTTCGCATGCTTCAGTGTTCGCCAAAGGGAGTAGTCAGTCTGTTTCGAAGCAGACAAGGTCTGAAGTATCGACTGGGTACTTCTTTCTTTTTCCGCTTGCGACAAAATACGGTATTCCTTTGTACACGCACTTAGCTCCTGTTTAAGCTTAGGAGAGCGAATTCTTTGCCATTCCATTCTTAATTTGCGCTTTTTACTTATTAAGTTAAGAGTGTTTGGGGTGTGCAGGCCAGGGTAGTAAGAACTGCGATGTTTAATAGAAGGATTTGGTGTTGCAATTTCTGCGGCCTTAACTATTATATCAGTGAGATTTTCAACTGCCCTGTCGATATCATTTTTGGTCCGAATAGGAATTTGCGGGTCAATGTGCGAACTGACATACTTTTTGTGTTTTATTTTTATGATTTTTTTGTTTTTTTTCATAATTAATAAACAAGTGCAAGTTTAAAGTGAGCTAATAACACTGGATCACAAATTTCAGTTTGGTTTTTGTTCTCCAGACGCCACTATCCAATTTCTATGTAGAATTGCTCCGTGATTCCGAAAATCGAGTTAAGTTGGTTTTTTATGGATACATTTTCGAGATATTTGCAATTTACAGTCATTCAGCTTAAAACAAAAAGTGGTACCGCTTAATCACGTACATCTTACGAACCAATTTAACAATCTTAATATGAAATATGGCGAATGAAGACTACTGAAATTCTCCATAATCCATATATACATACATTAGTTTCCGATAGGACTTATAGTTTCTGACAAATTAATTAATCATTCGAGTTTTTTTAATTTTGAATGAAAAAATTAAAAAAAATCTAACTTTTACACAAGAAAATTTAAAAAAATAACAGATTCTGTGCAAAATTTTTGCATCTGTGCTAAATCCTGTTCTGTTATAAAAAAATTAAGTTACTACTGAAGAAAATGCATTTCTCTTCTAAACAAATAATTGTGACGAATTTAGCTTTATTGCTGTATTTTCTTTAAAGCTCTTTATTTTAATAATTTAATTTTACTAGCACAGCTTGTTTACAGCCGCTTGCTGGTTGTTGAACTGTCAAATTTCGATTATCGATAACTCTACAGCAACTGACGATAGTTGCCATTCGTAATACAAATCTTCTTCCCAGTTGCGTTGTCAGCTGGCGACCGAACCGTGGTTGTGTTGCTATCCGTAATCGACCCATAAGATTGTTAAATTGGTTGGTAAGATATACGTGATTAAGCGGAACCACTTTTTGTATTAAGCTGAATAACGGTAAATTGCAAACAAAAACTGGGATGATTAATTAATTTGTCAGAAACTATAAGTCCTATCGGAAAGTAATGTATACATATATGGTTTATGGAGAATTTTATTAGCTTTCACTTGCCGTATTTCATATTAAGATTGTTAAATTGGTTTGTAAGATATACGTGATTAAGTGGAACCAGTTTTTGTTTTAAGCTGAATAACGGTACATTTAAAATATCTCGAAAACTTATCCATAGAATTAAAAATTAACTTGATTTTCGGAATCAGCGAGCAATCTTATATAGGGATTAGATAGTGGCATCCATTGAACATTTTTGTTGTATACCAGTGTAACCATTAAAATGCGAATACTAAACATTGTATGTCAACATTATTTTACCTCAGTTTTGTTCCAATCACATTTTTTCTTGTTAGTGTGCGGTTGGTTCGAGATAGTTTCTGAGGCTCTTCTGGGTTCTGATTTTTGTTCTAGAAGTTCAGAGTCATCCCACTCTTCAGTTTTTGTGTTATCCTATGGAATATAACGACATAAAACACAAGGTTAACAAAATAAATCAAGGTTAAGAAACCATTATGTAGATTAGGGTATACAAAATTTCTTGTTCTAAAATTCCACACGCATGGTCTGACTATCATAACACTGATCAAAGTAGATACTGGGAATCTGGCACGGCGGCTGATTTCAAAAACATACAGCTGTCAAGCATTTATATGTGTATTTTGACTACTTTACTTAAACCTTCCCACATAGCGTTTGGAAGACTACTTTAATAAAAATCACCTTACTGAAGGTAATTTTGAAATATTTTCAACTGTAATTATTAGTTTCATCAAAAAACAATTTCGATATTTCATTAACGCTTCTTTTTAACTCAATAAAATAAGCTGACTTGCTAATTATAAATTAATTTATAACGTATTTAATTTTACGCAGCGCAAACGATTTGAAAATAGACTGAAAAGGAATCGGAAAAAACTCGAAAATAATTAGAAATACGAATGAAAAATGACTCTAAAAAGGCTAACAATCGTTAGCAAATACGACATGAAAATTACTCGGAAAAGACTCGAAAACAATCGGATAAAGAACTGAATAATGACTCGAAAACTACTCGAAAATGTTTACAAATACGGCTGAAATATCATTCGAATAAGACGCACAAATGACTATAAATATGACTCGAAAAAGAGTCATAACTGATCAGAAGTGGATAATAAACAGCTCGTCAAGAAGAGTCCCAGGCAGTGTACCATTTTCTACCGACAAAAGAGTCTTTTATGATCAGAATATGCGCACATTTATGATTGTTTTAATCGCGCAGAGGACTGAAAAAAGACTCGTATATGATCAATAATTTCATAAAATGCTGGGTGGGTTCAACCATACACATATACAATAATTCTATGATGTGGAAATATTCCAAGAGTAACCCATATTTACTATTCCAAACGATGTTTTTTCCAGACATAACCATTGGCTCAAAGTAATTACAAAATAAAACAAGCAAAAAAGTCTAGCTTCCGGCGAAGCCGAACATTAATTACACGGCGCACGTATTAAATATAGTTGTTTTACATTTCCGGAAACTACCGCTACATGGTAAATAGGGGTGGGTTTACCCCTATTTCAAACATCTTCAATAGTACGTTCAGTTAGACTTAGGGACGTTAACTTATTTATTTTAAAGTAAATTTCTATGGAATTTTCTGTAGTTAAATTAAACAATAAACCATAATGAGATACTTACATACAGATGCGTGCAACTAATTAGCAACGAAATTCAAAACGATATTGCTTGCAAATTATGTTTATTTATTTATTTTTAATAATTTTCATTTAAAACATAATTCAATCTATAACAGAAACCACAATAACAAAAGTTGCAAAGCTTGCACAAATTGCAAAAAAATTAATCAAACTTAAAAAAATCGTCATCAAAATTTCAAAATTTTTAATTAGAATATATAGAAAATGTTGGGGTATGCAGTTTTGTAGCCCATTCAATTTTAGTATAATAAAGTGGAAGTTTCAAGTCGCTAAAAATTACCGTTGATTTTTTAGAATTTTTTTTGTCGAGGGTGTCGCGGATTTTTTTCCATGTAAAAAAAAATTTTGATCATGTGTTATATGGAAGAAAATACGCAACACCCTCCACAAAAAAAATTCTAAAAAATCAACGGTAATGTTTAGCGACTTGAAACCTGCACTTTATTATACTAAAATTGAATGGGCTACAAAACTGCATACCCCAACATTTTCTAAATAGTCTAATTAAAAATTTTGAAATTTTGATGACAATTTTTTGAAGTTTCATTAATTTTTTTGCAATTTGTGCAAGCTTTGCAACTTTTGTTATTGTGGTTTCTGATATAGATTGAATTATATTTTAAATGAAAATTATTAAAAATAAATAAATAAACATAATTTGCAAGCAATATCGTTTTGAATTTCGTTGCTAATCAGTTGCACGCATCTGTATATAGTTATAAGTGGGCGGTATCACGCCCATTCTCCAAAATTCCATTATAATGTTACTTCTTTTCAAGGGATTGTTGTGAGTATAAGCTTTGAGTAAATTAGGTCCTTAAATTTCGAAATATCGAAGTTTCAGTATTTCCGAAATATGCCGTTATATGAAAAGTGGGCGTAATTTAAGTCCGTGGCAAGTAAAATAATTATACCCAGTTTGGTACAAATTTATGGAAAGGTTGCCGAGATACACATATGTATGTATGTGGGCGTTGTAACGCCCATTTTCCAAAAATTTATTTTAAACGTATTTTTTGCTAAGAAATTAGCAAATTAGAAGAAATTAATGCAAACATTAAGTTTGAATAAATTCGCTTCAGTAGATAGTAACTGATGGAGGATGGTTCCGTGCGCAGAAGTGGAAAACTTTTTACTGCTATTCATCTGGGAGTGGCCAGAAGCGATTTTTGTGCGTACGGTTGAAATCGCAGCTCACATCGTCCGGATGTTTATATCCACGTATACTCTGGGTAGCAACCAAACACCCGGTTGGGAGCGAGCTAAAGTGAGAAGGCGTAAAACTTCGGGTGCGCTGGGTTTGGGTCCCGCCACGCTAAAACCCCGCCCAATGAAAAATTTCAACAAGCCTCGGATGAGACCCCCTTTTTTTATGACGACCACGGCAAACGTATAAATGACTATGAATTGAGGGTATGCACCTGGAATATCCGGACCCTTAATGGGGAAGGTGCCTCTGCACGGCTGGTTGATGTCCTCGAGAAGACAAAGGCTGAGATCACCGCCATCCAAGAAATGTGATGGACGAGGCAAGGAAACGTAAGTGTGAAACCTTGCGACGTCTACTACAGTGGCCACGTAAAGGAGCGCAAATTCGGTGTTGGATTCGTGGTAGGAGATATACTCCGTCGCCGAGTACTGGCGTTCACCTCGGTGGACGAACGCCTAGCCACAATCCGCATCAAAGTTAGATTCTTCAACATCTCGCTCATCTGCGCCCATGCCCCGACGGAAGAGAAGGATGAGGCGTCCAAGAATCTCTTCTATGAGCGCTTGCAACGTACATATGAGCGCTGCCCCCGACACGATGTCAGAATCGTGCTCGGCGATTTTAATGCCAAGGCAAGGAAGGGATCTTTGGCGCCACTGTCGGAAAATTCAGCCTCCACGACGAAACGTCCGATAACGGACCAGTGTTGCCGCGCACGACAAATAAATTTCAACAAAATCTTTCAAAAAGTTTAACAAAACCCGTTAAAATTGAGCAACTTATTTAACGGGTCTTAATAAAACGAAAAATGCTTGGAATTACTGTGTTCCTTCCTGAGCTTGGCAAATTGGTTATAGAAATAAAAAGTAAGCAAGTAAGTAAGTAAAAACTTTCTAAGGCTGAGTTTTGTCGTCAAAAGTAAGGATTTTATAGTCTAAGGTCCAATTTCAAATTAATATTTAAATGGGTTTTAAGTTTAATTGTGGATTTGTGTTTAAATGACATTTAGCTTTCGTTGGGTTTCAGGTCAACTTTATTTAAATATGCCAAACAATTGGCAGCACTGCTGCTTGTTCCTTGAAATTGTTGTTGCATTTGCTTGTTTGTTTACATTTTCTGCTGAACAGCTAATTGTTTTTTGGTGGGATTTGGTGGGATTGATTAAACAACCTACCAATCAATCCTGGTTGTCTGGTTTAAAAACTGGGTTGCATATCTCATATTTAAATAGCCGATATTGGCCATTTAAGTGCAGATTAAATGTATGATCTGAAAATGAATAGTGGAAGATAATCAACAATCTCGCCTTAAGTAAGGCCTAACAGTTGCTAAATTTGAAAACTGTTACACATTCTTTAAGGCTAGAGCTGTAAAACTATCGATATTCATCCCATTCAATGTTTTCGATAGTTTGCATTGAAACTATCGATGCTATCGCTAGGCTAGTATCGGATAATTTTAAAATGCGTTGACGAAGCTATTTATATAAACTTTTTAGTTTTGCTTGGTTAGCGATTTTCAGTAACTTTGTCCTTTCTCTTCGAATTTTAAAATATTTTAAACCGATAACATAAAAACCTAATATCAATCGTATTACAAAAAACTTTCATCAGTCAACTTCGGCTACACCACAGTATTTTTGCATAGAACTCACTCCAAAATTTACGGAAAAGTCCATATTTCAAGTGTATGCTAAAAGAACCCAAATCATTTTACAAATAGCCGAACCGCACAAGCACAAAAAGTGTTCCACCGTCTCATCTTCTTCAAGGCTAGATGGGCAAATGGACTTGTCATTTACGCCTATCACAGTCAGGTGTTTGTGCCACGTGAAGTGACCAGTCAGCAGTCCAGCAAGTTGTCTGCAGTGTCGTCTGCTCATTGAGAGCAAAAAATTAGTTAGACCTTGTGAGATTGAAGGCAACATGAGTTTTGCCCACCTCGATGCCTCTCAGTAATTTCTGAGCGAAGTATTCACCCAGTTTCTGATGGTGGCTTCGATTGCCGAAGGTGGGAGTGCTAAAACTGGTTGCGGACCGAGGAATGGCTGGTCTGAGCAAACTCTGGCCAAATGATCAGATGTCTCATAACGAGGTACTCCAGAGTGACCTGGCACCCAGAGTAAAACAACCTCGTTATGTTCACCATCATATTTTAGTCGAGCCTTGCATTGCCGAACTTTGGAAATAAGTTTCTAATTTATGTAAGGGTAGTTTTCAGAGAGTTAAAAAAAAATATATTTAATATATGAGCCCGGTATTTAATTTTCGGCTTCGCCCAAACTTGACTTCTTTACTCGTTTTAAATTCGTTTACTTGTAATTTTAATTCAACTACTTAAATGAAACGAAGTTAACGAAGAACGGCGAAATAGAATATGAAATCAAAACTGACTCATGCCGCATTTGTTTAAAATTCATTACAAATTAGTTGGCTAAAAATTACTTTTTACACATGTTGATTTTTGAAACTGACTTATTTTTTCCGTCAAACAGTGACGACTAAGTGGGCAAATATCGAGATATTCGTAGTCTGCAATGTGAACGTGTTTGGTATTTTTGTAATCTATCCACTAAAAGAATTAAACAGAAAAATAAATTATATGCCGTCAGAAATCCACTAAAGTCAACAAATTTATACTAATGGCCTTATTCATAAAAAATAAAGTAGGTTTAAAGAGTTTTATAAAATGACGTTTTCATACATTTTTCAGTTTATAAAGCTTCTTTATTTTTTATGAATAAGACCATAAGAATTTTAAATGTAAATAAAAAATGTCAAAAATACATTCTTTGACATAAAATGTTGGTTTGACGTTTTTCATTTCCATATATATAGCAAAGAACTATAAGAATAAAAATTTTGGAATAAATTTAAAAACACGTTACTCCAGAAAAACCTTTTTTTTATCAAAATTTCAAAAAATGGCAAGTTTTAATGGAACGGATAAAAAATATATTTAAAATTTTTTTTTTTTTAAGTTTATTTAATAGTACGGTTGTTTAGCTTTCGAAAGAGAAGATTAAAATATGCTAATATTTTGCATTTTTCGAAGTAATGTTTTTTTGCGAATGCATAAAATCATTTTTTTAATTATTTGTCAGGGCCATTACATCGGCACCATTCGTAAAATTTTCCAAATGAGGTGTCAGATTAAAAAACTTAATCTGTAGACGTTCAACAGGGGTTTATTTTTTTAAAAGAGTTGCCACCTGTTAAAAAATTAATTATTTAATAAGTTAAATGAATTATTGAAAGATGGGTATCAATCGAAATGCGTATGAAAAGGGTTTGTTTCTTAACTACATATAGGAGGGTTGCCAACTGTTTAAAAAGTCAAATTCCATTTGAATAAAACTAGAAAATTTAAATAGTTAGGTATCAACATATAGGAGTAAGACGAAAGAAGTTTAAGAAGGGTTTAGATTGAAAATATTTTGAAGAGAATTGCTAAGTCAAATTTAATTGAAATAACATATAATTTGTATCAAACGAAACAATATGCAATATACATACATTGGCATTGAGTGATTTATTCTGATTACATTCCTATTATATTATTGGACTCTGAAATTAACTTCAAAGTTTCACGAATAAGTGAAGTAATTATTTATTCCTAAATATGCCAATTCTTTCATTTTGCCTGATACCATCTTGTTATACATATTTCAGTTTCCTAATTCCCTAAATTAAATTGTATTTGATTTTTAAACAGGTGACAACCCTTATACGTGTAGTTTAGAAGTAAGGTATCTCTCAGATATAAAACCGACAGGATGACAAATACAACTTTTCGATGCGCATATATATGTATGTGATGTAATGTGTCGCAACTATGGGTTTTTTCATATTTTCACCGATATCTGGGAAACTAGGTCTGACACAGAGAAACTATTATGATATTCGGAATCAGGATAAAATTCTACGCCAGAAAAGTTTTTTTTCAGTATTAGTCTTTTTCTTGTCGAGTAGGTTACGCTAGCTCAAGTGCAAATACCTACATTTTTATATTAATTTTACTTTACCTCCATTTCGCTCCAATCCCATTTTTTCTTGTTAGTTTGCTGTCGGTTTGAAGTAGTGTCTGAAGGTCTTCTAGGTTCTTCTCTTTTTCCAAAAAAATCAAAGTCATCCGATTCTTCAGTTTTAGTGTTATCCTATGGAATACAACATTAAATATAAGATTAACAAAAGAAATTGAGGTTAAGAAACTGTTGTGTACAATAGGGTATTCAAAAAACGAGCAGTGTACACCAAATTTCATCGAAAAAAAAAAACTGTATTTGATCCTCTTTTTCTAGAATTGGTGGACCATAATGTAAGCCAATTTTGACGTTCTCTCAGATTTATGCTTTTATAATTATAAAACCAGCGTATAATATAATAACACATTTTACTATTTCCCATGATAAAAAAAATGAAGGTAGAACCGCTGAGAGGAATTTTTCAAATTCTTGACGTTTGGAAGCAATTTAGTTTTAAAATTTTACACACAAACTCACGCACACATTTTCATTTTCAATCACAAACAGCAACACCTTTGAACAATTCCTTTTTTTACTCTCAATTTTATATTATTTTAAAATGTTGGCAAGTCAGTGGCGATCGTCGGTTCGAATCCTACTGAAAGAAGTCTGATGAGGAAATGTGGTGATTTCCGAAATAGCTATCACTTCTACCATTTTTTCAAATTATTATTGCTTTTCCACAATAAGTTTTCACTTAAAACGGCCTCAAGCTCATACAAATTTTTGAATATAAAGGTTGGCAAACTTCAAAAAAAATCATGGCCGATGAATTGAGAGAACGATATTACCTTACTACGTTTTTATCATGCTATTTCCGTCCACAAGAGCTGTGAGCGTGGTAGCGCGTCGACATTTACCATTTTCCACATTTCTTCATTTTTAAGTGCAGAATAGCGCATATACAAAATTTCAGCGAATTTGTAGGACGGTTACTACTTTTGGCCGCCGCTTATATGGGGACCCACTGTGCGACCGTACAAGAAAAAAAGGGAGCGATATAGAAATGAAGAAATATTTACAGCTACCCCTTATACCCAGACAAGAAAATCGTTTAATTTGGTGGAAGCATAGTCGCAAATAATTTCAAATTTGTTTACCCTCGTAATGAAGAATCTCTGCGTACCACCTTCCTCAGTGAACTTCTAAAGACTGTTTACACCTTTTCCAACAGTATTTCAGAAAAACACAAATGTATTTCAGAAAAGGCCAAATGAATTTCATAAAAGGCCAAATGAATTTCAGAAAAACTCAAATGTATTTCAGAAAACCTCAAATGTATTTCAGAAAAGGGCGAATGTATTTTAGAAAAGCTCAAATGTATTTCAGAAAAGGCCAAATGTATTTCAGAAAAAGCCAAATGAAATTCAGAGAAACACAATTGTATTTCAGAAAAGTTCAAATTATTTACAGAAAAACGCAAACGTATTTCAGAAAAGGGCAAATGTATTTCAGAAAAGCACAAATGTATTTCAGAAAAATATTTTTAGAATACATCTAATATCTGAAGTAAAAACGTGTTGCCAGACGTTCAAAAAAGAAATTGTTCACAGCCAACATTTTGGCATAAGTGTAGAATTATAACCATTTAGCTGTGTAAAAACCGAAAATGTGGCTATATATATAGAACTTCTCGCGTTGATTCCAACTGTACCAAAATTATTTGCCGCAGTAATATAAAAAAGATATGAAAGGTTCAATGCAAATTTTTTTAAATATAAATATGTTATGAACTATATAACCGATTGAGAAGCTGATGATTTCTTATATGCTTGTTTATATTTTTAATCCAAAAATACTAAAAAACGAATAAAAATTTCGTATTTTTTCATAAAATAACATTTTTTTTTACAAAAGTTCATAACTAATGCAAAAGAAATGTATATTATTAAGAAAGTTATTACCTTTAATTTGATATACATACATATTTTTCTATGAGTTTTAAGAATTTAGTGACTACGAAAAATCAGCTGTTTATGGTTATGATACCTACATATAATCGATAATAGTTGTGGCTACGGTTATGGTAATGGTTATGACTAGGCATATGTCACCACTAATTTAGCCTTTACTTGGAAAAGGAAAATTAAGTGCAATTCTATGTCACACGTGCGATACGGTTTTCTGAACGAGGTGAGATTAGTATTGCGCGGCTTTTTTTTGCAATAAGCATGATCGTTTCAGAGGCGGAATCATCATCCTCAATTTTTTTTTAGTCGAATTAATAAAAAAAA
>NW_023458567.1:23442612-23443347 GCF_013731165.1 Rhagoletis pomonella | reverse complement strand
ACACTTTGCAGTGAAGAAGCGAGAAAGTTCGGAGAGATACCCGTTTACTTTCGAACACAGGTCATCAATTCCATTCCCAGTCCCCATGATCGAGCAATCGTCGGCATAAGAGACAATCGAGACTCCCTCTGGTGGTTGAGGGAGCTTTGAAATGTAAAAGTTAAACAGTAGCGGGGAAAGGACACCACCCTGAGGAACCCCCTGTTTTATTTTTCGCTGCTTACTCGTTTTGTCTCTAAACATTACCGACGAATGTCGACCACTCAGATAATTTGCCGACCACCGTTTGAGCCTCTGTGGGAGAGAGGAGGCCTCTATATCTTCTAGTAGCGTGGAATGGCAGACGGTGTCAAACGCCTTTGACAAGTCCAACGCTACTAGAATCGTTCTCTCACAGGGACGGTTTCGGTTAAGGCCACGAGTTATCTGAGTGTTTATGGCGTTAAGTGCTGTTGTTGTACTGTGCACTTTACGGAAACCATGCTGATGCTTCGCTGGGGTCAGGTGGTTTGTGAAGTACGGGAGTAGCAAGGCCTCGAGTGTCTTCGCTACCGGGGAAAGGAGTGTTATCGGACGATAGGAATCTCCTTTGTTGGCAGGTTTCCCCGGTTTGAGCAGTGGGACCACTCTCCCCACCTTCCAGATGTCTGGGATGATGAGAGTGGCCATTGACAAGTTGAGGACCTCCGTTAGGTACGCTACCCCCGCAGGACCCAAATTTGTCAGCATCAGCAT
>NW_023458567.1:23439749-23442512 GCF_013731165.1 Rhagoletis pomonella | reverse complement strand
TTGAGGACCTCCGTTAGGTACGCTACCCCCCGCAGGACCCAAATTTGTCAGCATCAGCATGCATATTCCGTCGGGACCCATGGCTTTGGAGGCTTTCGCCTTCCCGATGGCCACCTGAACTTCACCGCAAGTGAAAGCAAGGGGGGCACAGGTTGTTGGCAGTTTGTGCAGCCTTCTGGTCACTCGACGCTTGGCTTTGTCCACCGGAGGATGCAGTATGAACTGCCGGCTAAAATAGCTCGCCAATCGCTCCGGGTCCGACGAGGCATGGTCGCCGAAGGAAATTTCGACTCTGTCGTCGTGCTTCGTCGGATTAGACAATGACCTCACGGATGACCAAAGCTTGCTCACACCAGAGGTGAAATTACAGGTCTTCAGATGCTCCTCCCACTTCTTCCGCTTATGTACGTTTACTAGTTGCCGAATCTCCGCGTTGAGATCCCTGATACGGGGATCTCCGGGATCGGCCTGACGAAGGCTATCACGCTCATCGGCTAGAACAGCCGCTTCGGCAGGGAAGTTTGGACGTGGGTCCGATATACATCCTGCCGGTATGAAGCGAGCTGCAGCAGCAGTGACAGCCCTGCGGAACTTACGTTCACCGAGATGGACGTCGGTTGGTGTGGGGAGCGCTGTGAAGGTGTTTTCGGTAAACTCCGCGTAACCTTTCCAATCAGCTTTAGAAAAGTTGTATGTCGTCGGGTCCAGTGGTTGGTCTACGTATTGCTGGACTGCGTCCTTGTATACGAATAGGTGCCCCCTGACGTGCCTGGGCGGAGGCTCCTCCTGAAGAAGAGGTCTGTTTGGGTGTTCGCTTCTGTGGCACCCCAACAGAAATTGCTTACAAAGCATTTTGTTGTGTTCCCTTACGGGGAGCACTTGGGCCTCGCTGTGTTGGTGGTCTTCAGGCGTCATCAAAAGGCACCCAGTCGCTGTCCGGAGTGCGGCGTTCTGACAAGTCTGTAGCAGAGTTGTGAAAAATTCATTAAATTTATTAATGCATAGCATTTTAATGTAAATGAAAAAGATTAATGCATTAATTTTTGATATTTAATGTAAATGAAAATTTCAATGCACTAATTCCGAAGAAATAATGCTAATGATTTTTTTGTATTAACATTAAAATATTTAAATGAATGCTATTGCAATAATTTATTGCATTAAAATTATAACAAACATTAAAAGCCCATTAACTAATTTTAATTTGAAGTAAAAATTCTTTGCTGACGTTGAGGGTAGAATTTTAAGGTCAAAAAAGGTAGTGACGGCCGTTAAGGCTGGTTTTCACTATGTCAAGCTCAATGGCATTTGTCGTTAAATAGATATCACATTGTCAAATGGAACTAAAAAACGATTTATTGATTGATTTAGATCAGAATAGGTTTTAGGTCGTGTACATGCGCTGCTAAACTGGCAATCTGTCCGTTTTTGGCTCATACTTAATATATGTAATCGGTATGCATCAACAATCAACATAAAAATCTACAAAAGCACTCTGCGTTACATGCATATTGGCTTTCATTTTCATAAAACATCTAACAATGTTTAGAAAAATTTTTCTACAAATACACCATATATGTAATACTCCTATATTGGCAGCAAGAGCTAGTACCGTCCGAAAACACTACAGTACAGATATATCAAAAAACACGTACGAAAGAAAAGGAACACACACGTTTATAAATAAACATGTACACAACACATTTACAAAAACGGCACTCAAGTACACAATACATTGACAAAAACGGTACTAGACTTTCTCGCTTTGATTTCGGAATGCTTACACATTGAGAAGTTAGCTTACTGCCAATATAGAAGTATTACATATATGAAATACACATAATATAATGAAGCTGAAAAAACTATTAGTAATTATTTCAACTCCTTCCAAAAGAGGTTATTTATATTTTACTAAAAAAAAATTTATGGTTTTTATTAATGCAAAGGAGCAAAAGTATTAAACATTTTATTGCATTAAAATTTTTTCATTAGCATTAGCTTGGATAATTTAATGAAAAAAAATTTCATTAGCATTACATTTTTCAAAATTAATGCATTGAAATATTCATTTGCATTAAATTTCATAAATTAATGCATTAATTTTTTACATTAACATTATTGCTTTAAATACCATTAATGCATTAAAAAATTAATGAATTTTTCACAACTCTGGTCTGTAGCTTCGTCCACTGCGTCCAACTAGCCCCCGGCGTCCAAACTGGCACAGCATAGTTTAGAACCGGTCGGCCAATTGCCTTGTATGTTGCCAGCAACGTTTCTTTGTCTTTGCCCCAAGCGCTGCCGGCGAGCGACTTGAGGACCTTGTTGCGGCTCTGTACTTTATTGACAACTGCGGTTGTGTGCGTGGAGTAGGAGAGCAGGCTATCGAAGGTGACCCCTAAAAATTTCGGGGTGTTTACAGTCGGTATTGGTGTGCCATCGACGTGTATACCTAATTCTAGCCTGACCCCCTTCGTCCAGGTGGTTGTTGTTGTTGTAGCAGCTACTAAGCCCCGTTCGGGGCGGTTCATCCATCAACGTTGTCGTCAATTTCAGCTAGGGGGAGGCCCAGGAAGTGTGCTACTTCCACAGGGGCTGTCCATAGGGACAGGGGGGTTAGCTTAGTGGGGTTCTCAGGGCATGTGAAGAGGTGCCGGGAGTCATGTGGCGACTCTCCACATGCCGGGCATTGGTTGGGCACATCCTCGTTGATTCTGCTCAAGTAGGAGTTGAGCCTGCTGCAATAGCCACAGCGAAGTTGGG
>NW_023458567.1:23438255-23439739 GCF_013731165.1 Rhagoletis pomonella | reverse complement strand
TTCAACGTCATAACCGACCCCACATGTCACTAAAATGGTTAAATTCGATCGAAAGCCCCTCAGGTCGCATAGCGCGATGGGCCTTGAAGTTGCAACAACACGCGTTCGACATCGAGTACCGCAAAGGAAAACTGAACTTAGTCGCGGACGCACTGTCTCGACAACCCCTAGAAACGCTACTACGAACAACCGTGGCGGAGCCACGATGCAAGTGGTGGCACAGACGGGTCGATGAAGTACGTACCAACCCGGAGAAATACGCCGATTACATGATACAGGAGGGGCAGCTCTACCGTCATATCCCGTGTCGATCCCAGGAGGAAGAGGCAGTCCCCTGGAAACTGTGTGTGCCCAACCCCCTCCGTCAACGAGTACTGAGGGAGAACCATGACATACCAAGCGCGGGACACATGGGTATTCGCCGGACAGTAGCACGGATTGCCAATTGGTATTATTAGCCAGGAATGTTCCGCGACATCAGCCGGTACGCCCGTCAATGTGAGTCCTGCCAGAAGTATAAGGAGGCACAACACAAACCAGCCGGCAAGATGCTCTCGCAGGTCGCACAAAAATCTTTCGCCACGGTGTGTGCCGACTTCATCGGACCCCTACCACGGTCCACGCATGGCAACACCATGCTACTTGTGTTTTTCGACCGATTTAGCAAGGGGGTCGAGTTGGTCCCCATGAGACAGGCCACAGCGGAAGGACTTCGCCGCGCGTTTAGGGAACGTATCCTCGCCCGATTTGGTGTACCCAAGGTCTTCATCTCGGACAATGGTGTACAATTTACTAGCACGCTCTGGCAGCGTTACCTCTAGGAGGTGGGGTACGCCAACAATTTACGGCCCCGTACACACCCCAAGAAAACCCGACGGAACGCGCCAACCGCACTGTAAAGCGAATTATCGCACAGCTAACGAAGGCACAACATAGGCAATGGGATGACCTCCTCCCAGAAATCACACTCGCCGTAAATACGAGCGTCACAGCCTCCACAGGATACAGCCCTGCGTTCCTAGTACAAGGACGGGAACCACGCCTACCAGGAGCACTCTTCGACGAAATAAATGTCGCAACAGGTGAAATAGCTCCGACGGCCGAGGAAAAGTCCACAAGGATGCAGGAGGCGTTCAGGATCGTCAGACAAAATATGGAACGTGCCGCGACCGACCATGCGCGCCACTATAACCTACGTGCGTCGCCGGGAGTATCGATTTTTATAAAGATTTTTCAATAAAAATCAATAATTCCATATAGAATGAAAATTTTTAATAAAAAATCGCGCGATTTTTTATTACTAATTTTCGCTTGTGGCGCTTTTTTCAATAAAAATCAATACTTTCATATATAATGAAAATTTGTAATAAAAAATCGCGCGATATCCTATCGCTACTTCGATATATAATGACAATTTTTAATGTTTAGTTATTTCCACAATTAATTATCCCACATAACAGTCTGAACACCATGTAAACATATTC
>NW_023458567.1:23437027-23438155 GCF_013731165.1 Rhagoletis pomonella | reverse complement strand
CAATTAATTATCCCACATAACAGTCTGAACACCATGTAAACATATTCAACATTTATTCCATTCAGATTGAGTGGCAATGTTGTTGTTGTTGTAGCGGCTCCAACAACCCCGCCCAGATCGGTTGGTATCTCAGTCGTTGTCGTCAAGTTCCACTAACGGCAGCCGTAGGAAGCGTGCAGCTTCTGTTGGGTTGGTCCACAAGGACAAAGCCGTTAGGGTTGTCGGGTTTTCCGGGTATGCGACACACATTTGGCACATCCTCATTCAATCTACTCAGGTAGGAGTTTAACCTGCTGCAGTAGCCAGAGCGAAGTTGGGCTGTTGTCGTTCGTGTCTCCCGAGGCAGATGAAGCTCCGCCTCGTCTATGTCCGGGGGCGGTATGCCTAGAACGGCATTCACAATTCTAGAGTCTATATAACTAGAGGCTGACTCCCTGTGAATGCCGTTCAGGGCCAGTCGGTAAGCTGACGGGTCCAGAGGTTGCTTGCTGAACCTCAGGACTTCGTCCGTCAGTTCATATAGATGCCTCCTGACGTGTCTAGGCGAGGGCTCCTCTGCAAGCAGCTGTCTGTTTGGGTGGCCACTTCTGTGGCTCCCGATCAGGAACTGCTTGCAGAGTATTTTGTTGTGCTCCTTTATGGGGAGCATTTGTGCCTCGCCGTGGAGATGATGTTCGGGCGACATCAGGAGGCATCCTGTCGCTGTCCTGAGTGCGGTGTTCTGTACAGTCTGTAGATTCGTCCACTGCGTCCTACTAGTCCCGGGCGACCACATTGGCGCTGCGTAGTTTAAAACCGGCCGGCCTATTGCCTTGTATGTTGCCAGCAACGTTTCTTTGTCTTTGCCCCAAGTACTGCCGGCTAGCGACTTGAGGACCTTGTTGCGGCTCTGTACTGTACTGACAATAGCGGTTGCGTGCGCAGAGAAGGAGAGCAGGCTGTCGAATGTTACTCTGAGTATTTTGGGGTTATTCACCGTCGGAATTGGTGTGTCATCAACGTGAATTCCCAGCGGTAGCCTGACCTCATTCGTCCAGGTTGTGAACAGGGTCGCAGAGGATTTCGTAGGGGAGAGGGCTAGACACTTTGCAGTGAAGAAGCGAGAAAGTTCGGAGAGATACCCGTTTA
>NW_023458567.1:23434227-23436927 GCF_013731165.1 Rhagoletis pomonella | reverse complement strand
AAAAAAAACATGTTTATGGAACTATACCGAAAAAAACTACTGTAGAACAAACAAGACTAGTTTGGCATTGAGAAATATAGCGCCTGAGGTCAAGGACACAGGTAAATGCACAAAAGAATATTTTTCGTGATGGTTTATTTGCCTTTGTTTTCATATCTTTAAAAAGAAATTTATAGAATCCAATAATTTTAAACCTATTTATTTTTGATTTTGAATAACAAAAAAGATTTGGTGTTTGTTTAAATGATAATTATTAACTATTTTGTTTCAAATATTCAAATAAATAGTAATCATGTATGCAGGTAATTATTTTTGATTATTCGTTATATTTTTATATGTTTTTTCTCTTGAGTGTTATTTTATTGTATTTAATAAGTTTTTAAATTAAATAGAGAAAGTACAAATTTGTGTGTATATCATATATGTATGTAATACTTCTATATTGGCAGTAAGCTAACTACTCAATGTGTAAGCATTCCGAAATCAAAGCGAGACAGTCTAGTACCGTTTTTGTCAATGTATTGTATACTTGGGTGCCGTTTTTGTATATGTGTTGTGTACATGTTTATTTATAAACGTGTGTGTTCCTTTTCTTTCGTACGTGTTTATTGATATATATGTACTGTAGTGTTTTCGGACGGTACTAGCTCTTACTGCCAATATAGGAGTATTACATATATGGTGTATATAGCCCAATGCTACAAAAAATAATGAAGTAAAAATACCTGGTAAGTCATGTTATTTTTCAGGTAGGTTTTACCGAGTGAAGTAAGAATCGAGATACGAAATTTTTGTCACACACCCACACAATCTTACCTATACTACTATATACCGAGTTTAGACTTTTCGAATGATATACATATATATGTATATAAACGTTTAGAAAATTTAAGAGATCTGTGTGTATTTTCGGGGGAAAGTTATTCAACCTTTCATAAGAAAAAGGATATTTTTGGCTATACAACTCAAAAATTTTTGCTTAACCTTTTTTTAATTTAGCCTTCATAGATTTCTACTTGTAGTGAAAGCAATATTCTGAAATAATTTGTCATAAAAATTTGAATATCTAATTTAATTTTTAGTGGACTTTGTAAAAATAAACATCAGTTTTACTCGATATTAAACATGCTTTTCTCTTAAATTTTTTAAAAATTTATAGTTATAAACATAGACCCATCATTCGAAAGGTCTAAACTCGGTTGAGAAGCAACTTATTTAACTCATTAACAAGCTTATAATGGCACAAAAGTTTGTGTAGCTATCACAAAATGGTATCGCGTGTCGCATCGCATGTCGCATCGCGTATCGCATCGCTCTAATGTGCACTGCGCGCATTTCATATTGCATCGCGTATCGTACCGCATATCGCATCGCATATCGTATCGCGCTAATGTGCACCGTGCCTTATGTTCAAAAATTTTGATTGAGCTTGAGGCCGTTTTTAATGAAAAATTTATTGTGGAAAAGCAACAATAAGTTGAAAAAATGGTAGAAGTGATAGCTATTTCGGAATTCACCCCATTTTCTCATCAGACTTCTTTCAGTAGGATTCGAACCGATGATCCCACTGACTCATCTAGTTGTCTACGAACTGTGCTAAGTTCGCCTTGTAAACTATCGTTGCTTTTTCCCCACAGCGCAGCTATTCCGCTGCAATTCATACTTGACATGTGGTTGTTGGTTTTGTTGGTTTTGTTGGTTTTTGTTAATAATTCTATTTTTAGAATGTTTAACTTTTAGGTGTGCTCGTCCTTAAGTTACTTGTTTTTTGTTATTTTATGGCCTTTCAACAAATATGTTCAACAGTTTTTATTGAGCTTGAGGCCGTTTTTAAAGTTAAGTTAAGTTAAACACAGTTCAGAAATAAAGCCTTTAACTTTTAAAATAATTTGAGTTTACCTTTTTAAACAGGTGGCAAAACAAACAGGTGTTCTAAATATTCAAACTAAGGATTTAACTCGTCAGTAACTCGTCTAAATATTCAAACTAAGGATGTCTTACCACCTTTCTTTCACGTCATATTTTAATATTTAATTTAACTCGTCAGTAACGTTAAGAGACAAATCGAGTAAACCTGGAAAAATAAAACAGGGGGTTCCACAGGGTGGTGTCCTTTCCCCATTGCTGTTCAATTACTACATTTCAAAGCTCCCTCAACCACCAGAGGGAGTCTCGATTGGTGTTGTTGTTGTTATTGTAGCGGCACTACTAAGGCCCGCCTATTGCGGGCAACATTCAATTATTGTCGTTAAGCTCAACTAACGGGAGTCCCAGGAAACGAGCTGTTTCAATTGGGTCGGACCAGAGGGAAAGGGGTGTCAGTTGAGTCGGATTAAGCTTGCATGTGAAGAGGTGGTTGGTGTCATGAGGGGATTCTCCACATGCCGGGCACTCATTGGGGATATTGGGGTCGAGTCTGGACAGGTAGCTGTTGAGGCGGCTACAGTATCCAGACCGTAATTGAGATAGGGTAACGTGGGTCTCTCTTGGAAATTGAAGCTCCGTGTCTTCTACGGGTGGTGATTGCGCTCCTATTACGGCATTCATAGGTCGAGAGTCAAGGTATGTGGTGACTGACTCTATGGATGTCGTTAATGGCTCGTCTGTATGTCGTTGTTGTTGTTGTTGTTGTAGCGGCTACAACAACCCCGCCCAGGACGGTTGGTATCTCAGTCGTTGTCGTCAAGTTCCACTAACGGC
>NW_023458567.1:23429398-23431227 GCF_013731165.1 Rhagoletis pomonella | reverse complement strand
AGTTTTTGTTGCTGATAAGCAGGTTTCTAAAATATACATATATACGTATGTATATAATCAGTAAATCAATTTAATTACAGCCGGCCGATTTGAAAAAGATGTTCCCTGTTAATAAGATGCAGGCCATATTTTCGAGTTATATGGAGTATCCTGCGCTCTGGGATAAAAAGGGAGGAATTACTAAAAATAGGAGTGAGAAACAGCGGTTATTCCAGAGAATAGCCTCAGATGTAGGCATGCCAAATGAATGGAAAAACATTCAATTGCTACTTGGAAAACTGCGCGTTAAACTGCAAACAGAGATTATAAAAAAAAAAATGGATGAGTCGAAAGGTCGATTATATACTCCCACTTGGTATACAGATCTGCCTTTCTTTTTGAAACAAAGGCCAAGTACATCAAATCCGGCAAGTCTTACTATTTATGCACATTCATACTCATTTCAATTAATTGCTTACACGAAACAAATCGTACCGTACTAGCATTACTAACAATAAATTTTTTTTTAGAACAATCGGGAAACAGCTAAGATATTCAATCCGCTTTCCACTTTAATTACTGACGAGCAAATAGCGATTTTAGCTGAACTGTACAAAGGATTTCCATGCCTTTGGGATGAAAAGGACATTAAATATAGGTTTGGAAACCGTCGCCAGGAAGCATTAGAAGTTGTACGAAAAGAATTCAATACAAGATCGGGATTGAATCTAACACAACAAGATTTGAAGAGTGAAATTGGAAAGATGCGAAAAATTTGTTCCAAAGAAAAGAGGCAAAAGTTAACATGTAAAAAATTAAATACGGTGTACATATCGACATGTCCTTTTTATGATCACATTGCATTTCTCGAAGTCGACGTTCCGCCATTTGAGTGCTCAATATGTGGAACATTACTGTCTGGTATAGGTCAGTATAAAGTGCATTTAGCTTCTCATGATGGCTCACTGCCATATAAATGCCATCTCTGTGACCATGAATTTAGATTACCCACAAACTTAACAATACATTTACGAAGACATGTACATGACTACACCTATACCTGTGAGATATGCGACAAATCCTTTGCTACTTCTACAGATCTAAAAATTCATACACGTTCACACACAGGCGAAAAACCATACTTTTGCGAGATATGTGGGAAGAAATACCAAACTGCATCACTATTTAGTACTCATATGCAGCGTCACGAGAACCGGCCCCGTCACAAGTGTGAAATGTGTGGGAAGCCTTTCTATACAAGAACAATGTTAAAGGAGCACATAAATGCACATTTGAAAATAAAAGACAAAATTTGCAATATATGTAACAAAGGTTTTTCAAGTCGCAAGCATCTACGCCAACATAAACAAATCCATGCAGCAAAAAAGAAATATTTATGTAAAATTTGTGATAAACGTTTTGCACAATATGCGGGTCTTAGTGGGCATATGAAATCGCATGGAACCACATTGACAGCAACCCAAGTATGAATAAATAATTATTATTTTTTGCAAAGCAACAAAAACTTTTTGTTTATTGAGGGGTTTGCAGTTAGGGCGGGAGTTCCATCAGGATTTTTCTTATATCCGGATGAGCGAATATGCGATTCTCGACAGAAACACCCTGGGAGTTTTTTCTTTTCTCCTATCATGAGTGAAAAATTCCTCGAGGATTTAAACGGTTAGCGGAGTTGAACGGTCAAAAAGTGTCACAGAGCTCTCGAAGTTCGAAATTCCTCTTCCCAAATTTTCGGGGAAAATGCTACTCCCTAAGAGTTAATTATTATACGATTTCTTTCTTGGGAGAAAAATTCCCTTGGAGTATTCAGAATTGGGCTGATATTCCCATTT
>NW_023458567.1:23425694-23429298 GCF_013731165.1 Rhagoletis pomonella | reverse complement strand
ACTTAGCAAACAAGTCGGTAGGATATATAACGTCCAGCCGTTTCTGAGGAACGTATAATTTTAACTACTTGGCCACGTTTTAAACCAAAGTAACGCGCCACCGGGTCACCTGCTTGTATACGCATTAACATATTTTCTTTTAGTTTATAACGTGCCAACAATTCTTGTTTTTCCTCCGGGGTCATAACTACGTGCTCAGGCACCAACTCGTGTTCGGTTATGTTGATCAATAGCTCCGATTCAAGGAATTGCTCCAGTATGTACTTGGGTGCCATGTCAACTAAAGATTGTTTGGCTGATGGTGTCATACCCGCTTGAACTACCACAATCGCGCGATGGATGTTCTCTTCTTGCATTCTTGTACAATAGGTTTTGATAGTTTTTATACCAATTTTTGGTTCATCCGGAAAGAAAACAAACATTTGATCCGTCGGATCATCGTTGTGTGCTACCAAAACAATGAGATCCGAACGTGCTGGTCGTTTTTCGCTTGGTTTGTCACCAAACATTTCCTTAAATTGCTCCAAGGTTTGATCCAATTCATCTTGTGTTACGAGATATCCACGATCATGGCTCAGTTGCATTATAGTTTTGCGGATACGCCAAAGCTTGTAAGTTTCCGCCTCATCATCCATTTTAAACAAACACGCTTACTTTTGAAAGTTAAATACGAAATGTTCACAGCCTTCTGCTCCACAATGCGATGAGCGAAATAATTGTCACTTTGACAACTAATTCTGGAAATGCCAACTACCCCTTTCAACTTCACTTAATCGATTTTTAAAAATATCGATATATCAAAAGTTGAATACGCTTGACCTCGAACTCCATACTGAGCGAATTATACCATTCAATTGGGGTGTTCACAGTTCGTTCCAAATTGTGTCTGAAAATGTAGACGTCTACATTTTGAGACATCTTTATAACATGTCCCCACCAAAAAGTTAACCATCTCAAATCGAACTTAACCACATCACTAACTATTGCTGTCCACACTGCGGTTTGAGGTTTAACGCAGTACAAATGTAGAGAACAGTGTTCGGAGCTCCAAAACTCGATTCAGGACTAAAAATCTGGGCAAAAACAAATTTTGCTTACTAGATTGAATTTTTTATTTTCGTTTGTGACATTAATTGTTTGACTAAAATATTTTCTATTCATGCAAAAATAAGAACGCGAGGCAATGTAAGGATAATATGTTACATATTTAGGTAATATTTAGCATTTTCTATAAAGTAGAACGTTTCTAACACTTAATTTTTTAAAGAGCAATAGGATCTAAACCTTTTCTACTTTAAATAAATTTTATTCTACATATATTTTTTAACAACTTAAATATAGTTCTGCATCCGCCAATTTCTACAGCCATACATCAAAAAATAACGAAGTTACTTTATTGACGCATTACCATGAAAGAGTTACTTTTTAACAGTGTGATTTGGCTTACTTTCAATATTTTTACTGAAACCGGTGGTGAACACTCAAAAAATGGCCCTAATACCATGTCCCCACCAAAAAGTTAACCATCTCAAATCGAACTTAACCACTTCACTAACTATTGCTGTCCACACTGCGGTTTGAGGTTTATAACACAGTACAAATGTAAACAGTGTTCGGACTTCCAAAAATCGATTCAGGACTAAATTGCTGCAAAAATCGGAGCAAAAACAAATTTTCCGTACTAGATTGAATTTTTGTTTCTGACATTAATTGTTTGACTAAAATATTTTCTATTCATGCAAAATAAGTACGCGAGGCAATGTAAGGATATGTTACATATTTAGGTAATTTTTAGCATTTTCTATATAGTAGAACGTATCTAACACTTAATTTTTAAAAAAGCAAACCTTTTCTACTTTATATAAATTTTATTCTACATATATTTTTTACCAACTTAAGTAAAGTTCTGCATCCGCCAATTTGTACAGCCATACATCAAAAAATAGCGAAGTTACTTTATTGACGCTTTGCTATGAAAGAGTTACTTTTTAACAGTGAGATTTGGCTAACTTTGAATTTGTTTACTGAAACCAGTGGTGAACACTCAAAACACGGCCCCAAGAGGGGCATAACATGAATTAAAAAACGGAATAGATTTGAAGTCAAGCGGAGTAGAGGACTTGATTTCAAATATTTTTAAAAACCGGAGTAAATCTAATCTGATTTTAGCTGAGTCCAAACTATAGTAGGGAACGAATTCTTTACATTTTAACGCTAATGACCCACAGATGGCGGGAAAACACAGGGTTGTATCAGACTTTCAAGTGGGTAATCGGCATATACAACTCAATAGCCATAACTACGTGGTTAGCTCCGGTGGGAACATGGTATAAAGTTCAGATTTCAAGACGTAAGAAAATAATGTTGATTTCTAATAATTTCTGTCCTGATGGTGCCAGGCATTTTCTCCCATACAAACGAAATTCTCGAGCATATTTTATATGGAAGAAAATGCACAACACCGTCAGCCAAAAAAATTATTAAAAATCAACGCGATTTTCTAGCGTCTTGAAATTTCCACTTAAACGTACTAACCTAACTGCATACCCAAAATTCTGAATAAAAAGTTTAAAATTTGTGGGTGCAAATGTCAAAGTTTGTTGAATTTTCGTAAAGTAAATAACTAGTAAATATGTCACTTGACTTAATCAGCAGACCACAAGGGTATATAGATTGTCTTAAAGTGAAAAAACTCCAATAGCAATCATTATCATTGAGCGAAAAAATTAAATAAACAAAATTATTTTTTACCGAATAATAAAAATAAAATTACAATTTCTGTTGGGCAAAAAATGATTAAAATAATGATTAAACGCTGAATTAAATTATTTTACTCATACTGATTACCGTCCCTGACTCGTAGTGGACAAATACTGCAGAATACGAAAACGTCGTAGTGGAATCGCCAAGGCTTCCTTTCCTTCTGCCGTGGCTCAAGGCCCCCATGGGTCCATTACTCTATCTCGCACATGGGTTACTCACGTTACCAAGGAAGAAACCCCTCCATACACCACTACATCCCCCGTAATGCACATAGATCCGTTTATAAGTATCGCATCGGATGCTTTTCTGACGGTGTTTATATGCTCGAAGTACTGTAACCGTTTGAATTAGTTTAACTAATTTATAACATGACTTAACAGTTTTCTTATTTAATTAGCATATATATTTTTGCAACGAGATATTTATGTACATACATATCTAGCGTGAAAGTAAAACGTGGGACGTTAATGACATCACAGTCGCCGATGAAGCACGTCGGCTAATTAAGATTTTTATCGAAATAATTGGAGTTAAGAAAATTTATGATAATTATTGACGTGCATAGCACAAATTTAAACTCATCATTAAAATGACTTATTATATACAATACTTGTTTGCCCTCACCAGCTTTGCTGAGTGTATGAAACTTCTGTGTATTACGGTATTTATTTCAATAAAACTCTAGATATTTACACGAAGTCAAAAACAAGAGAGATTTAAAATTGTTCCTCTTTATTAACCCTCTTTAAGATTTTTTAAACAAACACCTTCTTGAATCTCGTTTGTTTGACACCTATATTGGGTAATAATGATAATATTACCTAATTTCCATAATTCAAGT